>NC_048232.1:81354518-81439413 GCF_002007445.2 Ailuropoda melanoleuca
CCCCCCGCCCCCGCCCCCCACCCTTGCTTCCTTCCCAAAGTGCCTAAGCGTGGTCTCTGTCCCCAGGTGCCATTTCTCTGCAACCACCAGCCCCCGTGGCGAACACATTTTCCGTTCGGAGCCTACTGTCTTCCTCGTTGTGGCCCCTATAACTGGGTCCTAATAGGTGGCCCTGGGGTGGGACAACTTTGGTGAGAATGGTAGGGTGGTGTTGGAGTCTGGGGTCTCTTTTGGCTGAAAGTCCAGCCTTCTTAGGCTCAGAGGATGGGATACAGAGCGGATTAGAGAAGGGCTGTCCGGGAGAAGAGGGCCACCCCTCGTTCTGTAAAGTGTTTGCTCCTGTTGCGCCTTAGTCCCTCTGCACCCTCCCAGAATTCAAGACTAGGTTTGGCTCCTATATGTATTTCCTGGGGCTGGGAAGCTGATGCTCCCACCTCTGGTTTAGGCCTGGGGGTGCCTGGCCTTCCAAAACTGGCAGAATCATTAGACATCACCTAGGGAAGCCAGTTAACAGCCGACAGGCCAGTGCCCAAGGCCATCTGTGCTTCGTGGTTGAGCTGGAAAAGCCAGGTCTTCCCACTGCTGCCCCCAGGGGATCCAGCCAAGTTACCAACTGGGGTCATCAGGGGGACTGTGGACACGGACGGGAAAGGATGATGTAAGGGCCTCCCTGGCCTGGGAGCTGCCTGTGAGTTAGAGGAAGAGAAGTGGAGGGCCCGAGAAGGTGATAGGGATGGAAGAGATGGAGGGAGCTGGCCAGCCACAGAGAAAGGGGGCCAAGGAGGCGACCATCCACTGTGGCAGGTGGGAGGATGAGAAGACAGATCCTGAGGTCTTGCAGCCAGGGGTGGGGGTCCTGAGAAGCCAAGGATCCCACCCCTCCCCCGGGAAGTGTCCACTGTGGCTTGGGGCCTGGCCACCGCCATTGAGTGCCATTCTCCTGGGGAGCCCCGCCCCAACCCCCCTCCTGTATACAGCTCTTTATTTATTGCACGAATCTAAGTTATTCTCCCCAGCCGGAAACCTAGCACCCACTCCCTGGGAAAAGTGGTGCGTGGCCCTGTGCTGGACTTTGTATTTTATATCTGCAAATAAATCACATTTTATCTTATATTTAGGGAAAGCCGGATGGCAACAACCAAAAAATGTTAAAAAAAATTTTTTTTGCCCGGCCCCCAGAATTTATTTATTTTCTGACTTACAGTAAGCGAGTTATCCGCCTTCTGTATTTTGTAGACTTTCTGAATAAAGTCAAGTTCTCTTTTTCCACAGTGATGAAGTCTGAGTTCCTGGGCTATGGTTTTTTGGGGGTGGGATGGTTCTGAATGAGGGGCCGAAACTGGAGTTCTTTTAATCCCAGGCAGGACCCTCTGCTGGAAAGGAGAGCTAGCCCTGATTTGCAAATGAGGAAACGGTGCCTTGGGCCCTCACTGGCTCTTGCGGGGCGGGGCGGGGGGGGGGGCGGGGGCTAAAACCTTTGTTCTTCAGTCTGGTTGCCTGGAACCTCCCAGGGGAAGACAAAGCTGGGAGGACAATGAAATGTAGGGTTAAATCCCTGGCATCTCTTCAGTGAATAAACAGTCCCGCCCAGAGGAAAATTCCCGGATTTAAGAGTAATCTTTCCAGCACTTTCCCACCGAGGCCTGACTTTCTACAGCCAAGTAGAAAATATTTTCCCCATGTTCCAGAAGACCCAGGGAGGCCGAGAGAGAAGTGGCTTCTTCAGTCCCAGCCTGCAGGCCTAAAAGGCAACCCTGTGTCTCATCTTGGGTTCCAAACTCGCTATAATTTCGGCCCAATCTGCCAGCCCTTCGGGGACACCCTGGAAAGAAGTGGAGAGTTTAGCGGTCTGTGGGTCAGGGAAATCAGGGTTTGAATCCAGGTGTACCTTTTTCTAGCTGTGTGACCTCTGAGGATTTCTTGCAGCCTCAGTGTACGATGAAGGTACTGGAAGGCCGTAGGTGTGACAAGCCCCAGGAACCCGAGGGGCTACAAGCTTTAACACGCAGCGCAGACATTCACAACTGCAGTGAGGAGGATTTCTGTCCAGAGAGGTGGCAGGGCTGGACTGAGGGAAAAGGCCACGTCTGTGGCAGCTGCAGGCTTTGAAAGTTGGGGAAGGGCCAAGCCATATGGGTTGGCTGGGTCCACTGGCCTTTCGCCCCCTCTCAGGTTGAAGCCCGCGATCCTGTTCCCTGATCCTGGGATGCTGAGCTCAGGCCTGCAAAAGGGCAGCAGGAAGCCACAAGTAGGGTTTCGTGGCTGGCTGGGAAGTTCCCCCACCCACGCCGCATTCCTGAGGGCTCCTGTCAGCAGGCCAGCCCCTCCTCCCCAAAGGCGGGTGGCCGGAAGGTGCCCTGTGTGACCAGGCACCTGGCCTGGCAGCCCACAGCCCGCAGGCCCCTAGGGGCAGGGACCTAGGGTCCCATGGTGGAGGGTGGGCCCAGGGAGGTAGGAAGAGAGCCTGCAAGGAGTAAGGAGCCCTGGAAATCTCTTCAAGCCCCCAGGAGACACCTGTAGGAATGGGGCTGCCAGTGTTTGGGGGTGGGGCCCCCTCTGGCTGGCTGACAGAGAGGGAACTGCACACGCCAAAGCAGCCCCTGGGTCCCACTGGCTGGCAGAGAGGGAGACCGTGCATCCAGTGGGAGCCCGGACCCCAACGTCAGTCTCTGGCAGTGTGCATTCCCCCATCACCAACACCTCACAACCTAGGAGGAAGCCGGTTTCCTAGGAGACCCCTGCCCACAACCACGAAACCCACCCCCAAACACATACCCGGGAGGCAGGGAAGAGGAAGGAAAAAAACCTCACCCACAGGCAGAAGAGATTTCAATACAATCTATATTATCTCATATATATATTTCTCACTTTATTTGCTCACTTCTGTCACGCATTTAAAATGTCACAGAGACCAAAATAGAGCGGCTTTCTGGTGGAACTCATGGCAGTCACACACGAGATACAAAACTAGGGGACTCTGTCCTCTCATACATCATACAGTTCATTTTTCAAGTATTTTTTATGTACAAAGAGCTACTCTATGGGGGGGGAGGATTAAAAAAAAAAAAAGGTTACGCATCCTAGGAAGGAAGGGTGGAGTGAGTGGGCACACGTTGCCGGCCCCTTGACTCCCCAGGGGCCACTGGCTCCCTGCCCCCGAGTCCTCCCTCTGTGCCCCCCAGGAACCATGCTAGCCAGCAAGTGCCAGGGCGGGCCAAGGCCAGGGGACAGGGAGTCGGCAGCACACTTTGGCCTGGAAGGAGAATCACAGATTGGTGAAAGCAAAAAGGGGGAGTGGGGACCGAGGAGCTCCTCAGACAGCCTGCTCCCACCCGCCGCCTCCCTGGGCAGCCTGGTACCCAGCCGGCCAGGCCCACCAGACAGGGCCCAAGAGCCAGGCTCCGGGCCCCTGCGCTCAGGCCTCCGAGGCCCTGGTGGGCTGGCTGGGTCACAAGGGCCGGCGGCAGCCTGGGAAGACGACGGGGGTGGAATCCCACACTGGGCCCCTGGCACACTTCATTCCAGAATGAACGAAAAGGAAGAGACCCTGCGGTGAAGTCTGGTGCCCCAGGGCGCGGCCCTCCTCACCCTACCACCTTCTCCAGGCTGGTACGGCCCAAACCAAGTGCCATCTGGGTTCCAAACGACAGAATGCTCCGCCTGTAGGAACCTATGTTGTCACCGCCAAGAGGCTCCCCCTGCGACAGTGGTGGGTCTAAGCCCAGCCTGCCTGGGGGCTCCGGCCCGAGGAGACTCCAGGTACACGCGTGCGGAGGTGAGCAAGGGGAGGGGACAGGCGATCCTGGCCACTCCTAAGGCCTGTCCAAGGGTGACCGGCCCAGCACAGCAGGATCCTCGGAGTGCGAGCAGCTGGAGAGGGAGCCCCCAGGGAGTGTCTGCGGCCAGACAGACGGAGGGCCTATCTAGGAAGGGGGAGCTTTCACATGTGACTAAGGCACAGAAGAGATGGGCCGAGGGGCCAGCTGAGGCAGGACACCAGGCCCTGTGTGGATACGGCGCCAGGGAGAGGAGTCTGGGGTCACTCCTCCTGCTTCCCAGCTCCCTGCTGCACGCTCCCACCTTCCGTCCTCCCTCCCATAGGGCTGTTCCTCCCGAAGCTGGTCGGAAATGTGGAGACTCAGACCCTTCCCCTGAAATGGGAAGGAGAAGCCCTAGGGAGAGACCAGGACCCTGTGGAGGTTCTCATGGCTCAGCCTGGGAAGGGGGGGCTGGGAGATGTCAACCCTTTCAGCAGCCGGGAAGCAAGGGCTCTGCACAAAATGCTCTCAAGAAGAAAGACCACAAGTGATAGGGCAGTGTGGGCTGCTGGCTGCCCTCAGCAGGTCAGGAGGAAGGAGCATGAGGCAGGCAGGAAGGGCAGCCACGGAGAGGGCACCCAGGGGCCCAGGGACCCCTGCTTGGAGAGGCCTCGGCAACGGGCCCAGACACACCTGAGCGCTCTTCCAACATGGGACACGGGGCTCTTGGTGTCGCTCTGGTCCTTGCAGCATGCCAGGCAGGCCTGGGACAGGAGGGGCCACAGGGAGCATCTGGGTTCCCTCCTGCCCCTCTTGCCCAGGGCGAGGCTAATGTAGCGTGGACAGGGGGCACAAGGGAGGGCGCAGGCAGGAAAGAACCCAGGTCAGAGTATTGCACGGTGTTGGGGACAGGGCTGTAAGTCTCATGGGGGAGGGGGTGACCCACGCGGGGGCTGAGAGGGCCGCGGCCGCTGGTCCACCGTGGCCACCGCTGGTCCCACCATGCCACCGCCACAGGACAAGCCACAGGGCCACAGGAGTCGCTCCCAGCGTCCTCCGTCCCTCGCCCGGCAGTGCAGGGGTGGCCACGTATAAATATTCCTGAAGGCTCGTGCTGAGCCTGGGCTGTCCCCTGGGCCGAAAGCTTCTGGCTGTTCCTCTGGAAGCGATAGGTGAATGTTTCTGGTCCAATAAATTAACGGGCAAGGTCAAAGCTGTGCCAGCCTGCCTCCCGGCCCGCGCGAGGGGCTGGAGGGGGGCACACCCTGCCCTGGGCCCAGGTGCCAACCCTCCCCACCAGCAGCCGTACCTAGAACTCGTCATCAGAGCTAAGCAGGAGAGTCTTCTCATTGTCGCGGGCGCCACTGAGGCTGTGGGAGCGCGAGAGGCTGTGGGCGCCCCCGCGCCACGCGGGGCCGGGCTCCAGGGTGGACTGCTGCGTGTACTGCTGGTAGGCGGGCGAGAAGTTGTGGATGGCATCCTGCACGATGTCATGGGGGTTCATGGTCTCCTTGAGGCTGCTGGAGATGCTCTTCATCGGGGCGCAGCGGCCTGCAGGGTGGGAGCCCAGAGGCAGGGGTGAGGGGCGGGGGTGGCAGGGAGCCCCTCGTCCTGGTGTCCTTGGACGGACCCCCACCCCAAGGCTGTGTCACCCGACAGAGAACGGGGTCCCGAGCACACGGAGGCACAGGCAAAGAGGGGGCTCCTCTGGCCGGGGCACACAGCAGAGGCGAGCAGCCGCGGGGGGCTGGTGAGTCCGGCTGGTGCGAAGGGACCCAGGGTAGAGAGTGGCACGCCCCACGGAAGCCAGGAGTGTCAGGAGGGTCCCCCTCCCCAGGGGTCCCCCTTCACCTGAGTCTGCTGACCAGCTCTGTCAGGACGGGCTGACCCGTACATCCTCACCAGCTCCCCTATGAGAGGGCGGGAGCCGCCAGCCCTGAGATGCCCCCTCCTAACTCCCCCTCTAAGGAGCTCTCCCCCCACGGGTTCATGGGGGAGAAGTGGCCCAGCCCCAAAACCGAGAGGTAATAGATAAGCCCAGGTCTTCAAAAATCAAACCGGCGTGCCCTTTCTACCTGCATGTTCTCTGCCATGGATTTCCCATTAACACGCACTGTGCCCCCAGAACCCAGCAAGGCATATTCCAGAACAGAGACAGACCAGGACGGAAGAAGGCAAACTCTATGGGGGGCAGCCCTTGGCAGGCAGGGGCTCTGAGCTCTGCTGCCTGGGGGTGCCTGAGGGGGAGACGGAACACAGAGAATGGGCTAGGGAGAGAGGCATGCCGGTGACGGTGACCACGACTGACGTGCAGGACAGACGTGCAGACCGAGAGCAGAACCTACCGTAAGGGCCGTATGTTGGCACTGCCCGTGGCCAAACCCGGGGCAAAAGCAGGGCGGGGGGGGGAGGGGAGGGGGAGAGAAGCCAGAGAAATAGAGAAGAGACAGCTGAGTGACACCATCTGTCCCCCACCGAGGCCTGCACACCGCACCTGACACCCTTCCCGCCCCACCCCAGCTGCCCCCTCGGAGCCTGGCCCCCGGAGGGGTAACTCCCCTCACAGGGCTCATGCTCTCATCCGGGGGGACAGGAGAGCCACCCGCAGACACCCAGAATGGTGGTCACAGTTCCACCTCCACATCTAAGTCGGGACCCAGCACCCCCACTTCTCTTTGGGCTTGGCTGCAAGTGCTAAGCCTGTGCCACATGCTTTACAAACCTCACGCCACTTCACAGATGAGAAAATCAAGGCTGGGGGGGCCAGGGGGCATGGTTCCCTGTACAGACCCCACAGGAGAGGCAGCGGGGGACCCAAGCTGATTGCAGGGCTGAGGGGTTAGGGTGCGGGCATCTGGCCAGGGCCCAGCACAGAGATGGGGTCCTGCCTTGCCCCGGTGGGGCTGGGCTGGGGTCTTTGCTAGAGCTGGGTTTCTGGCCACGCTGTACTTTGCTGGGCTGGTGGTCCAGGAGCCGCGGGTGGGAAGACACAGCCCAGGTGTCCGCTGGGCCTCTGCAGAGCCACCACATGTAACATTTTAAACCTCAAGGGTCCAGAAAGGGTTCTCTGCTATGACCCCACGCTCTAGGCACAAGGGTGACTTTCCTAAGGGCACAGGCTCGGTCAGACGCAGGTCCAAGGGACACCGCCCTCAACACCGGGTGGGTGCTTGCCAGATCTGGGGGCCTAGCGGGAAGCGGGTGGGATAGCAGCGGGCAGCAGCGAGGTGGCCAGCATGGCGGCTGGCAAAGCGCCCAGCACGGGGTATGTGTGCGATCACAAAGGGAAGAAGGGGTGCTGGCAGCCCTCAGCCAGAAGGTGTGCCAGGAGAACACAGCTTGGAGCTGAAGAGCTGGGCGGCCGGCAGGTCTCTTTCTGGCCAGGGAGAGAGCGCCTGAGTAAGAAGGGGAGGGGGCCGAGGGGCCCTGCTGCAGCACCCCACTCCCCAGGGCCCGTGGTGGGCCTAGGCGCTAGGCCTGGGGAAGCCACATGGAGGGCAGCCGGCAGCAGCCCGACTCCTGGTGGGGGGGGGGTGTTAGAGCAGAGCTTCCCCTCCCCAGGCCCTTCCGCCTCCTCACTGCACAAGCCATTTCAGGCATTCCCAGCCTCCTCTTCCGCCCCCCTTCACCATCCCCGGCCCAGGGCAGCTGGGAAACCCCCTGCCGCGGCAGCCCAAGCCCAGAACGCTTATTGAGGAATCTCAGGGGAGGGGGCAGACATGGCACTTGGACGAGGTGTCCTAATGTACAACTGGGGTTGCCAACCTCTTCCAACACAGAGCAAAATGAGCCGGTGTAAAAAGCAAGCTGTTAAAAACAATGACTATTTCTGAGTCTGTTATTTAGAAGTAATCAGTTTAAAAAAGACGGGGAACTTTCGAGCGAAGGGAACTGTAGGACAGAATGGAAACCTGTGTCTGGTGTGAGGAGCCCTGGGGACCCTGTTTATTCTGGGGTGTCTGTCCTGACCCTCCCGCGGGGTTCTCCAGACTCCAGGCCGGCTGCAAGAGGCAGGGGGGCTCAGCTGCCAGGACCCCCTGCAACCCTGTGTTGGGGGCGGAAGGCAGGTGAGCCTCGACCTGTGTGGCCCCTTTCCCACAAGCAAGCCCGAGACGCCTGAGCCGTGGGTGCCTGTGGGACACACCGGGTGGCAGGAGGAGCCTGGGGCAGGACCTGGAGGCCGTCTCCCGCTGGGGGGTCGTCTCCGGCCACTAGCTCCTACCTTGCGCATCCAGCCTCTTGTCTGCATAGACCTTGTAGGTGAAGGCATGCCGCAGCGCCAGGGCCGCGAAGAACATCTCCACGCAGATGATGAAGTCCTGGTAGCCGGCGGCCACGGTGCCCTCGCCCACGGACACGCGGGCCGAGTGGATCTTCGGGATGGCCCCACACTTCTCCAGGATGGCCAGAAGCATGCCTGGAAGAGGAGGCAGGGGCACGGGGCCCTAGACTGGACCCCTTTCCTGTGGCCCTTCCTCATGCAGCGCCCCCCCAATGCCACACCCGCCGGAAAGCACGGCAGCAGCCTGAGATGCCGACACCAAGCTGAGGCCTCTGGGAAACGCCGCTGCGCGAGCTCCTTGCCAGCCACCAACACTGGGGGTCCCCTGGGTCCCCCATCCATGAAGCAGCCCCACTGAAGGTCCCCCAGGGCTCCTGTGAAAGGCCCCCGAGGGCCTAGACTTCTCACCCAGGAGGTGCCCGGTAGACAGAGGCCGGGCTCTGGGCTGGGATTGCCCAGGGACAGCACGGGCCTCACAGCATGGGCCGGCAAGAGGCTCACCTTGCCAGAAGGAGAGAAAAATGACGGACTTGACCATGAAGAACTTGAGGACGGGGCTGTAGGGGCTAAGCAGGTCCCGGGTGGCAAAGTAGAAGAGGAAGAGGGCATAGAGGGCCAGGCTGACGGAGATGTTGTAGATGATGGTCACGTAGAGGTAGCCGCTGGTGACACTGTGGGGGTGGGGAGTGTTCTCTGGCTGGGACAGAGCCTTCCAAGAGACAGCAGGCCTCCCTCCCGCCTCTGCCCTGCCAGTATGCCAAGCCCCATGGCTCTGCAATGCTCCCCAAGCAGTGCTCCACGAGCCACTGAAGAACGGGATCTAAGTGGCCAAGAAGCAGGGGTGGAGGGAGGCTGTGCGAGGCTGTGCCAGCGGTGAAGGACAGCCCTGCCGCCTCTGCTCTGGTGTCCGGGCGCCTGGTGGGGGACACAGACGTGGAAGCCACCAGCACCAGGGGTGGGGAGCTCAGCCCGATGGTCCGGCAACAGGTGTGAGAATGACACAGAGCTTGGCTCTGCTCTTTTCTCTTGAGCCAAGTCATGTCTCCGTCTGAGCCTCCGTCTGCTCACCTGCCCTGGCGGGGCTGTCACGTGGGGTACAGGCGGTACACACAGTGTCTGCAGGCACGGGCCTGGACACACGGTCACTTTCACTAACCCCCCAAAACAAAAGGAAATCAACACGGGAGAAGACTTTTACCCGGGGACTCAAGACAGGCCTCTCAGGGCTCTGACCTTCTAGCTCCCTGCCCTGGGGGTGGCCACTACCCCTTTTGGGCCCACCCCTGCGGCACCGGTCTGCAGGCTATCTGTGAGGGTGACGGGGCTGAGGGCTGGCTCCCATGCTGGAGGCGGGGCCAAGCGGGATGGCAGTCACTGCCAGGCTTGGGCCTTGAAACTCAGGTGTGCAAGGGGGGCATGAGGAGGGCCAAGCCGTGCTGGGCCTCCCCTCAGGGGAAGGTCGGGGCATGGGGCCAGTCTGCAGCCACCCCCTTCTCGAAGGCAGGGCATCAGCCTTGGGGCAGGGCCACCTGCTCCCGTGCCGACTCTCCTCCCCTCACGCCTGTCAGGGGGACCCGCTGCTTACTCAAAGTCACCATCCCGGTACTTGCCGAAGGCCTGGAGGACCACGGTGCTGACAGCCATGAGGGGCTTCACCACGCAGAACTGCAGGGTGGCCTGTTGGGGGAGAAGGTCAAGGGTCGAGGACGAGCCAAGAAACTGTGTGACAAGCACCTCCCCAGCCAGCTGGGCCTGTGCTGGATGCTGAGGGGCCGGGTCGGGGGGTGTCCAATGTCCTGCCCCGAGGAGACTGCCATCTGGAGGGAGAGGCAGAATCTGTAGGAGGGCAGCGGTGCAACGCAGCTATGCGAGCATATGAGGGGGGGGAGAGAAGGGGGGGAGGGAGGCAGGCCGGCCAACGGAGGGGCAGAGGAGCACAGGACAGGAGTGCCTTTGGAAGGCTTCTGAAAGAAGGGGTCAGCAGGAACCTGACCCCAGAGATGCAACAGGGACAAGCAGAGGGAACAGTCCCTACCAAGAGCGAGAGGCCAAGAGCAGACACGGGCAAGTGGGGAGACGCTGGTGATGGACTGCAGCAGGACAGGGCCAGGGCCCTGCTCGAAGCCTCCTCCCGTCCTCCTTGTCCACCCCCGGATCTCAATGGGGCTGGAGGGGACCTCCAGGAGCACAAGAAGGGGGCCGCCCAAAGCACAAGGTCTGGGATCCTGAATCTGAGTTTGAATCCTGGCCTCACCAGCTACCATCTGGGCAAGCTCAAGTGAGCAGTCACGTAGCCTCTGAGAGGCCGCCTCACTGATAAACGGACGTAACCAGCCCCACATGACAGGGCTGAAGAACACGGCAGTGTCTTCTGGAAGCTCTCCCACCTCTATGAGTTCCATAGGCCTCCACTGGCCTGCTCAGCCACTGGAAGAATTCCTGAACCAGGTTCTCACAGTGCCCTCCGGGGCTCCAGCAAAGTCAAGGACAACCCACGGTGCCCATAAAACCAGCAGAAACACCATTCTCTTGAAATGTACATCTAAGCCATAAGGCCCCTTCTGTGGAGGGGGGAGCAGCTTTAAAAGGCTGAGCCATGTGGCTCCAAGTCGGGCAAGGGCTCTGGGGCAGAGAAAGTCACCTGCTGAACCCAAAGTTTCTGCCCCACTGGGGACCTGAGTGTAGTCTGTGGGGTGTCCCAAGGGGCCCCAGCTGCAAGGAAGCACGTGTGACGGGGGAAGAGGTGCGATGCTGCCCCCAACAAACCCCCCAAAATTTCCCAGCCCCACCACCCACCTTGAGGGAGCAAGACCAGTATCGGGGAAAAGGGAGGCGCGCAGTGGGCACCGAGAGCCTGCCAACAGGCTGCAGCCCCCCAACAAGGGCTGTTTTAGGGGAGGAAGCTGAGGCACGGAGAAGCTGACATGGCTGAAGGGGCAGTGGAGCTCACGTCCGCAGGCCCCACAAGCCTTCACCCAACCACAGCCCTGCACTGGGTGGGAAATCAGGCAGAGGTTTCAAGCCAGGCTGGACAAGAGAACCACCCACGGAGCTGTAAAGCTCCACGCCAGCCCTTCTTCATCAGGCTGGGGGTTGGGGAGGGGGGTTGGCTGACCAGAGAATGCCTACAGTGAACCAGCTCTCCAGGAGATTCGGATTCTGGGGGGCCCTGGCCCAGGCTTTCTCAGGAGGAAGCAGCAGAGTGCTCTCTCCCAAGGGAAAGGGGTGCAAAGGCTGCTGTTATCCTCTGTCCTCTTACTACCACTCCCTGCCCCTTCTAGAACACCAGAGGACATCGGAACCCACGGGGCGGCCGGGGAATCATTTATAACCAGGCTACGCAAGCTAGTGATCATGGGATCAAAACTTTGTACACAATATACTCATCAAAGAAGGCAGTGAGTCACAGCTGGGCCCCTGGCGGCTTCAAGGCTGGTAAACAAAGGCTCTGGAAGGCCCCACCCACCCTGACCCCAGGACACTTTTAACTCTTTGCCTCCAGGCCCAGTAGGGAGATTGTGAATGGAGGAATGCCCAAGGGAAGGCAGAGCCGGAAGCTGTGGCCTGTGGTGTAGACCTGTCCATCCAGGTGGTGTAGACCTGGTGGTCCAGGTAAGTGCTTTGTGGGTGTGCCCACACTACAGGCAGTGGCCCTGCACAGAAGGGAGTAGAAAGGGCAGCCCTTCAGTGGCCACAGAGATCGGCTGTGGTTTTCATTTCCCTTTGTGACTACTCTTGCTGACGCGGGAGGGGCTGACAAAGGTCGTGGCACCCTGGGAGAGACTGAGCCGAGGTCGCCCACCAGCAGGGCGTGGCACCTCAGACTCTCTCTCCCAGGACAAGAGTGGGCTCCATGCCAGTCTGTGCTGACTGCTTCCCATCCATCACCCCACCTGGGCCTTAAACTGTCCCTTGAGATAAGTATCGTTCTGCCTGCTTTACAGAAGAGGAAATCAAGGCAGGCTCAGAGAGGTTACATAATGTAGCCAAGGTCACCCAGTCAAGAGAAAAAGCCGAAAATCAAACTCAGATGGTCAGACACCCGGGCCCATGCGCCTCACCACAACCCCACACGGCCTCCGCCCAGGCTACTTGAGACCACAGGGAAGGCAGTCGAGGAAACTGGAAGCTGGGGGACTGCCAGCTGGGAAATGGGGAACAGACCAGAGACTCGGCCTGGCCGTCTTGGCAGGCAGCTTTCATGCAGAAGCCCTCCTGGCCTGTAGCTGCAGCTGATGAGGGGTTTCGAGCTGAGATTCTAGAATCCCCATACACACACACCGAGACCTGCCTGGTGGAAGTGAGCAGAATTGTGGGACCACTTCCGCCCAGGGCTGCCACAGACCCTTTCAGGACACCTGTTGTGCCGCCTGGAGCACACCCTGCTAATGCACGAGCACGCCTAACAGCGCGGAGTGGGTGCGGGGGCTTGGGGTACTTCACGGGGTATGGGAACTCCGCAACTGGGGTCTTCCGGGCCCACCGGACGAGCAGGGGCAGCGCCCAGGCTCCTGGGCCCTGGCCTGCACCTCTTGACCAGGGCAGGTGCCGGGGCACACACCTGCTTGCAGAACCGCAGGAATCCAATGGAGTAAGTCTTTCCCCAGAGGCAGCACGTGCCGTACATACAGCTGGACCTGGAAGAGACAAGTGGAGAAGCGCTGAATCCTGGCTGAATCCTGACAGCCAGGATTCGGGAAAGGTGGAGCCGGGGAAGGCCGACCTCCCTCACGTCCACACGAGCCCGGGTAGAGCGGACGGGGCTGGGAAGAGGGCACAGGTCCCAGGCAGCCTTACCCAGGGGGCCGAGCACACGGGGAGAGTTTGCATGTGCGGGGAGGGCTTGAGGGAGCAGGGCGGCCCCAGCCCGGGGTGGGGGGGCAACAAACCAACCCAAGGCCTGAAGGGAAAGACTGCAAGAGGGAAAACCAGGCAGACAGGCAGGGGCAGGAAGAGGAAGAAGCAAGAGCCGGTGAGGCCGTCCCCAGGGTCCCCGTGAATGGTGTCGCTCAGGAAGTGAGGAGGGGCACGCCAGGCCCGGGTCACGGGCAGAGCCAGTCTCTGTGGCCGGCTGATACCAGGACAGCTCGAGGAACATCAGGCCCAGGAAACGGGTATGTGGGAGGGCTCCGAGGACACTTCAGACTCACTCGATGGGCTTCCCTCTGATCTCCGACATGATGGAACTTTCTCCCCCGAGGTATTCATAGCACAGGCTGAGGAAATTATAGATGACCAGGGCTGCGGAAAACGTCCGGAGAAAACCACTCAAACCAAAGGATGGGTAAACAGATGGTGGAATTCTAACAGCAACGGGAGCGAGAGCCCCACAGTCTTGGGGCCTCAGGGACGCAAGGACCCGCACAGTAAATATTCCACTTGTCATCAGAACCAGGCGAAACTAAGTCCTGCTGCGGAGCGTCCGCGTGCCTTTGCTGGTGGTCACACCATTCAGCAACACAAGGACATGATAAACACAAAGTTCCGGACCGCGTGGGGAGACGGGCACGGGCTCGCTGGGGGCCGGGGGAGCACATTCTGGGGCTCAACAGGGACTCGCTTTGTAACTGCTTATTCGTTACAGGCACTTTTCTGTGTGCGTGCGTGTGTGTGTGTTACGGATCAGAGTTTTACAACAAAACAATAAAACATTCTCTGGAGGGATCTCAGCAGAAATTTTCAGCAGGAATGAGACAGGAGAACCTTTGTCCACTCACTGAGAGTGGCAGGTGAGGCCACACGCCACTAGAGCCTCCAGGGGTGGGCACGAAGGTGCACAAAAGACAGCACCAATGTGTGGGGAAGCTGGGCCAGCTCTTTCTGGACGCGGCGCTGTGCCACCGCAGAGACCCAGCTCTGCGACAGCGATGGACGGCACCGAAGTGTGCCGGCCATGCTATAAATACAGCAATCCGCTGTGAGCGGTCTCCTGGTCAGAGGATTTCTGCGGGGTCAGCAAGATGAAGGCTGCGGCCTACAGGGTGCTGGGAGCACGGGGAAGGTGCTGGGAGCAAGGGTGGGGAGAGTGGAGAGCAGGAGGAGTGCAGCAGAGGCCGCCAGAAGGAAAGGGCGCAGGAGGAAGGTCAGGCCAAGAGTATGGGAACTCAAGAGCGTCCAGCAAAAGAGGGAGGGTCCAAATGGGGTCCGGGGACAGGAAGTCCCCGGGGAAGCACCAGCAACCCTGCAGAGAGAGGGCTCCTTTTCATCTGACCCTGCCATCCCCCTGCAGCACAGAGGCCTTCAAAGCTCCGGGTACGGCCCTGAGGTTGGCGTTCAAGACTTCTCCGTGACTTGGCCCCTGCCCACCCCTCATATGGCCTTCCCGGCAACTAGATGCCCCTCTTTCCCAGCAGGTTATGATGCCCTCCATGCTTTTCCCTTTGCTGATCCCACAGCCTGGGCGCCCTTCCCTCTGTGTTGTTGGTGCCTGTGAAACCCGTGAGACCCCCCGAGAAGCCTCTGGCTGCTTCCATGGAGGCTGCCGTGTTCTCACCCCGGGAACTGCTGATCTGCAGACGCTGCGTGGTGCTTCCTGCCCTGCCGCGCGGCTCGCATGATCCCTGACTGCTCTCTCGGGACTGTGCCCCTGGAAGGCGGCCCACCTCTTCCCCAGAGCACGGCCACAGCACTTGGCATGTACCAGGCACACCACGAACGTGGGGCTACCTCGGACTGGCGTGCATACCACCTTGGCGACAGGGCTCCAGGTGAACGTTGGCCTTCAGCAGTTTGGAAAGGAGTATTTCTGAGGTGCTGTATACCTAACCTCACATCTCCCGCTAGGGTGGGGGGCCCAGGTAGTACCCTGTATTGACATGACCCCCAGCACCTACCACACTGTGCTGTGACTGTCCCCCTACACAGAGGAGAGGGTTTGCCATGGATTAGCTGTGAGCCTCTCTGTGCCTCAGTCTCCTTGTCTGGTACATGCGGACAGCAGAGGTCCCTAACTTGACAGGGGGGCTGAGGTTTGAGTGTGCAACGTACTCAGAAGAGTGGCTGGCCTTAGGAGTGCTCGCTGGTGGCCATCACTGTTTATCTGCTGGTCTTCCTCAGGGGCCAGCGTCCCTTGATGGGGCTGACGACCGTGGACGCTGCCTGCCTGGCACGGTAGCAGCTCAGGAAATGTGGGGACTGCGGCAATCTCCACCGAGCTCCAAAGCACTCTTCAGTGACAAGAACTCTGGGGCATCGGGGGGGGGGACATCAAGCCAAATCTGATGTCAGCCTGCTGATAACCTTTGTTCAAAACCACATAAGGCCACGTAGAATGGCTGTGCCCATTCCACTGGGTCCAGCTACACTGTGGCCCATAGTACTTTCCAAAGATGGCCACACCCCAGGGTGCTGGCTCCCCTCTGCAGGGAGATAGGGTCTCCCTCCCTCTCTTTGCATCCGGGGGACCGGGGTGACTACAGCACGAGTGCTGCTCCATGACATCTGACACTGGGCTTAGAGAAGGCCTCTTCCTTCTGGTTCTTTCCCTTGAGTGCTTGCCCTTGGACGCAGCCCCCATGCTTCAAGGAAGCCCAAGCCAGCCCACGTGGAGAGACCACCCGGAGTGGCTCGTGCGGGAGGAACGGAGGCCCCAGCGGATGCCAGCAACCACTGCTAGACACACAAGCGAACCAGGCTTCAGACCCCACCCCCGGCCGAGGGTCCCCAGCGGAAGCCCAGAGAGCAGGGCACAGGGACAGACTATCCACACTGTGCCCATCCAAATGTTCTGTTTGGGCTGATTATTAATGCAGCCAGAGTAAATGTATACATAAACGTGTGTGCACACGTGTGTGTGTGCTGGTGTGTGTGTATATATAACATGTGTATGTCTCTACATACATGTATATATGACATAAAACCACTCCTAGAGCTCCCAGGACGTGCCACGCGCTCTCACATCTCCCGTGCTAGCATGTTCTGGTGCCTCTGCTAACTCCCAGGGGCAGGCCCTACTGAGAGACCACCTCTCAATCGCCAATCCTCTGTCCCTTGCCAGCCTCACTCCACACACCATGATCCCGCTGTTGGTCCGTCCTTCACGTACAGGGGCAGCATCATGAAGCAGGAAAGCCACGGACCCCGGAGCCACACGGCCAGGTTACGGCTGTTGGCCCCACCACTTCGGAGCCGTGTGACCTCAGGCAAGTGTCCTAAGCGTGCTGTGCCATGCCTTCCTCACCTATAAGCCAAGGATAATGGCAGCTCCTTCCCCGAGGAAAGGGGGGAAGTGGGACTCCTTCGCTAAGGCTGAGCTCACACTGAGGAATCCGCAGTGTGTTCCCCAGTGTTTTTTCCAGACTGTGAACTCCTTGCCGGGAGGGACTGAGGCCTGCCCCCTGACGACCAGAGGGCCTGGCACTTGCATGCTATCAACACAGAAAGAATGAACGCGGGCCTTAACTCGGGGTGAGGCTCGGAGAGGCGGGGCAGCCCGCAGTCCATTCTTGCCCACGGGGCCCACCCTTCTGCAGGCTGCACAGACGCACCTTCCCCAGGCAATGAGACTCTGCTCTCCAAAGACAAAACTCTCAAGAGAAGCCATAGGGGCCGAGGTTCATCAGCCCCTTGTCCAGAACCACCCTCCCAAGCCAGGCCGTCTCGCAAGCCACTGCCGAGAGGAGCTCGGTGCCTGAGCTCACCTCCTTTCCTGTGTCAGGACATACGTCAGGACCCTTCCTGAGCTACGTGTCTGAGCCGTCAATACCGATCTAGCTCTGCATTCAACTGGCCAGCATCATTCCACTGGATGCATCCACCTCTCTCAGGTCAAGGTTCTTGACCTTATCCCAGGGCTCCACCCCAGCCGTAAGACACCGATTCACTGCCGATTCGCTGATGGCTTCCTTTAAAGAACCATTAGCAAGTCAATCGCGCGTTCTCAGACAAGAGAGAGAAGACAGACTCTCCTTGAGATGACTCAAGCAGCCCACATCAGCACCCATTGACCATCTGGACAAATCGATCCCCTCCTAGGAAATTACCAGGCAAAACACTACCTCCACCCAGCAAGGCTGTTTACAACAGACAACTCATCACACCCCGGAACGGGCATGAAGACACCCGGCCCTGGGCGTGAGAAGAACAAAAACGCCGAGGGGGGGAGCCCAGCGGTGCAGGTGTAGTTCCTGGCCAGCAGGCTTGGTGCCTGTCTGCCCCTCTGACCACAGCTCCAGGCTGCTCCCCAGAGAGGCCCCAGAGACACAGATTAACTCTCTGCCTCCCTAAGTACTAACCACACCCTGTGCGGGGTCTCTGTGCTAGGCCCTGTGGACACACGAGTGACCGAGGGACCCACAGACCAGGCCTTCTAGTCTGGAGGGGAGCATCCAGTGGGAGGGAGGGGATGGTCCTTCTCTCTCTCCTGCCCTGGGCAATGGAACTTTCTGTTCCGTTCTAGATACCAAATCTTAAAGATTTATTTATTTATTTTAAAGGGGGAAGAAGAGGAACAGAGGGAAAGAGAGAATCTCAAGCAGACTCCCCACTGAGCGCTGAGCCCAACATGGGGCTTGATCCCAGGACCCTGAGATCATGACCTGAGCCAAAGTCAATAGCCAGATGCTTAGCCGACTGAGCCATCCAGGCTCCCCCTAGACACCAAATCTTAAATGGACTAGAAACAAATGCACGAAATCAGGAGCCACGGGCCAAGATGGGAGATGAAATAAGCATCGTACCGGAGCCTTGAGGCCTGGAGAAAAGACATGAGGGTCACTCTCTTCATAAAAGGGACAGGACCTTGTCCAGAAGGTCACATAGGACCCACCTGGTCCTGGAGGCAGATTCTAGGCCTTCAGCCTAATATAATTGCCAACAGGCCGTCTTCAGAGATGAAAGGCAGCAAGCTCTGTGCCAGAGGGAGCATGCCATCAGAGGCTGGGGGGCCTCTTAGCAGACATTATACAGGAGTTCTGAGAGACTGAGTCTTTACAGGTCTCTTCCGACCCTGAGACTTGAGGTGTTTCCTCACTGGCAGCGTCTCTCACCCACAGCTGCCCGGACAGGAGGCTATGGTCCAAGAGGCTGTTCTCCACCCAGCCCCCAGCTGTGCCCCCGGAACGGGCACCCACAACAGCACAGCCCCGAGGAGGCCCCTGGGCTTCAGAGAGGATCCACCAAGAAGTGCACTCCAGCTGTCCATGCCAGCAGATCCCGGGCCAGGGGTCCTCACGAGCTCCCCGCTACAGGCCAGATGGGCACATCGGTCCGTTTGTTCAATAACCACTCCCCGGACGCCTGCGGTGTGCCATCCCCCAGGTGGAGAACCTCAGCGACCCTGGGCACCACCGGCCACTCCCAGCTCGCTTCCTCCCCGCACCCTCAGCACCGACAGCTGGCCCCTAGGCCTGGCCTTCTCGGCTGCACACAAACACTTCAGTCATCCAGAAAGACGTGGGGCCATTTCACATGGCAGGTAACTCGAGGATGAGCCCAATTTTGACTACTTTGGACAGAAATCTTCTGTGCTCTGTAAATAGGTGCCTCAGAACATGCTTCCTCCTCTTTTTCTGGGATCACCAGGGACAGTAACGGACACAATGCGCCACAGCCCTCGTGGGCCGGGGGCAGGAGGGGCGCTCTGCCCTGAGCTGCTTCAGTCCCTCCTCCCTCGTGGCCTGGCTCCCCTCGATCCTGCTTGTTGCTCGCCCCTGCTACCCAGATCACTGTTCACGACGCCTCTTCTGATTGGTTTCCTCTCAATACACCTTGCTTCATTCCGCCGGAGTGAGCTCTTGTAGCCGCCGCTGTTGGAGCCGGGGCCAGTGAGGGCCCCGACAGCCACGGCATGCCAGCAGCACCCCAGCCTTCGGGTCTCGTGCGGCCCTGTGTCTGTGGCCCTCAGCTGGGTTCCGTTTACCCCGCTGTCCTCTCTCTCTGCTTTGGAAGATGCTTCACTGTGGGCCAGGTTCCAGGCAGCGAGGTTTGTCCAAAATCTGAAGTCGGGTGAAGGCAGCCTCCTTCTCTAACTGTTTCATGTAAACTCTCCCCTCCTAACAGAGTTCATGCTCTCCCCCGGGAGGACGCTGTTCTGCACTCCTCCGCCCAGCCTGACACAAGCCATTCTGGGGACCCGGGGACCCAGAGACCCAGGGCTGCGTCTGGCCTCTGGCAGTGACTCTCTAGGTAATCCTAAGTTTCTTAGCCTACTCCAAGTCTTTTTTTCACGAGTACAAAGTGGGGATGATAATACATCCACCAGCTAACTGGGAGGTGAGATGAGCTAACAGTAAGGAAAAAGATGCGGCAAAGTTTGCAAACACCACAGAAACAGTATTCACGGCACGGTGCCCAAACATGAAGCAACAGCCGGTCTCCCTCCTCTGAACTCCGGCCCTCTGCACCGCTCTGCTCACAGAGCTCCCCAGGGCTGTCTCAGAGATGTCTCTAGGGAACACCCCTCGCCCCTTGCACGATCAGACGCTACCTGCATGCAGGGGGCTCGCTCTGCCCTCCCCCGTCCACCTGCCCCGATGGCTTGTCCTAGCGCCACATGGATTACAGCCCTTGCCACACAGTAGAAACGGGACCCTGGGTGAGCCACGTACTTCTCTGAGACTCAGCCCCCCCTTCTCCTTAGAAGACAGCAATCCTGCCACCAAATTGCAGGGTTTAGTACTATTTGCTCCCCCCCCACCCGCTGAAAGGCAAACAAATGGGGGGGTACAAACCTTCATGCACAAGGGGCCAGCACCAGGGGCAGCAGACCAGAGATTCCGACCACAGCTCCGGAAGGGAGGGAGCCAACGGGGACCCCAGGAAGCCCCAAAACTGGACACACCGGGCAGTCCTGAGGGCTGAGGGTGCTAACGGGAACCTCAGCTCCAAGTCTCCACAGGGAGCTACCAAGTTTTTACTCTCAAGACAGGCTGAGATGGTTCTGTCCTCAGCTGAGCAATGAGGAGATGCGTACAAAGTGGACGACGCCTGAATGCAAAGGGCAAGATGTCGGGTCCCTTGCCCCATCCGCTCCCTCAACTCGGCCTGCCCAACTTTGGTCTCCCAGGCTGGAGATGAGAACATTATTCTCTAGGAAAACAGGCCCAGACTCAAAAGGTCCTCATTTGGTCCCGCTGCATAACACCGGCGGGGTCACGTCAGTGCCCTGTCACCCAGAGGGGAGGCCCCGCAGTTTTGAGCCCCATTCTTAAACACAAAAATAGCCAAGGATACTAGACATTTGAGGAGAGCTTCCGACACAAAGGTCAAAGACCAAAGCCAACAGACGAAAGGAACTCAGGAGGCAGAGATAATGCAGAAGAAACTGTAATTAGCATCGCCCGAGAGAGAAGAGGAGATGCTCTCTCCAACATCAAGCACGGGGGCTCAAACAAACAAACAAACAGGACAGGGAATAGCTCCCGACATTTTACAACATGACAAAACAAAAAACAAAAACCCAAAAAACCTTCGATAGAGAAGCTCAAGAATAAAGATTTTTAAAAATTATAATAATAAAGCAGAACAAAATAAGAGCTGGAAAATTATAAAGAAAATGTGAGGCTCAATCCAGAAGTACAACATCCTACAACAGGAATCCCAGGATGGGAAGATAAAAGTGGAGGGGAAGAAATTATCAAAGAAACACATAAGAAAACTTCCCAGAACCTCAGGACATGAGCTTCCACACGGAGAGGGCCCAAGAGGTGCCCTGCACGAGGAATAAATATCCCACCACCTGGGAGATTCCAAAACACTGGGGATAAAGGCAAGATCCTCAAAAGCAAGGCCTCAAAAAGCAGGTCACATTCTGGCATGAAGGCTCGGAATCCAGCAGACTTTCCCAAAGCAACACTGGGAGCTAAAAGACGGGGAGGGGTGCCTGGGTGGCACAGCGGTTAAGCGTCTGCCTTCGGCTCAGGCTGTGATCCCGGCGTTATGGGATCAAGCCCCACATCAGGCTCCTCCGCTATGAGCCTGCTTCTTCCTCTCCCATTCCCCCTGCTTGTGTTCCCTCTCTCATTGGCTGTCTCTATCTCTGTCGAATAAATAAATAAAATCTTTAAAAAAATAAAATAAAAATAAAAGACAGGGGAAAACGTGCCTTCAAAATTCAGAGGGAGGATGATTTCCAACTTAGAACTGGATTCCCATCAAACTCCAAATAGGATAATATAGTAAAAATATTCACAGATAATTTTCAGATTGGAAAAAAAGAAAAAAAAACACAACCAGAACTCTCATGCACGTTTTTTGCCAGGAAGCTCCTAGAAGATATGGACTGACCAAAAAGGGAGAGCAAACCACAGACGAGGGAAAAACGGCATCCAGGGAAGAGGTGACTGAGCACAAGAGAGGTGAGCAGGTGTCCCAGGAGGATGGTGAGGAGAAGACCCAGGACAAGAACTGAGCAGGAGGAGGCCAGAAAGCAGCCAGTCCAGACCAGAGCGGGGAGAGCAGGGCTCAGGGGAGACCCAGGGCTAACAGATGTGCCCGTGTGGCTGACAGCGCGGAGGAGGGTTTCTCTTTTCTGGTCAACTGAAGCATTTGGGAATAAACTAACAACAGGTACACAGAGAGCAGAGCAAACCAAAATGCAAGGTAAACAATAACCGGAGGAAAATAAAAAGTCATACAGGGAAACGTCGGCCTGGGACACCACAGGGCTCAGTTCTGATCAATATTTACAGACAGGTGATAATGGAAACACTGAATGGAGACTGAGAAAAATTTGTGATCTAGTCACAATGGGAAGATGAAGAGAGAATTCTGTGTGTGTGTGTGTGTGTGTATGGGGTTGGGGGTAAGATACCTAAGTCAAAGCTTTCTACAATCGGAGGTCACTATGTAACGCTCTCTGAAATTGAAAAATCAAGAACCAATAGTATAAGTGTATTTTTCGGTTATTCTAGGGAAGAAAAAACAGTTGAAAGAGTTGAAAATGCAGTGAACTTGGGAGTGAGGCAGAGTCAGGGCCATTTTGTGTTTCAACTGTGTGTGCCAGTACCTAAATGAGAGTAAAATTCAGCTGTAATGTTGTTAAAAACAAATTGTGCAATGCTCAGACAGAGCCCAGCCGCCTGGCTCTGACATTGGGGTCCTCCAGCACAGCCGGACTCCTCTTCTCCCTTCTGCCCCTTCCCGGGTCTTGGGACACCTAGGAGGAAGGGTGGGGTGGGAGGGGAATGAAGGGGGGGCCTCTTCTTGAATTTTAAGGGAAGCCCTCCATCCCCAACTCTGCAGGGACAGGTCCTGTAGATGAAAGGACAAGGGGAGGTGGTCCCAGATGTTGAGCAGAGCTGCAGAAAAGGGCAAGGCGAGGGCCAAGCCCACCAACTCAGACACTAAAAGCTGGTGAACACCGGGGCAGCCTGAACTCCCCCGCAGCAGCTGCTGTGCTGTTTGTAAACTCCCTGGGAGAGGCCAGGGGATAATGGTGTTGCTAGGAGACATGCTTAGCAGGGAGGCCAACTTCTTACCAGGACCTCTAAGTGGACCAAGAGGAAGGTTGGGACAGGCGGGGCCTGAACAAAGAAGCTTCTGGAGTGGGGGGACCAGCCAACCATCTGCCGCCACCTCGGGGGCACAGAGTGAGGACCATACAGACGCTCCCCTGGCTGTGCCCCACTTCTGCCAGGCACCCCAGTCTTCGGGGCCCCGCAGAGAAGGGAGATGGCACCTGCCCCTTGACCACCCAGGACAGGATTGCCCTTGGCAGGGAACAGCTCTCTGCTTCTGAGGGAACCAGTGGGCAGAGGCTGTTCCCGGGCCCCCATACGCGATTGGAACGTGATTGGAAAAGGATTCTCCATACTAGCGTGTGCAGTTCCCCAGGGACCCAGAGGTTTCCCGGACTCTGCTGCTTCCAGGGACATCGGGCATTAGAGCCCCAGTTACGCCCAGCACAGGTACCCACCTGGCCTCAGCATTCCCACCTGGCAGAAGCATGCAGGGAACCCCGCCCAGGAACTCGATGAGGCCCCCTGCGAATGCAAGGTGCACAGCAGGTGTGTGATAAAGTCCCTCATTCGTTCAGGAGTTCTGGGCGGAGTGAGCACCTGCCAGGGGCCTGGCTCTGCTGACACGGGCTCTCTGCCTGCTCCTGCTCTCGGGGAGCTGAGTCTACTCGGGGAGATGAACAAACCAGGCCCGCATGCTGCGCTCTCACGCTCAGCTGCCACTGTGCTCAGACCGTGTGGACGCAGGCAGGGTGCCAGGAGAGGAGCCACAGGGGAGGCCTTTCTGAGGAGACATGAGAGCGAGGACAAAGAAGGAGCAGGCCAAGAAGAGCCTTCTAGACACTGGGCAAACACCTGATGGCCCTGCTGGAGAAGCGGGCAGTGTGGCTGGAGGGGAGGGTGAGGGCGAGGCCAGTGGCTGGGGGGGAGGAAGGGGCAGTTCACTCCGTCGGGCGCCTGCATTTCCTGGCGGAGGCCTAAGGCATTTCCTGTGCCCTGCAAGGCCTCGGGGATACACGGGTTCCAAGTGGGACAGGAAGAGAGACTCCAGCTTCTGTGGGGATGAGCGCGCTGCACCCCAATATCCCTGGAGACCAGGGCCTGAGGCAAAGCCCCCCCACCCCGGGGTCAGGGAAGGGGACCAGTGGTCGTGGGCAGGGCTGCCGTGACATCTGGTCACTCCACCCGAGGCCAGCAGTGCAGACAGGGGAGGAAACAGGAAAATGCATGACCTTGGCGGGGGTGTCAGAGTAGGGATCTCGAATTCAAGGACCCCTCCTCCCAGCCCTGCTGTCTGGGCAGGCCCAGGGATTGCAGACCTGTGACCTGTCTTCAGGGCTCTGGCCGCTCCCTGCTTGCCCCTCCCTCCACAGAGAGCTGCTAACCCGCAATTTCCAGTTGTGCCATATTCTTGGGCATCAACAGTAAAAAAGAAAATCTGAATTTCTCTGTGTACCCTGCAAGGCTGTGTCCGTCCTGTCCTTCCTTCCCAGTGGCATCCCCTCTCCAGCCGCTGGCCTCTCCTCTGGCCACGGCCAACCCCCAGCCCAGCACCCCCCACCTCCTGGATATCTCCCGGGCCGTGCATTAGCTCTCCTGGCTGCCTGGGACGCTCACCCCAGCCGCTCTAGGTCTCTACTCCCTGAGTCTGCGGCTGGGCCCCGTGGAGAACTGCCCCGTCCCGTCCCGTCGCGTGGTGACTGGCCAGGCAGGCGGTGGGGGGGGGGGGGGNGGAACTGGCTTCCCTCCTTGCCACCCAGGGCCCAGCAGAGGGCCTGGCTCCTGCTGGGAGCTCGGTACCAGAGCAGCTCATGCGTCCACACCAAACATGGGACCCCGAGGCCCACGAAAGACAGGGAGTTACCTTCTTGGGTGGCAGAGCAGAGTCTGCTCCTGGGACAAGGCCCTCAGAATTAAGGCACATGGGGAGGGAGCCTCACCCCTGCCACTGCCTCGCCATGGGCCCCCGGATAAGCCCCTGACCCATCTGTACCTGGGGTTTCTAACGACAAACGGACAGCTTCTTTGCTGCTCACCCCCATCAAAGCCGCCAGACTGAGAAATGAGGCACAGGGGGAGGGTCCCCGCTTGCAGGCGTCGTGGGAGCCCTGTGGCCAAGTGCCACGCCCGTGCTGTCACCTGGCAGCGGGGGACCAGACGGAAACCCCGAGGAGGGTAGAGAAGCGAGGGGCAGCCCCTCTGGAGGAGCCCGGGCCCAGGGGTACGCGCCCGCCCGGTGCTCCCCGCCCCCCCCCCNCCCCCCCGCGCGCCCCCCTCACCCTCGTAGCAGTCCCGCACGGTGCCGAAGTACACGTAGTACTGGTCGTTGGTGAAGAAGAGGAGGCTGAGCCAGGAGTCGAAGGCGTAGATGGGCACGATGAACAGGATGCGGACGATGTAGCGCTGCTCGTTGGGGCGGCTGTAGCAGCGCAGGTGCATGTAGATCTGGGGGCAGATGGGCGGGCTCAGCCGGGGGCCGACCGCGGCAGCACACCCGCCCCCTCTGCTGTGACCGCTCCCGACCCTGAGCCTTAGCCCCTCGGCGGCGACAAAACTCCCAACATAAAGCTGTTTTGAACATCAGACCAGAGGGGGCAGAGAGCTTGTAGGGTGCGTTCAGTGGGGCCCGGGCCAGCGCCACAGACGCGGGGGCCATGAGACCAGCCCCAAGACTCTAGGATCCGAGGCAAGAACGGCCGGGGAACCGAGAGCTGCAACAAGCTCCCCGGGGACCCGTGAGCACAGCCAGCTGGGGAGCCTCGGGCGAGTGGCACAGAGACGGCCCTCCATGGACACGGGGATCTCCTCGCCACCAACCCGGCCTTCCTAACGCCTGGCGCCCGGGGTTTTAGGGCAGCAGTGTCCACCCCGTGCATGGACAGAAGGGACCCTCGCTTCCACGGAAGGCGGAAGTGCTTCCTGGCTGAGTGGCTGCAGTGACGTCATCCTGCGTCTCACTTTCCCATCTGTCCAACAGAGACAGCGCTGCTGGCCTCACTGCGAAGGTGGGAGAATGAAGTGCAGTTTTTAGAAAGCGGGGGGGGGGGGGGGGGGGAGCGACAGCAGCCACACGCGCTCTGGCCACGCTCCTCAGTCCCAGCAGCCAGAGTCCTGTCCCAGCTCTCGTGACTTCACACTCGGCCCCGCCGAGTCCTGGGCTCAGGGGAAGAGAACAAAATATTCCCCAGCTGCTACAAGCCAACTGCTTTGGAAGCAATGGGGATTGAGGAGGCACGGGGACACAGGGCAGCAGGCGGAGCTGATGGAAACCTGAATGGGCTCAGCCTCCCTTCTTCAAACCTTCTTCCTCGGGTAGCAGAAGCCCACACCTCCTTCTCTGGGACTGCGGGTATAGGGGGACAGGAGACCTGCCCTCTACCCTGGCTCTGCCGCCAGCTTGTGCGTGACTGGGCCAGCACCCCACCACCTCTCGGTCTCAGTTTTTTCCTCTGCAAAGGGGTCACTGATGCCTGTGTGCTCCTGCACGGCCCCCTACAGCTGGGACTGCACACGTCACCTGGAAGGTGAGCAGAAGGGGCGAGTGTCACTTCTGGACTGTGGTGGTTAGATAGCCAGAGTGGCTTCCGCACACTCCCCTCCTCCGAGCTGTCAGACGGATGGCACACTCCCCTCCTCCGAGCTGTCAGACGGATGACGCTCTGAAGCCACAGGCCGTAGGGGCGGCTCAGCAGAGCCTGACCCGCGTCGGCCTGGGACGTGGGGAAGGATCGACTTCTACCAGGTGGAGCCCCCAGATTCAGGTTATTACCGCAGCATAGTCTGGCCTGGCCTAATACTCTCTGGGGCCTAGAAAACCTCCCTGGACCCTTCTGGAGGGCCTTCCGTGGCTCCGTGGCTCAAGGGCCCCTGACTAGCCTGGGTACCTGGTGGCAGGTGATGAGCAGGGCCGTCCAAACGAAGAACCCGGAGATGGCCTGCGCGGCGGTTGTCATCAGGAACACGGGCTGCTCCATGGCCGTGGGGCTGCCCTCAGGGATCACAGACACGCTGGGTGAGGCTGCCATGGTGGTAGGCGACGCTGGATCCGGGGCCAGTGCGGCCCCCCTCACCGTCATGGTGCCTGGCAGCAGGGGGTCCCTGAGACAAACCCTTGTGGTACGCGACGAGCTGGCCTGAAGAGAGGAAACCGCAGCGTTAGCCTCCTTCCCGGGCGAGTGGCAGTGTGCAAACAAGCTTCCGGGCCTCTACGTCCACAACCGTCAGGTTGTAACCGGACTCTGACCACATGTGTCCCAGCCCAGCCGCTGCGATGGTCCCAGCCCCTACTGTGTCACCCCTGGATTCGTGAAACAGGTGCCTGAGTGGTCTCTCTGCCTCTGCCTTGGTCCCTACTGTCCCTTTGTCCCTACTTGGTCCCTTGGAAGCCACGTAAGCCAACCTGGGCCCCCCTCTGCTCAAAATTCCCAGTAGCTCCCAGCTCCTTCAAAGTACAAGCTGCTGTCCGTACGATGGCCCACAAGACTGCCCAGCGGCTCCCGCGGCTCCACCGGGACCCTCCACGCCCACCACGCTGGCCTCCTGCTGCTCCTCGACACTCCAGGCCGGCTCCTGCCCCCTGCCCCTGGGCCTCTGCACCGGCTCCAGCTGCCAACCCAGCTCACGTCTGCACTTCCTTTAGGTCCCTGCCCCGACCTCCCGCCCTGGACACTCCCGACCCTTTCGCTTTCTTTTTCTCCAGAGCACTGGTTCCCGCCTGACTCCCTCCGACAAAGTGTACGTTCATTCATATATTTATTAGCTGCCTCGTTCACCAGAACATAAGCTCCCTGAGGGCCAGGGCTCCGTTCTGCTCACGGCGGGGTCGCCAGCACCCCGCACAGCACCGGTCGCACAGCAGGTACTCAGCAAACACCTGCGGGGTCTGCGGGTCTCCACACTTCCCCATCAGGCAAGATCGCTTTGTCACTTTATCTCTTCAAAGGCCTGTGCCTTTTCTTTGCCGTTTCTCCCCAACTTTCCTGATGGCCGGCGCCCGTTCTTCATCATCGGCTACGCTGTGCCCACCTTGTGTGCCTTCAAACTGCTCTTTTAATTCAGTTTCCCGTATCCCTCTTCCTAAAAGCCCACCCCCGCGCTTCCCCCAGAGACTTCTAGCGACGGCACACGCCCTTGTGCTTCTATGTAACAAGCAGCTCTGTCCCCTGCTTCGGTGTTTATTCTCCAGAGGCTGTCCGCTCTCCGAGGCAAGACCGCATGTGTCTGTCCACCCCCACCCCCGCACCAAGCTCAACACCAAAGCCTTTACTTTGTTACCTATTGATTTTCAGTCCCGATTTAAAAACTCTGAGGTATTTCACGGAGAATTACAAAGAGATGAGGAAACTGGCATACAAGGAGATTCTGGGTGGGAAAATAAAGATGGGAGCGGGAGGGACACAGGCTGGCCTTCTAGGGTCCGAGGGTCCCATCCAGTCACCCCGCACCGGCTCTCTGTCCGCACCTCTTCCCAAGGGCAACTTCAAGATCCGTGACAACAAATGAACAATTTCACGTTAAAAATTAACCCAGATGCCCCCGAGGAAGAGCCGCTGTCGGAGCTGAGCGACTCCTGGGCGGCTGGTCACTGCTGTACCAAGGCCATCGGAGCCCCCGGCCCTGATGGGCATCCCTTTCGGTTCTACCAGCTGCCGACGGGCTGGCCAGCGCCGTCCCAGAGCCGCTGGGTCCCCTGCAGCAGAGGCTCTGGGAGACTAAGCAGCAGGGTGACCAGAGGATCCGCTGCCTGGGACGCAGAGAGTGTGGACACCGGGGAGGGCGCTCCGGCTGCAGCTCGGGTCCCAGCTCCACCACCGACCAGCCGTGTGTCCCCACACAGCTTGGCTGCTCCCTGGAGGGTCACTGCGGCCTGACCTAGAAAACAGCAAAGCCCCCAAACTTGACCATCTCAGCCTGAGCCCCGAGGTCAGCCCAGATGACCTCTCATGGTCCCTTCCAAGTCCCAGCTGATCTTCTCACCAGAACACACCGGCACCAACAGAGGCTTCCGGGGTGCACCCAGGCCCAAAGCCTGACCCCTCGATGAAGAGACTCTTTGCCTACCGTGTCCCCACACTCCCGGCTTTGCCCCCGGCCCCCCTCCCAGGTCTCCAGCATCCCCTGCCCCCATCTGCGCATCTGCTCTTAGCTGTAAGTTTTTACCCTAGGACAGCCCTTTGCATTTCTATTTTCCTGTGAAAATAAGTGATCTCTAGCATACTGACCAAGAGATGCATCTAGATTTAAAATCCAAAGTGGAGAAGCATCTATATAAAGAAACTCAAAACTGGAGAAGGTGTCTATATAAAGACTGGTGGCGAGCTCTGAGAAAGAAACAGTGACAAGTCTAAGAATAGCTCCTGTAAGGATAGCTGCAAAATTGGAAACCAGGGCCAGAAATACTTCTTTAAAAAAGAAGATTTGGGTTGTAAATCATCATCTTTGTCTATCATCCCAAATTAAATGAATAAACACAGGCAATTGGGGGAGGGGGGTGCCCGGAGGAAGTACAAATACTCCTAAATCTTCAGCTTCCAAGCACAGGCAGGCCGGTGTGTCAAAGGCTGTTTTGTTCGCCACTAAAGGCAGTGCTGGGAGGCCCGGCACCGGGGCACTACTGAGGTGACCCTGCCTGCAGGGAGGGGACCTGCGCCACGGAGGCTCCTCGGCTGTGGAAGCTGGGTGAAGGCTCCAGGCCCAACTTCTTCTGGGGTTCTGCTCACTGTCATTCAAGCACACCCCTCTTCCAAGCCCAGAGAGACACTGGCAGGCAGAATTCTCTTGCATTTTCCCCATGTAGGTCACTTAGCTTCCGGACAAGAGAGCCACTCAGAGAGGGTGGGTGACTTGCCCTGAAATCAGGGCCAGGACTCAAACTCAGGTCCTATAAACACATTGTCAGCTCTGCACCTACCGAGTGGGGGCCCCATGTGAGCGGCCCCTCCCACTCCAGAGCCTCCTTCCAGAACCCAGTCCTGTCCTAGCAAGCCTGAGACCCTCCTTACAAAAAGGGGAGGGAGGTCCTCAGGGAGGGGCAGCCGATGCTGGAAGGGCTCTCCGGCCTGACCACGCTCACCAGGCTTCGGGGTTTACTAGCTCTTTACTTGACTCGGGACAGCACTCCTGGTTTACACACAGTTTTCCCAAGCTTTGTCTCATGTTTTTTTTACACAGCAACTTTGAACTGAGCAGTATTAACTGCATCTGAGAGATGAGGAAAATGATGTGGAAACTGGTTTTACAGCCCCCCGGGGAACACCAAATGATTCGAGGGTTTTCATAATACCTCCCCCCACCACCACAATACTCGAAGCAACACTCAACTCACCGACGCATGGTGCCTGTGAGGACAGCTCCTCCAAGGCTGTCAATCCCAGGGGCTCACCTTGCTCCCAGGGCCCAAGGCAGCACACAATGCTAGACCCTGCAGACTGTTCACAGCATGTGCGCTGGGGGCAGGGGATGGACACCGGGGTCCCCTCCTTTCACACTGGCCGGCATCAACGGCCTCAGCCAAGGCTGGGGGGGGAGGGTCAGGGAAGGCTTCGAAGCGGCAGGGACTTTGGGACAGGGCTGTTTAAGTAGCATAACCAAGCTTCAGCTTGAGGCCACCCAACAGGGTTCCTCCCAGACCCCACCATCTGCAAGCCTAGACAAGTGACTTCATCTCTAAAAACTGCAGTTTCCCATCTATATTTCAGGGTAACTACAGCATGGCTGAGGGCGTGTTCTACTTTACAGATGTCCTGTTAATGAGTAGACGGAATAATAGAATAAAATAACAGAATAAAAATGACCATTTTGCAACTCCTAATACAAATACTGGATGTAGATATGGACCATCAATGGATGATGAAGCCCCTCGCTAACACAGTCTGGGCAAGTCCAGCTCTGAACCCACAGTCAAGATCAACATCACCAACGTGAGGCTGCGAGAAGTTTCCAGCCTCCTGATGGGATATGTAGGGAGCAAATGGCACCACTTAAGAAGGACCCTTGCCCAAAAGTGAAATGGGATCAAAACAAGCCTCCAGAGCTACTACTAGTAGCCAGGAAATACAGAGGGTAGTGGGACAGACTAAATGATATCATGAGGATGCAGCAGCCCAATCTAGACCACGGGACAGTCTACAGGACAAATGACCTGGTTTCGCCAACAAATCCGTGGCTTATAAACAAAGGTGCTTGAGGGGCTGTTACAGAATACCCAAGAGACATAACTGAATGCAACATGTAGACTTTGCTGGGTCCTGATGCTAACAAACCAATGATGAAAGACATCTTTGAAATAGATAACACACAGGAATTCTTGTCAGTTTCATTAGCCATGATCATGGCACGGCGGACATGGCGGGGCACATAAATGTCCTTGTCAATGGAGGAAGAATCGTCTTTTCAATAAAGTACTGGAACAACTGGACATCCGGAGGCAATAAAGAGTGAACCTTAACCTAAGCCTTTATACCATACACAAAAAGTAATGCTACATGGATCACAGATTTAAACGTGAAACGCAAGACTATCAACTTATAGAAGACACGTATCTAACAAATGGCAAGCATCTAGAATACAGCAAGAATTCTCAAGCTCAACCGTAAAAAAATAGCACAATAAGAAAATGGGCCAAAGACATGAATGGACATTCCACTCAAGGAGGATACATGGACAACAAATACATGAACAGCTGTTCAACATCGTTAGCAATTAGGGAAATGCAGACTAAAATCACAAGACATCACTATACACATATTAATACGAAATAGAGACAACACCAAAAGCTGGCAAGGGTGCAGGGAAACTGGCTCTTATGTAAGTTCCTGGTAGGAATACAAAATGGTAGAGCCACTCTGGAAAACTGTATGGTCGTTTGTTACAAAACTCACACACCATTTACCATACAACCTTTATCACTTAGACGCTTCTACAGAAATGAAAACGCATGCTCACACAAAACCCTATACACTTATGTCCACAGCAGCTGTATCTGTAGTTGCCAAAACCTGGAAACGATCAACATGTCCTTCAACAGGCAAAAGGTTAAACTCCCAGTATGTCCAGATCAGGGACTACTACTCAGCAATAAAAAGCAACAAACTATCGATAGGGGCAGAAATCTGGATGGAGCTCAAGGGCATTCCGTTTAGTGAAAATAGCCCATCGCAAAGGTCACATACTGTCTGGTTCTGTTCGTATATGACATTCTCAAAATGGCAATTCTATAAAGATGCAGAACAGATTAGTGGTTGGCAGAGGACAGCGAAGAAGGGGTGCGTACAGAGAGAGGGCAGCACGGGGACTTCCCTCCAGGTGATGAGATCCCTTGTATACTCTCTCACTCTCACACACACACACACACACACACACACACACACACGGGGACTTCCCTCCAGGTGATGAGATCCCTTGTATCTCTCTCTCTCTCTCTCTCTCTCACACACACACACACACACACACACACACATATACACAGGGGGACTTCCCTCCAGGTGATGAGATCCCTTGTATCTCTCTCTCTCTCACACACACACACACACACACACACACACACACACAGTGAAAACTGAATAAGGTCTGCAGTCTAGTTAACAGTACCGTACTAACATCCACTTCTGGCTTTGATCATGGTCCTATAGCAATTTGAGATGTCACCACTGAGAGCAGGACACATGGGAGTTGGGGTACTATTTTTGCAACGTCCTGTGAACCTATAATTATTTCAAAATAAAACAAGTTTTTTATTTTTTTAAGATTTTATTTATTTGAGAGAGAGCACGAGCGGGGGTGGGGAGGACAGAGGGAGAGGGACAAGCAGACTCCCTGCTGAGCGTGGAGCCCACCACGGGGCTCGATCCCAAGACCCTGAGATCATGACCTGAGCTGAAGTCAGACGCTTCACCGACTGAGTCACACAGGCGCCCCAAAACAAGCTTTCTTCTTTTTAAAGTCCTTATCAAATAGAGATGCACACTGGATTATTTAAGAGTGAAAAATAACATGACTTCTGGGATTTGTTCTTTAAAAGGGGGAGGGGGACACAGGCAGCGAGGCTGTAGGACACCCCTTGCTGTTGAAGCTAAGTGACTATGGGCAGAAATCCGTTCTATTATTCGCTCTACTTCTGTACGTTTGAAATTTTCCATAGTAAAAAGCTTTAGACAGTAGAACAGAATTTTCCACAAAATTTGTAACGAGATGGGCAGTGACTCAGGAAACAGCCTGTTTCAGAGATTTACTGGCTATCTCGTAGAAAAGCAATCAGAAAGACCTGTCAAACCTAACAACTTAGTTCAACACATCTTTCTTTCACAAAAAACTTCCACATTTGTCCACGTTTTTCTATGAATACTGGCTGTCAGGATATGCTTCCCAGTTAAGTTTCTGAAACATCTTTAAGCATGTTTAATACATCCCTTCGTGGGAAAGGCGTGCTATCACAACAAACGAGAAAAGAACTGCTCTTTTAGAAGACACCGTGGCCGGCGGAGCATTCTGGAAAAGTGTATTTGGGAAATGTTGGAAATGTTTCTACTCTCATAGGATTTTGTTACCAAAAACAATGTAAGTCTGTAACTTACAAAAACTCGCACGTCTGAACTAAAAACCTACGTAACAGAATTTTCTAATCTGTTCAAAAATTTCCAAAGCATCTGAGTGGGTTTTGGACTCCTGTGTTAAGAACTTTAAAATAAAATACCTTCCATTTAGTTGACAGAAACATCTGATTGGCATCAGGAAGGATGGAAATGTACTAGCCAAATTTCAACAAATCCTCTGCATACGCCGTGGACAGGATGGAAAGATGAGTAACCCAATTTAGAAAGCAAGCCAGTGATGCGTTTCCTCCGGGTGCAGCTACGTGTCTCAGGCAGGGCTCTCTTTCAGAGAGGGCAGCCATTAAACCCAGAGAGCTAAGCAGACTGAAGACGGAGCCAGACCTTCCACCTGCTCGCTCACACAGCAAGAAGGCACACTTTCCAAAAATAATCAAGCACATGAAGCCAGAAGGTTTTCGTACCACCAACAAAATTAAAAAAAACTAAAATTAAGTATTCCATCTTTAGCTCATCCTTTGATTCCTGTTTTTGGTGTAGGTTTTATGTCTACATGGTCGAACAGTAAGCTAATACATGTATGCAGCAACATGCAGGTACTGGGATACATACCCAAAAAGTTTTTTACTGATAGGGATGCAGCCAGTCACTGACAGGGTTCCCTCTTTCCCCTGAGGCCTCTGTCCCTCTGTGCTTACGCCTCCCCTGGTGTTGGGCCCGCTCCCTCCAACCGAGGCCAAGGCAGACAGAAAGCACAGTCAAGACTTGGTCCCGCCTCTCTCCCAGCGGCCCACCTGCCGGCCAGGCGGCTCCACACCTGTGCCCTCACCTGCACGCCCACCCGCAGGCTGCGAAGAAGCCAGGCTACGGTCCGTGCTTTGTCCAAGCTCTGAGTCAGGGAAACAGCTGGAATCCTGGCGCTGCCACCCAGCTGTGACCGGGCAGGCGCCTGGGTGTCTCTGAACTTGTTTCCCGGGTGCACCATGCCCACCTTGGGCCCAGAGAGTTTAGGAATTCAGAGTTTTTCCGATTTAGAAAGGATCTGATTTAGAAAGGATTACAGTGCTGAAAATGATGTGCACAGTGACTCCCCCAGAGGGGTGTGGGCAGCACCCAAAAATCAAATACATAGTATTTCCATAGAGAAACATGAGATATTTTTAAAGAACATAATTAGTCTCACATCAATTCAGGTCAGATTTTTTGCCACGAAATTAGTTTGCTGCAGGCTTGGAAGAACCTTTGGGATTTTGAGCGTTCTGGATTCCAGAAAGGTGGGGGCCTGGGCTGCCCTCCAGTGCTGCAGGGAGGCTGATGCTCGAAGAAGCAGGAATCCAGCGTGGTCTACTTCTTACCTTATTTTCAGATGTGACCACATCCCTCTTCCTGACCTGAGATGCTGTGGGGATGTGTCAGGATCCGACGGTGGGTGGAGTGCAGTTCTGACCCCTCTGTGGAGAGGCCAGGGCCCTTGGCAGCTGGGTCCTAGCCTCGCCCCGACCCACCCTCCCACCGCCTCCTCCGGGAGGGTCCTTGCACACTGGTGGCCCCCGCCTCTGCCCTGGTCCTTGTGGGGAGAGCCACCTCTTCACTCCCAAGCCATCCTCAGCATCATGGCCTCCCGAGGGCCAGACCACTCCCGCTCAACTGCCCTGTGCTCACTCCACGCCACTAAAAGGTCAGCTGGGACGCTGTTCTTGTCTCCCCACACATAAGACATCGGTCTCTAGCCTGGCACAGAGTCAGACACATAGTAGGGATTTAGAAGAGAAGAATCCACCAACGGGCTGACTGTCTGGCATTAAGCCACCTGCCGCAGAACACGGACTTTCCATCACTCGGCCCCCTCCCCACGATGTACACTTGCCAGAGCTTGGCTGAAGGACCTGGACCTTTGGCTGGAGAGAGAGACGGGCTGGGTGAGGGCAGAGGCTGGAGGCTGCATCACACTGCCTCACACTCATCTTCCAAAGTGAAGAGGCCACACCAAGGAGGGCAAAGGGACTTGTTCAATGAGCTCCAACAGGACACAACCCCATCCATCTGCTGGTAGCAGCAGGAAGATGAGTCTGCCAAGATGGAACAATCTAGCAATATTCTGTTGCTTCGAGAATAAGGACGCTCCCAATCAGATGAGGCTAGAAGTCCCCTGGGGCAGGAACACGGACTGAGGAACCTCTTTCATTGGGCAGTGTACTCTAACCTATCTTCTCCCCAACTAGCCTGCAGTCTCCTGGAGGTCAGAGGTCATGTCTTAGGTCCTGGCAGTGGTCTCAGGGCCTGGACACAGCTCACACTCAATATGCTTTGACTGGATAAGGGAACAACTGAATGAGTGTTTGCCCTTTGCAGTTCCTTCCAACTCTGAATGTCTGCGATGCCCTCCATCACCACCATACCAACCCTGGGGAGTGGAACTTTCTCTTGCCCCCACCCACAGATCTTTGTCCCAGTCAGCCTCGAGATACCGCCTTCTATGACCTATCACTGTTTGCTCAAGGCACGTCTTCCCTGGTCTTCCAGAGCATTTACCACTCTGTGATTAGATCTGTTCCCTTAACACCCTGTGAGTTGGGCTCCGTGAGGACAGGGATCAGGTGATCCCAGGGATCAATGTGGAAAAAGCATTTACTGACTGATTGCTTAGGGGACAGAGGGAAAAACATGAACAGAGGCATGGAGACAGTATGTGGGCAAGCACTCGGCCAAGAATGTGCCCAGAGCAGAATTTCTGCATCCAGACCTTGTTAAAGATGGGGGGCGGGGTGGCCTGTTTGACAGACCACCTGCGGCTCTCTAGACCGACAAGCCCTCCTGACAGCCCTGGGAGGCGGCTCTTGTTGCAGCTGGAGCATGCAGGCCGGGGTACAGTCCTCTGGGAGGCCACAGGAAGCACCAGAACACAGAGCCCCACTGGGTCAACAAGGCACAGGGCTGGACGGAACTCACCTTGTGGGTCAGAAAGCCAGGCTCAGGGGAACAGGGTTGGGCAAACCCAGCTCACGAGAAAAGGGAGGAGTATCAGTTTATAAACGTCCTCTTCATCTCCAATCAGGGGCCCAGGCAAGCCGAACCAGTTGTCAGATGGGTGCTTGCGGGCATAGAACCAGGGTATAGAGAGTGGGGGGGTCCAGAGTAAAATCCAGGCAGGCCTGGCAAGGCCTAATGAATGAAGCCAAGCCCTAGAAAAGCACCCAGAGTGCCGAGAACGCTCACTTCCCCTGAGACAGCGCCTACTGCCATCTTTCCCTAAAAAAGACAGCTTCTGGCTGACTTCCTCCTGAAGATACCCACCTCTTCCAGAAAAGCTACAAAGCTATGTGCAAGTTCGGTCAATTACCTTGGAAGTTAGGGGTTTCAGAGAACACCTCACCACCTCAGAGTCCTTTTCATTTCATGTTGGGGGGGATACCTTGCTGTTACCCCCACCCCGACTTCCTGTGTCAAAGACTGAATAATGCACCCCCCAAAGATGTCACATCGCAAACCCCCGAACCTGGGAATATTTTGCTGACACGGCAAAAGGGGCTGTGCAGGTGTGACGACATTAAGGCCACCGAGAGGATCCCTGATTATCTGAGTAGGCCAAATATAATCACAAGGGCCCTCACAAGAGGGAGGCAGGGGGCTGAGGGAGTGAAGGAGGCGGTGTGACAATGGGAGCAGCCAGGAGAGACTGGAAGGTGCCAGGCTGCTGGCTCTGAGGATGGAGGAAGGGGCCCCGAGCCAAAGAATGGAAGTGGCCTCTGGAAGCTTGAAAAGACAGATTCTCCCGAAGGAGCACAGCCCTACCAACACCTTGATTTTGGCTCAGTGAAATGCATTTTGGACTTGTAACCTCAGAACTGTAGGATGATAAATTTGTGTCACTAAGTCACTACGTTTCCGGCAGTTTGTTGTCGAAGCCGTAGGAAAGCAATGCATGCAGTTTCCAGATGAGGAAACAGAGGCTTGGCGGGGGGTACCATCGTTTGTCCACAGCCCCCCGTAAATGGCTCGACACCGCCCTCGCCAGCCATGGGCTCTGCAGGCGGACCACCTGGACTTGACTCCCGACCCCGCCACTGACTCGCTCTGCGTCCGCGGCCAAGTTACATAAGCGCTCCTTGCTTCAACTTCCCCAGCTGCGAAATGGGGTTGCAGTCATTCGAGCCTGGGACAGAGCTGCGAGGAGCAAACGGGGTGATGCGCCAGGCATGGCCCTGTGTGAGCTGATCTATCCCAATTCCTCTCCTGCCTTAGAGCCACTCTGTCCTTCGGTAGGTCTCTGAGCCCCAGGCCTGTCCTGTCTCTGCTTGTTTGCTCTTTTTTAAACCTTCTGAGGTCATATTTTCATTCATTAGTTTTAGGTCCAAGCCCTTTTGAGCTGCGGCCATGAAGCTCACTCACCCACAGGCCGAGCGAAGCTGGCGACCTGTTCGCACGCACGTCTCCAGAATATTAACACGGCCTGGGAGGGGTTTTGTTGAATAGATTTAATTTTTTAAAAAGATATATGAAAGGGGCGCCTGGGTGTCTCAGTCAGTTAAGCGTCTGCCTTCGGCTCAGGTCACGATCCCAGGGTCCTGGGATCAAGTCCTACATCGGGCTCCCAGGGGAGCCTGCTTCTCCCTCTGCCCCTCACGCCACTCGTGCTCTCTCACTCTCAAATAAATAAAATCTTTAAAAAAAAAAAAAAGGAAAGAAAAATATATATGGAAAACTTCCCACCTTAAGCAGCTCGCCAGGTAGAATCTGACTTAGGAATTGCTCATCTGAACCAACCACTCGCCCTGCCACCCCCGGGACCTGCGACAACAGCCCTCCCGCCTCTCCAGGGGCTGTCAGGCTCTGTGAACTTCCGGGGGGGGGCTGCCTTCTGGGGGAGGCTGACCCACATCCGAGCAGGTCAGCAGCCCACAGCCTGGCCCTTCTCCAGAAGGGATTAGAGGAACAGAGGCCCGGCCGTGGGGCAGCTCTGTCCGGGCAGCCTTTGGGAAGAGGATCACGTGCCCTCACGAGGGGCAGTGTCCCCTCTCGGCCCCACTCCCTTCCGTCAACACCCACAAGCCAGGCCACTCCAGCGGCAACCCATCTCTCCCCCTTCTCCCGGGGCCAAGTTCCCACGAACCTCCCAACCACCAAAGAAAAAATCCTCCAATCCTGTAGCTCTCCTTCGCTTGGGGCGGGGGAGGGGGTATGAGCAGAAATATAAGGGAACAACAAAGTCATCCAAAATTCTTCAGCAAGGGCCGACTTAATTCAGCCTTGTAATTAGGTTTTGTTTTGTTTCATACATCCCAGGCCAAATCTTGATCACTCTAGTTTTCTCCCAAAGGCCAGTGCTCTGCCTCTTTAGCCGAATTCTATGTCCCCCTAAATGTGACCACCTTTCCAGCCACCTAAACCCCATTCGGCACGGCACAAATGGGTGCCCTTCAGACGCAGAGCCCTGAACCTCAACTGTCCTAATGCCCCGTGGGAGCAGGAGACCCCTGAACCTGCCCCACACCCTGGGGCCCCTTGAGCAAGGAACCCGGCTCCTGCGTGAGAAATCCCAACCTGAAGTTCAACTCACGCAAATACGGACTGAGGGCCGTGAGCCAGCATCCTCCCGAGGCGAACGTACACCCAGTGGCTGCACGCATCCCACAGACAAGAACGAGAACCTTCTCAGCAGCCTGGTGTACACAGTGAAAAGGTGGGCCACCACCCCACTGCCCATCCCCAGGAGAGTGGATACATAAACGGGGTGCGGTCAAACAGTGGACCCCTACACAGTAGGGAAAAAGAACACAGCACTGCTGGTCGCAGTCTGGACAAATCTCATGGTCTTTTCTATATGACTCCATTTCTGCAAAGATCAAAACCGGGCAAAACTGAGTCAGAAGTGATGAGGTGTGAGCAGTGGTTACCTTGGGAGGAGGCTGCAGGGAGCCTGGTGGGCTCTGGGCGTGTTCTGCAGCTTCCCCTGGACATAATTTATACGGGGATTTACAGATGTAAAAACCCACTGTGTTGTAGGCCTAAAACCAGTGTACTTTATTCTAAGTCAAGTCAGTTAGCCTCCTTGAAAGCTTTCAAAGTATAAATATTTACCTGTGAGCACCCTCTGTATGCTAAGTCCAAAGGGTATCTCGGACAAGACCTGATCCTTTACAAGCTTCTGGTCTGGTGGGGAAGAAAATACACTCAAATAACACAAGGCTGCCCGTGGCCAGTGGGACAGGTAGTGAGGGTCAGCCACGGGGATCAGTACTACTCGTGGTTTGGGGGAGGAGACAGAAAAAAGCTGATTAAATGCAGATTTTGGAGGTGGCCAGACTGGGGTCCAAATCCAGCTCCTTGCTGTGTGACCTGGACAAGACGTTGGCCCCATTTCCTCTTCAGTAAGGGGCAGTCACAGCAGCCGCACCTGGAGGGTTCTCGAGAGGGTGCCCGGAAAGAACTCACAGCACTCAGGCCTCAGACTGGTGTCATGCTGGCTCGGAGGCTGTGCCCACCCAGCGCGCGCACTGGGATTTGCAGACGTGACCCAGGCCCTGCCCCCAACAGCTTCCAATCTCGCATGGACTTTGCCCTCAAGGAGCCGCAGCCAGGGAATCAGAAGCTTAGGACACATTGTCAAAAGGCTCCAGGCCAGGGGAGAGGAGCAGATAAAGAAGCCACGGGGGTCAGAGCGCCCTGCAGGGGTGGGAACTGAGCAGGGGGCCTTGTAAGGCCCACAGGATTCGGCGTCTGGACGGGAGCCTGCTCCGCAGGGAGAGGCCAGCAGGGAGAGGGGCCTGTGTGAGCAGAGGCAGGAAGGCGGGAAGTCAAGGAGGCATAGAGAAGGAAAAAAACTAGTGAAGTGTGGCTCAAGAAGGGGTCCAGGGGTGCCCAGCTAGCTCAGTCCAAAGAGAGTGCGACTCTTGATTTCGGGGTCAGGCATTCAAGCCCCATGTCGGGTGTATTTTATTCAAAAAATAAAATCTTAAGGAAAAAAAAAAAAGAAGGGGCCCAGGAAAGAGGGCCTAGAACGCCCAGGGCTGACTTCGACTTTATTTTGCTGTCAGTGGGGAAGCCCTACCGGTCTCAGAGGTCAGGAAGTGAGCTCCGAGCAAGGATTTAAAATGACAAGGCAGGGGCGCCTGGGTGGCACAGCGGTTAAGCGTCTGCCTTCGGCTCAGGGCGTGATCCCGGCGTTGTGGGATCGGAGCCCCACATCAGGCTCCTCCGCTATGAGCCTGCTTCTTCCTCTCCCACTCCCCTGGCTTGTGTCCCCTCTCTCGCTGGCTGTCTCTATATCTGTCGAATAAATAAATAAAATCTTTAAAAAAAAAAAAAATAAAAAAAAAATAAAATAAAATGACAAGGCAGCCGGGGCGCCTGGGTGGCACAGCGGTTAAGCGTCTGCCTTCGGCTCAGGGCGTGATCCCGGCGTTGTGGGGTCGAGCCCCGCATCGGGCTTCTCCGCTGTGAGCCTGCTTCTTCCTCTCCCACTCCCCCTGCTTGTGTTCCCTCTCTCGCTAGCTGTCTCTATCTCTGTCGAATAAATAAATAAAATCTTTAAAAAAAAAAAAATGACAAGGCAGCCGATAGCAGTATTTTGGAACAAGGGGTGACTACTTTCTCCAGGGCTGGGGCTGGGGGTCCTTTTACCAAGAAACATCCAAATCTTCACACCTGGTCTCCTGTGAGACCCAAACATGCATTTTGTTCGTCTGTTTGTTTAAGTAAACTCTATGTCCAGCGTGGGGCTCGGACTCGAGACCCTGAGATCAAGAGTCACATGCTCTACAGACTGAGTCAGCCAGGCACCCCCAAGCATGCATTTTTCATTAGATGGTGGCCGGGGCCTGGTGAGGTGGGGTGGTCCTTGAGGGAATGGCCGGAGACTTGATCTTCTTGCCCTGGGTGAGATATAAGGATACGTTCTTGTGGTTGTTTGCTTAATTTTACTTATTTTTTTTTTTAAATCATATATTCCCATGATTCAGCACTCAGACGGTTCAAAGGGTCTCTAGTGAACAGCCTCCTGGCACCAGCCCCATCCCAGAGGCCCCACAACCGCCGACTTCCTTAGACCCCCGACACCCTGTGTATGCACTAAGCCAACACACCTCCCAGCACCTGCTTCTTCCAGAGCAATCCATCTAGGCGACTGCTCCGTGTCCGGGCATGGAACTTCTACCTTATTTTCCATAGCTGCACGGTATTCCATGGTTCACACGGAGCATAATTTGTTCCTGGCCCCCTGCAGGTGGGTATCAGATTCTTTCCAATCTTTTGTTAGTACAACTAAGACGGCAGTGACTATCCTTCAAATAAATCATTTTGCACACATATTAAAACATCTGTAGGATGAATTCCTAGAAGTCCAACCGCTGGGTGTTGCTGGGTGAAAGCGGACAAGAGTCTCTAATTTTGAAACTGTTGCCAGAGAGACAGGATACATTTAAATCCTCATCCAGGGGCAACTGGGTGGCTCAGTCGGTTCAGCGGTTCAGCGTCTGCCTTCGGCTCAGGTCACCATCCCAGGGTCCTGGGATCGAGCCCCACATCAAGCTCCCTGCTCAGTGGGGAGTCTGCGTCTCCCTCTCTCTCTGCCCCTCTCCCCTGCTTGTGTTCTCTCTTGCTCGCTCTCTCTCTCAAATAAATAAAATCTTAAAAAAAAAAATCCTCATCCAAAAAATAAGCCTAATTATTAGGAAAAATACTGATAACGCGTAGTTTTTAAAAGTGCCCAGATGAAGAAACAGTAGAGCAAAGCCCAGTTCAGTGGACAGAGCACGGGGTCAGGAGATGGTTCTGGACCTGAATCAGCCCCTACTCACCCAGGGCCCTGATCCACTTGTACTTCCTCATCTGTGAGTGAAGGGCCAGACCTGCTCAGCCCCTCAGTCCTTCCCGGAGGAGACAGACCCTGACACCCTGGTCCCAGAACAGGTGGAAGGATGGACTGTGACCGGAGTCTCCATGACACCCAGCCATAATTGGTCTCCCTGGGCATAGGGGCCGGGGGCCAGAGGAGGGGCAGGCCACAGAGTGCGTGCCAGAGCCAGGCCTGGCAGGAGGAGGTAGGAGTGGAGAGCCCCAGAGGACCAAGAGTTTCCAGCCTGGCCATCCCAAATGAGTGGTAAGCATCTCTTGCTGTCTTCCCTGCATGGGCTGCTGGGACAACACAGCCACACCAGACACGCTCATGCTCTACGACATTCACTGCTGCGTCTACCGTGGACCCGTTACATAAGGTGCGCCTGACCGCAGCGGCCACCTACACCTCGCTCTTCAAGTGGGCGGCCGGCGGAGGATGGAGGCAGGCCTCTGGATGCCCTGCGTCCTCCCTGCGAGGACAGCTGGGTAAACACGGTGGGCAGGGCAGGGCTTCCTCCCACCTCCACAAATCCAGCTCAACGACGGAGAACTGGGATTGAAACAGTTTTCTGCCCCCAGCAGGGTAGGAGATGCCTCTTGGCAAACCAAAGACAGCTTTCGAGAGGAAGAACCTTCGCCAACCTTCCTGTTTCCAGCCCATGCTTTGCTCCAGTGGACTGGAGAGCCAGGAACTCCTCCAAATCAAATCACACTTAAATGCACTGAGGTTATTGCTATTAAAATTTTTCTACAAAAGCGGGGCGCCTGGGTGGCTCAGTTGGTTAAGCGTCTGCCTTTGGCTGGGGTCATGATCCCGGGGTCCTGGGATCGAGCCCTGAGTCGGGCTCCTTGCTCAGTGGGGAGCCTGCTTCTCCCTTTCCCTCTGCCACTCCCCCTGCTTGCTTGCTCTCTAATAAGTAAATAAAATCTTAAACAAAAAAAAAAGCATAGCACATCAACTTTTGTCTTGGTAAACTTAAATTCTCACATGTACTATTTGTTTAAAATCCACAAACTCATGAAGAGATGTACCTTCTCTTCCTGGAGGTGAGGCGGGGAACCCAGACGCCCTGGGAAAGCTCACTGTGTGTGCTCACTGTGTCTGCCTGTGTGTGTGTGCTCAGGGTAGCCCCACTGCTTGGAAAGCCTTCCCCCACTGCTCCACCTGCCAACCTCCACTGACCATCAGAGCCCCCAGCTCAACCCACCCTTTCCCCAGGAAGCCTTGGCCCCTAAGCCCCAGGAGCCCCCCACCCCACCCTGGCAGCTTCGACCTGATTCTTTATAAGCACACCTCCCAAGTCAAGGCAGCAATTCCACCTGCTTGGCGTCTGGAGGTGGGACTGCAGGCTCCAAGCGCATAGCTGTGCTGGGGGGCCACTCAGAGCAGCAAAGGCACAGGATTCAAAATTGAAAACCTGCGAGCTTCCTTCCACAGGATCTCAGGCCAATTCACCCTTCTGAGCCTCAGTCTATCCAGCGACAGGGTAGGCACAATAATTCCAAGGCTCCAGGGCCATTGGGAGGATTAAATGAAATAGTTTATGTGAAATGTAATTAGCAAACTGTAAAGCCCTACACAAATTCTGGTGAGGATTAGCAATATTGGTATTAATATGTTAATATTAGTTGATAGTAGTACCCTCACACACATCCCTTCACCAGTCCGTCACTGTGCCTTGCAGGCACCCAAAATGATCGTCAATGGAGTCCCAGGTTCTGTGTGTTCTAGATGGAATAAAAAACACAGGCGCTACAGCCAAAGACCAGGAGGGTCTGCCGGTGGCCCCCACAGCGGCAGCCATGGGGTGAGCTCTTTTTCCCTCAGAGCCTTCCTGTAACTGGTGACCGAGAGGGCTTTGGGGAGCAGCATCGCCCAGCAGAGCAGAGGTTCTCGGCCACCTGCCAGCAGTACAGGGCCTCCCCGGGGGGCAGGCTGTCCACAGTTGGAGCAGGAAAAAATAAAGGTAGGCAACTCCATGGTGTCCTCCAGCGGGCAGGCTGTCTGATGTGAAAATCCCTGCAGGGTGACAGATGCCGCAACTTCTAGAGGTCTCACCCCACCCGCTCTGTTGAGGTGGCGGTGGCAGGGCCAGCGATCCTGGGACCGCCCACCGTCGCAGGCCCAAGAGTCCACAGAACACGGGTCCCCAGAGAGGAGACCTGAGTCTTCGGGGCATCACCAGACAAATTTCAGGTTGGAAAAGAAGCCCCCCCACACACACACACTCTCTCTCTCTCTCTCTCTCTCTCTCTCTCTCTCTCTCTCCATCCATCTTCACGTGACCTGCTCTGACTCTAAACCAGGCCCGACCCTTGGGGAGCTCAAGGCTTTCAAGGCTTTAGAACCAGGGACCTCAGCGGCACCCAGGAGGTGAGCAGAGGGGTTACAAGTAGCCCCACCAGTGGCAAGCGACTTGCCCAAGGTCATCACTCCGGTTCTCTGACTTCCGTGCAGTTCTCTGCTTGCTGCTCACGGCCCTAACAGCACCAGGGGTTCTGGCTTTTAACTTCTGTAACTCTGTCGTATCTATGGCTAACTCAATACTGTCACGGGGAAATGCTTATGACCTGATGTTACGTGAACAATGAGATAATGCAGGATTATACCTAGAAAGCAAATACGCCCACGTCAACAGTGATTATTTCTTGGTTAGGAAAGTGGGGGTGATTTGTAGTGTTACCCACCAACCTTCTGTGTTCCAAGTTCACTACAATCAGCAAGTACTATTTTCAAAAGCAGAGAAGCCTATTGTTTTCAAAGGCTGAAACAGTGAGATCAACCCTGCAAACTTTCCGTTAAATACTCCATTACTCGTGTGTGACTTTTTTAAAACAGAGTAGAGCTGGAAGTGACGCAGGTCAGGCACAAAGGTTTTCTGGGTGGGATCTTCCCCCTCTGGCTTCCGCCCCAGCGGAGAAGGAAAAGGAGTGACTGCGGGACTTCCTGCCTCTCAGCACAGGCCTGAGACCTCCCAGACCCCAGGCTGTCCCCTGTGCCCCAACAGCTCCTGATGGAAGTTCTGCTATAATCGACAATCCTGTTCTGATTAGTCCTGGCCTTAATATCTGTCACTTCTTGAGAATAATTCCAGCTTTACGCCGAGTGGCAAGGACGACAACACACCCCGCCGTTGATCTGTGTCGTCGAAAGCTAGTTCAGCCTCTACTCCGTGCAAGGCATCGTGCCAGACAGGGAGCCATCGGTAACCCAAGGCTGCAAACGACCATCCAGAGGCCACACGTCTTCCTTCCAAGCTCTTCCCTGGCACAGCGTCTCAGCGGCGCTAAAACGGCAACAGCAGAAATGTGCACAAAGGTTGCCTGGGTGTGCAGCCTAATTCCAGCACGTGGACTCCCTCTGCTGTGGTGCCCGCCCCCCAACACCCAGTCCTGAGGCAAAGCGGGGTCCAGGAACGAGTGACTGCAGAGGATGCTGGCGGCTTAGCCGCACTGCTCTCACGCCCCTGCGCAGCATCCCACTCGGCAAGAGGTGGAGGCAAAGGGGAGGGACCAAGAGAAAACCCAAGGCTGTTGGGGCACCTGGGTGGTTCAGTCGTTAAGACATACGCCTTAGGCTCAGGTCATGATCCCAGGGTCCTGGGATTGAGCCCCACATCGGACTCCCTGCTCAGCGGGGAGCCTGCTTCCTCCTCTCCCTCTGCCCCCTCCCTGCTTGTGTTCCCTCTCCTGCTGTCTCTCTCTCTCTGTCAAATAAATAAAATCTTTAGGAAAAAAAAAAGAAAGAAAACCCAAGACTGCAAGACCGTCCAATTCTCTCAACAGCCCCCTCTCACTTTACTTCTCCCCCTTCCTGTGTCCTCTCTGAGGCTGAGAAGATCACATTCGATTAACATTTATTGAGAATCCACTGGGTTAAGACCAGATGCCAAATAATTTTACAGACAAGAACTCAGACCTTGGCTTTGCACATGCTGTTCCCTCTGCCTGGAACATGCTTCCTCTCCTTCCACACGATAACAGCTTCAATGTCACCTCCTCAGAAAAGTGCCTGCCCAGGCAGGAAAGCCCTGATGTTCCCTCAGGGTGCCCTCGACAACTGCCACTGCACCCGCGTTTGCGGTCTCTCTCCCCCGCAGAACTCCACCCCGCGAGGGCCGCCCCTTGCACTGCCTGACACACGGACACGCGAGACTTTATTGTTTTTTTTAGATATGTTTTTTAAGTAGGCTCCACGCCAAATGTGGGGCTTGAACTCACGACCCTGAGATCAAGACGCATATGCTCTACCACAGAGCCAGCTGGGCGCCCCAGCAATCCTTCTGTCTCAAACCGAACAGCCTGTAACATAACCCTAATAGCCAGTGTTTGCTGAGCATGTGCGGAGCGCTGGGCTGAGCTCCGTGCAGACGTGAGATCTCGACAGCGGCCTGAGGACCATGCTATTACTATTCCCATTTTACAGATGTAGGAAATTGCATCAGTTCCGCCCTGTTTTTAAAGAATGGAAATCAGAACCTGGTAAGCAACTTGCCCAAGGCCACAGGGCTAAAAAGAAAGTGAGGATTTAGACGCCTCCCAATTCTCTCTCCAGGCCCCAGGACAGCTCGGCCCCTTTATCTTCTACTCTCCCCAGGGCCCAAAAGGGCGTTTCTTTTTCCTGCTGCCAGTGACCATTCATCCCTTTCCTGAATTCTCAGCCTCCTCTCCCAAGGCACCCAATACAGAAATCTCCCGATTCCTCCCCTCCTATCCTGCACCCCGAGCTCCCACACCCGATGTGGCTGTCCCGTGCAATGACCCCTTGTCTTTCAGCCCCAAAGGCCCAGCGACTAGAGCAGCTTCATGAATGCTGGCCCCTGGACACGCAGCAAAGTAAGCAGGGAGAGCACGTATCTTCCCAGTGAACTCACATGTGGGATCCGCAGTTAAACCCAGATTCCCAGGTTCCAGGTCCTGCTCTGTCCCTACTCCCCTCTGGTTGTATTTAGGGCACCGATGCTGAGCCTGGGGGCATGTGGGGTGGGGGGGGGGCGCACAGCCACCATAGCTCTCAATAGGGAAAGGGAGCCCACATTCATTCCAGATCTACGGCATGAGAAATCGGTGAGGTCCCACAAGCCCCGGGAGAGCCAGGAAGAACACGGGTTCCCGGTCAGTGGAGCCACTTCATAGCCAGCCCCAGAAGCCAGTTTGAGGGAAGACGCCATGACAACGTTGGGCTCCAGAGGCGGCCGGTCCTGGGGTCCTGGGGTCCTGGGTCACACGGGGTCATCAAAACTAGAAGCTGCTGGAAGAAGAAAAGGGACCTAAAAAGGACGCCTGTGGGAAAAGCATCCTGAGGGAAAGCAAAAAGAAGAGAGGGAGGCTGGGTGTCCTCAGAGTCCCCTTCACGAATAAGGGAAGGACAAGAGATGCTTATGCTGTCCCGCATGTGTGTGACACATGGCTGAGGACCTCAATTCCTTTCTGAAACCTTCAGGGGTTCCCTGTTGACCACTCCGAGGTCAAGTTCAAACTCCTTAGCAAGGCCTTTAAAGATCTTCATACCCAGGGCCCACTGCAGCCAGGTCTGGGAGGCGAGGTATCCCAGGCCTCCATACCCCAGCCCAGAGGCTCTCATCCTTCTGGGTGTAGGGCACTTTGCTCCTAGGAAGACTTCCGGTACACCCAGGGGGTGTACACCCTCCAGTTCAGAGCTCAGCTCCACCAACTATGTCCACTTGAACCTGCCAGGCTGACTCTCTGCAAAGCAGGAAGGTAAGGATTCCCACCTCACCAGGTGGTGGGGGGATAAAACGGTCATTCATCAAAGCACTTTGCGCTGTGCCTGGCACACAGTAAGTGCTTAAGAGACAAGCTGTTGTTTCTATTGTCCTCTGCACCCCTTTAGGGCCTCTGTTTCAACCACAAGGAGAGCACTGTCTTGTGCGTCGCCCTTACACATTAGACTCCCTCAGCCAACCAGAGCCTTTTGGAAGGCACCACCCACCATTCAGGACCCGGTCCCCTGAGGCCTAGCAATGGAGCCCGGCACACAGTAGGACTTCAGCAAGTGCTTACTGCCCCCGGTGAGGGTCCGTGGCAGCCCCCCACAGAGCTCTCCCAGGACCCAGCTGCTGGCCTTCCACAACTCACACACCAATTCCCCAGGCTAAATGCCCCACAGAGTGAGAAGGGCATTCGCTGTTACTCGGTTTCAAAACAATAAAGGGCTGTACTCTCTGCCTTACTGAGGCTGTTTCCACTCCAGGGAATTTACGGGGAGAAATGAGCACAGCGGGGACTGGAAATAGTGCTGAGCCCCTCTCGGGGAGAGAGCTGGGCTGGCCCGCCACAAACCAGGAGCAAAACTTCAAAGGCAGAGGGGGAGCAAACAGCCTCCAGACAGAAGGCCAAGCGCCACAGAACTCGGCCACCAGGAGTGAAGTAGGACAAGGAGATCACTCACACCCATTCTGCCTTGAAGGTCTCCTTCCTGCCCACTTGGAGAGCTTTGAAAGGGTTCCTTAACCCACCATGTGGGAGGAACTTACAACACATCCAGAAGCCCAAGGGCTGCAAAAGGCACCCCAGGTTGCCTATGGTCTGGGGGGCAAGGGGTGGGGTAGGCGGGACTTCACAGTACCTTTTCCACCCACATAGGCTATTGGGCCCTCGTATCTGAATGGAGGTCACTACCTACACCCATATACACCCTTCTCCCCGGCAGACCGGGAGGCCCTAGGCCAGCACCAGGTCCCATTCATCTTCAGACACCTGTGCCCTTAGCATGGTGCCTGGCATGTGGACTGTTCAGTCAGTTACCAGGCAGCAAGATCTGGCAGCAAGAGAGGTCCTGGCTCAAGGAAGACTCTATCCAGGCCTGCCATGTGCCACAGACAAGTGAGTCATGTACTCCCCTTGGGTCTCAGTTTCCTCAACTGCACACAGGGATGACTACAGTTCTGTACTCACACAGCCGCTGAGAAAATCAACGGGGAAAACATGTGTGGTAAGCACCAAAGACAAATGCTTGTCATCCTTCAAGCTTCAGCTCAGCTGTCCCCATGTGTTGGAGTCTTTGCTGCGGGCCATGTTCCCCCTCTTCCAGCAGTGAACCCACACTGCACTCCCTCTCTTGTTTTATATTTTTCACATCATTGCGATTACTCATTTCTAAGTTTGATTCCCCCACCGACCTGAGAGCTCCCGGAAGCCAGGGGCATCGTGAGTTTGCGTCCAAGGTCTGACAAAATGGGCACACAGGTCGGGCTGCTGGGGCCCTCCCATCCCATGGTCCCAGCACTGGGACCCTCTGACGAGATGTCCCGATGTGCAGAGCCAAGGGGGCCCACCAAGCATGCTGAAAAGGAACAGGGATGGGAAGGGATGCTGTAGACAGAACCTGAGAAGGAAGTCACACCTCTGAGACCTGCGTTCCCTCGTCGGCAGGCGCAGGTGAGCTTGTTTGCCGGGCTGACTCTGCAGCACACAGGCCTCCAGGGCACAGACTGCCGCTGCTTTCCTTACATAAAGCACCCAGCAGTCAGATAAATAATACAGGGCCTTCACATCACACACAGGTAGCAGGCGTGCAAACACTTGCTTTGCGCCATGGTGCCCTGGGCGTGCAGGCACACCCATGCATATGTATATGTGATATCTGGCCTTGCATGACCCAGAGAGGATATGGATTGGAAACAGATACCCAGGCCCACCCCCCCAACCCTGCCTTGCCATGGCCGGGAGTCAACTAGCACCAGACCTAAGCAGTGTGCCCAGAGAGGAAATGTACAACCCACGGGATGGCTACACACACCCTAAACCAGCCTCTGTGGTCCCTTTCCAAACAAACATCCTTTGGAGCCCCAGATTAGCCTCGGTGCCCCTCCAGGCAGCTGACTTATATGCAAGGCGTGTACACTGTGCGTGCATGCACCCCCAGAGGCCTGGCCAGGCCAACCATCCTCCCAGATCACAGCCACCCGCACAGGGCACGGATGCCTCCCCCACTCGGTGGTGCCAGGCGCCAGCACACCCACCGGGCTCACACAATCCCACTTGCAAAGGGCCTGTCCACCCGCTCTCCCTCTCCCCCAGCCACCCTCACAGGCAGGTCCGATTACACACCAGGCGAGGGCCTGCCACGTTGGCCCAAGAGGGGGCCAATGCACACCCACGGGCGGCCCCGCGACCCCGCAGGACGGGGAGGAGGCGCAGGGCGGGACGGGCTGGGAGGCGGACGCCCCCTCCCTCCTCGGCCGGGCCGGCCACCTTCGTACCTTCCCCGCCCGGGGACCTGCGGCCAACGCGACCCGTGGGGCACCCCCCCCCCGCGCGGGCCTCCCCAAAACGGAGCAGCCCCCCGCCCCCGGGAACCCGCAGCCGCCCCCTTCAGGGCCTCCGGCGCGAGGCCGACCGGGCCGGGTACCTCAGGAGCCCATGGCTGCGGCGGCGGTGGCGTGTGCGGACGGCGCGCTGCGGCGCGCCTGCGCACTGAGCACGCCTCCGGGGAGGGCGGGGCGGCGAGCGCCGGGCTGAGATCACCCGCCCGGCCTTAAAGGGGCCGCGCCCGAAACCCCCAGCCCGCTGCGAGGTGGGTGGTGGGAGCGACCTCTGTTCTCCTGCCACTCGCAAACAAACCGGCCAAAACCCGCCTCGATTCGACTCCCCAACCCTACCCACCACAGAGCTTCTGGGGGTGAACGGACCGAGTCCTGGGCTCCAAGCTCTGTCCCCGACACTCGCAGGCTCTCTGGCCCTTCACTTTCTTAACCCTAATTTCCTCCACTTGGGCCTGTTTTGAAGACGGAACAATATATAATGGCTATTTGTCGAGTGAGGGATGCGTGTGGAATTGTGAAATTAATGTGTACCGAAGTGCTGTATGCAATCACGCGAGATGAAATTGCAGAGCAGAGAAAGAGACTTTCTTCCCATTCCACTTAGCGGCGCTTCATTCTTGCCCCGCCTGTCTCTAAGCGGCCTAACTAGCAAAATTTTTCAGATGTCATTCAAGCTGCCTACCCCATTGCTCTTTGCCAGGACCACACCTTACCAGGTTAACTGAAAAACAATCAAGTTCTGGCATTGGTGTGTTTGAGATCCCCAAATTTATTTATATCCCCTTGCCCAGTCTCCTCCCTTGAACTGTCTACTTAACACCTCATACTTGAGGTCCAGTAGGCATTTCAAAGTCAATGTGCCTCCCAAATACATAAAAACCTGCACCCTCACAGCCTCCCCCAAAAGCGGTTGGCCACTCTGTCTTTCCAGTGCCCCGGGGCCAGAACTCCGGGAGTCATCCCTGAATCCCTTACCCACTGAAGCAGACAGAAAATCCTTGGCTCTACCTGCAAAATATATCTAGACTCTGACCTTTTCCACCCCGTCCCTCTGCTAACACCCGCATCCAGTTTCTGCCAAGGATCACTGCAATATCCTTGTTATAGACTGAATGTGCCCCCCCCATTCATATGCTGAAATCCTAGCCCAATATGATGGTTTTGGAGGTGGGGACTTTGGGATGTCATTAGGTCATGAGGATGGAGCCCTCATGAATGGGATTAGTGCCCTTATAAAAAGGATCCCAGAGAGCCCCCCTGGCCTTTCTGCCATGTGAGACTAGAAGAGGTTGGCAATCTGTAACCCAGGAGAGGGTTCTCACAGACCCCAGTCATGCTGGCAGGCACCCTGATCTCACACTTACAGCCTCCAGAACCGTGAGAAATAAATTCCTGTTGTTGATAAACCACCCAGTCTATGGTAATCTGTTACAGCAGCCCAAACTGACCAAGATTATCAGAACAGTTCTCCTAACCTGTTTCCCTTTTTTCCAACCTTGCCCCAGGCTGTGTCAGTATGGCAGCCAGAAGGATTCTTTTCTTTTCTTTTCTTTTTTTTATTATTATTTTTTAAGATTTTATTTATTGGGGAGCCTGGGTGGCTCAGTGGGTTAAGTGTCTGAGTGGGTTGAGAGACTGAGACAGGGGCACCTGGATGGCACAGTGGTTAGGCGTCTGCCTTCGGCTCAGGGCGTGATCCCAGCGTTATGGGATCGAGCCCCACATCAGGCCCTTCCGCTATGAGCCTGCTTCTTCCTCTCCCCCTCCCCCTGCTTGTGTTCCCTCTCTCGCTGGCTGTCTCTATCTCTGTCAAATAAATAAATAAAATCTTTAAAAAAAAAAAAAAAGAGAGACTGAGACAGCATGAGCAGAAGAGGGAAGGGGAGGAGCAGAGGGAGAGGGACAAGCAGACTCCCCACTCAGTGCGAAGCCAGATGTGGGGTTCCATCCCAGGACCCCGAATCATGACCTGAACTGAAGTCAGATGCTTAACCCACTGAGCCACCCACGGTACCCCAGAGGGATTCTTTTAAAACCTAAGTCAGAACATGGCAGATTTTTGGGTCGCCTGGGTAGTGCAGTCGTTGGGCGTCTGCCTTCGGCTCAGGGCGTGATCCCGGCATTCCGGGATCGAGTCCCACATCAGGCTCCTCTGCTGGGAGCCTGCTTCTTCCTCTCCCACTCCCCCTGCTTGTGTTCCCTCTCTCGCTGGCTGTCTATCTCTGTCATAAATAATCTTAAAAAAAAAAAAAGAACATGGCAGATTTTTGCTCAAAAACTTCCATCACCTGCCTCCCCCCTATTTCATTCTGAGTAAAAACAAAAGTCCTTACAAATCCCTACAAAGCCTTGCTTGATTTGGTATTCTGAGGCATGTCTGACCTCATCCCCACCTCTTCTTTCCCTCCACACTGACCTCTTGCTGTTCTGAGAAAAAGTCAAGCATCCCCTGCCTCAAATCCTTTGCACTGGCTGTTTCATTTGCTAGGATCACTGTTCCCTCAGATAGCCCAACGAGCCCTCCCTCATCTTCTTCCAGGATCTGTTCGGATGTTCTCGCTCAGTGAGGCCTTCCCTGGCCCCTTAGTAAAATTGCTAAGCCCCTCACATGCGCTCCTGATTCCCCTGTTCCATGCTCTATTTCCCCCATATCACTTAATTTCTATTATAATATATAGTTTGCCGTTTTTCTGTTTTTCTTCCAGCGGTAGAACATAAGGCCTGTGAGGACAAAGATGTTTATTCTTTTTGTTTCCTGATGTAACCCCAGTACTTAATACTGGGGCTGGCACAGAGAACACGCTCGAAGAGTATTTGTGGCAGAAATGAATATCTTCTAGAAAGAGTCCTGTAGAAAACTTTCTCACCCAGCCTCAGGTAAGAAGTTCCTCAGGGCTATCCCAACACACAGAACAAGGCTTCCAATTGTATTATGATCATCTGCTTATGACTGCACAGCCCTCCTGGCAAAGTCCTTGTCCCAACTTCACTATTTCCTATGCTTAGCATGGACAGTTTACAAACCAGACACAATCCAACATCTGCTGAGTGTTCAGGCCAAGCCACACCCAAATTCAGGTTCTCGGTCCCTGCTCATCAAGGGTACAAACTCTTGGGTCTCAACTTACAGAGGCCCTAGGCTGGCGGGGGGCAGAGACAAGTGGTGGGTATTTTTAGGCTTGGACTGCCAAAAAGGGCTTAAAGACAGAAAGTCACCTGGCCCAAGTGACATGGCAGGTCAGCAGGGGGCACTGGGAGCCCTGGTTGTTTGCTCCCTGCCTTTCCTCATCCTCTCCCCCAGGCTTTCCAAAATGAAGATCAACATGTATTCCCTTTGTCCCCTCCCTGCTCCATGTAATTGCCCACCCATCAAAGCTCAAAGCCACTGATCATATCAATCCCTTCTCTCCCCGCCTGGAGCCACTGCCCTGATTCAGGTCCCCTTTCCTCTGTACAATCATAACAGTTCCCCAGCCCACCGGTCACCTTTATACCTGCTCAGTGGCCGCAGAAGGCAGAATGCCCTTCTTCCCCTCCAGCAAATAGCTACTCTTTCCTCAAGACCAAATTAGAGGTCATCTTTTAATTCCTTCTTGATCCCCACCTCCCCCATTTTCCCCATGCTGTCTTAATTAGTTTCTCCTTAACAAAAAGTTGGAAATAGCCTGAAAGTCATCGAAGAATAGTTAAGTAAATTCTGGTATATCCATACAGCAGCCTATTGTGTAGATCCTAAAAATAGCCTCTTTATACATTTCTTTTTTTTTTTTTTAGATTATTTATTTATTTATTTATTCGACAGAGATAGAGACAGCCAGCGAGAGAGGGAACACAAGCAGGGGGAGTGGGAGAGGAAGAAGCAGGCTCCCAGCAGAGGAGCCTGATGTGGGGCTCGATCCCACAACGCCGGGATCACGCCCTGAGCCGAAGGCAGACGCTTAACCGCTGTGCCACCCAGGCGCCCCTCTTTATACATTTCTAATAACATGGGGAAATGATTAGGAACAATATTGAGTAAAAAGGAAGTAATACATTTGCATGACAACCCGATCTGAACTCTGTTAAAAAAAAAAAAAGGTTAGAAGAAAGATTGGAAGGAAGTGTGACAAAATGTCAACAGTGTCAACAACACTTCTAAGTGGCAGGATTATGCATCTTGGTTTGGTTAACTTCCCCCTCCCCACCATCTTGTTTCTCTGTATTTTCCAAAATTTGTTGGCAAAAAGCATGTAATATTTTCAAAATAAGAAAAAATATTATTTAAAGAAATGATTTATGGTTTCCTTCTGTTTTCTTCTCACTGTGCATCATAAATTCATTTGAATGCATCTGTCTCCCCCATCAGACTGAGAACATCTCAATGGTAGAGACCAGGGTGGGTTATCTCTGCATCCAAAATCCACTCCTAGCATTTGGTGGGGGAGTGCAGAGGGAAGAGCCAAGGCCTCAGCAGTGCAAGCTGATGAGTGGCCCAGAGCCCAGAGCACTCCGGATCCATTTACCTGCAGCCTCTGTGTCTCCTACTTGTCCCCAAGGATGCTGCAGGAGACCTGGCCTGGAGCCCTGGAGAGACAGCATGGGGTGGCAGACAGAGCACAGACCTAGCTCCATTACTTCCTAGCAGTGTACCTTACCTTAGCCATGTGGCTTTGCCTCTCTGAGTCTCAGTTTCTCCATCAGTAAGAAATGGAAAGTAAGAACAACCCATCTGGCAGGATTGTCCTGAGAAATAGATGTATGAAAATGTCAGCACATTACTGTGCACACGGCTGATGATTGTGCTCTGGTCTACAGAACGTGACTGCTGAAGACCCAGCTAACTTTTTACCTGAATTAGACCCTTTTGTTTGCAAACAGATTGAAACCCAATTCAAGTTAAACGAAGAAAGTGAATTTATGGCCTCAAGTAGGAAGTGAACAGCAGAGATGGATTGAAGGCCTCACACACGGTCACTGGGACACTATGGCTCTCTGGCGTGCGTGCGTGCGTTTACGCGCTCCTGTACATTGACCTCATCTCAGGTGGTCTCTCCCCTTAGTGACAATGGCAGAGTACCTCTTTCTCAAGAATTCTCAAAGTTTTGTTTCAGGAGTGCCTCTGATTGGCCCGTCTGGGTCACGTTCCCATCTCCAAGCCAATCAGTGTAGCCAGGAAATGCAGTGCTCCAATTGGCCAGGCCTAGATCATGGCCCGCCCCCCGAGCCAGGGGGTGGAGTCAGCCCTTTATGAACCCAAAGTATTGAGAGGGACGGGTGGGTGAGTCTCTTAAGGAATATGGAATGTCCAGAAGAACCAGGAGAGAGCGCTGGGGAGGAAAAACCCTCAGATGTTCAGCAGCTCAGAACGTTGAAGTGGCTCTCACAGGGTCACCCAGAAAGGACAGGGTTCTGAAGTGTGACTTCAACAGCAGACATGGAGGGAGCTAGGACAGAGCCATCAGGAGCGGTGGCTCTTCTGAGGCCTTTAGCCTGTGCCGTGGCCAGATCACTTGGTTCAAATCTCTCAGTTCCAGCACGGACAGGCTGTGAGACTTTGGGCAAATCGTTTAGCTTCTCAGTTTCTTCATCTGTAAAATGGGGGGTAAAAACAGTACCCACCTTTCAGGGCTGATATGAGGATGGAATGAGGTAACACGAGTAAGGCTGCGAGCACAGCGCCTGGCACGTTAGGAGCACTCAGTGTGTGTTGTTTTCAAATATAAGCAGTAAGAAGGCCCTTTCTGGGATTGCTGTTTGGAACAGAAAACACAAACAGGCTCAAACTGGGCTGAGTTTCATTAAGCAAACCTGCTTCAAACACTGCCATCAGCGATTCCATTTCCAGCAGCCATCTTTCCTCTGGAGTCAGGGCGTTGGCGCTGCCGTTCACATCACTGGAACATGCTCCCCACTCCTACCTCCACCGTGTTTCCGTTCCGCCCCTCCTTTGGGGTCCCTGATAAAACATCAGTTCCCCTGGACATGTTATTAAGTGGCGGGAAAACGATCTCAGTACCGGATGTCTCATTTATGCAAATAGATATGTGCGTGTATATTTCTGGGGGGTATGCATGCGTGTGTGTGTATGATCTAAAATGCATAGCAAATTTCTGGAAGTCAGGAGAATACTGCTCCTATAAATGGAGGGCAAAAAAGGACAAGGTCTTAATCATCTTCGCATTCCTAGAACCTGACACACCGGGGCTGGCTTTGGTGAGCTCGTCATCATGGGCAGCACGACTACTATTTACTGAGCATTTACTATGTGCAGGCAATGTACTAAAGCTCTTTATTAGATCAGCAAGCAGCAGTGACTGCCATCTGGCAGATGAGGAAATGTTTGTGACATGAACCCAGGACCCATACAAGCCCCCCCCGGGGACTAGGAAAATCAGGCAGCAAGAGAAAATGCTTCTGACGTCGCACAGCCTCTCCTGTAGTGGTGGTGACGTTGGGGGTGGGGTGGGCATCAGCTGCCATCAGCAGAACGAGGCCATTTCTTGGAGATGCCACCTGGGGGGTATGTGTATAAATCAGGAATGTGGCTGGTGATGATTTCCAGGTTGCTTTGAAGAAAGCCTGAGATGGAGACACAGGAGAGAAGCTTCTTTTTCCATCTCTCAGTCGCACGCACATACGCGCCCACACACACCTGTCCCTCTAACGCAGGCGAGGCCAAGTCTCACTTCTAATTTATCTAGCCAAAACGAACAAACAAGCAAATGCAAACAGGCCCAAGAGAAGGATTTACTGCCAATTTCCTTGGAGTTCCTAGGAACATGTTTCAGATTCTCTACAAAATCCCAGGTTGCAGCCAACAACTATCCTGGAGCGCTGCCTTCGGGAAACGGAGGTCCACCGCACGTGGGGGCTTGGGGGGGGTAGGCAGGCAGGGAGCTAGGGAAGCAGGGTCCAGGGTTTTCTCAGAGAGGCTTTAATGAGAGGGAGGAGAGGAGGAAGCGAGAGGCCTGACTGGGTAACTCCGGATGGGACAACTTCAAAGGGGCTGCACCTTAATCATAGGTGCTTTGAAGCTGCGGGGATGAAAAGCCTGGGGAGGTGTAATTACCTGCCATGCCATTCTCCCAGGGGCCTGCAGGGGTCCCCGGGCAGCCTCCCTGAGCCCCAGGGCTGGGCCCTCCACTCTGCTCACCGCCCCCCCCCAGCTGGCTGGGCTGCCTGCCACCCCCACCCCCCCAGCCCCACAGCCTCTCCCTCAGGGGCAGCCCGGCTTTGGTGAAGGCAAGCCCTGCCGGGCAGCTTCCTGACCCTCAGCAGGCTGGGGACACAGGCTCACACAGTCGGGACACAGTCCCGACTCACACAGTCGAGAGATGCTGTTGGTGAGCGGCTAGGGTGAAAGAAGATTTGGCAGGGAGGAGGAGGGGAGGGGGACTGATGTCCCCACGGCAATATGGATCCTGCCCACCAGATGCCTCCTCCCTCACCGGCCAGCAGGGTCCCAGACAAGTGTGGCTTGAGCCAGAGTCATACGTGCCCGGGATCGCCGTGTGAGGCCAGAGCTGGGAATGTGTTTACCCCTTGGACTGACTGACGCGCTTCTGTGGGCGCCCGTGGGGTAGGCTCCAGGAAGGAGGACGTGACGCACGGCTGGGCGTTCTGAGCTCTAACTATGCCAGAGCCTGGATGGGGGAGCGGCAGAGGGAGAGAGGATGTCGGAGGAGAAGGCTTTTTCCTTTCGCTGGAGCTCTGCTGGGGTGGCCCCCACTGGAGCAGGCTGCAGGGGTCCCCCGATCCACTTTCCCTGGGAGGCCCTGGGTTGGTGGGGTGCTAACTGTAGGTAGGAATGGAGCTGGGATGCCACCGCCCAGGAGAGAGCAGCGCGGCGACACGAGGGGCTTGCACTTTTTTGCAGGGGAAGTGAGTTCCCTGGAAGCCCTGCCCCTCCTTTTGTCCCAGACCAGCTTCTCCGGGTGTCCCCGCCACTCCCTGCTCCTCTCAACCTGCTGCTGCCAGCACCGGTCCCCCTCCTCAAGGGTTCTTTGGCCTCCAAATACTTGCACACCTCTTCCCTCAAAACCACTTCCTCCCACCTGCCCACCCAAGTAGGCCCCAGGCCCAGGTCTTCCTCTTCCTGTCAGGCTCCTGAGCGCACTGCCTCTTCCCGAACTCTGCTCCAGCTCTTGTCACCCAGAGTCAGAAGGTCACCTGCTGAGAGACTCTAGAAGAGTGGTGTCCTGTGTATGCATGGGCGTGGGGGAATACTGGATGGAAAGGGGCTTGAGGGAGCTTGCTGGAGTACCCCCAGTCCCTACCTCTTCATCAGGTGGCAATTACCCAGGTGAATAGAAACGGGTGAGGAGCTCACCCGTATGAGCATTTTTCTAAATTATATTCCAATTTTTTAAAAAAGGAACTAGGGCGCAATGATCAGCCAGAAACTCTGTTTTTTTAATTATATTATGTTAATCACCATACAGTACATCCCCAGATTCCGATGTAAAGTTTGATGCTTCATTAGTTGCGTATAACACCCAGTGCACCATGCAATACGTGCCCTCCTTACTACCCATCACCAGTCTATCCCATTCCCCCACCCCCTCCCCTCTGAAGTCCTCAGTTTGTTTCTCATAGTCCATAGTCTCTCATGTTTCATTCCCCCTTCTGATTACCCCCCTTTTCTTTATCCCTTTCTTCCCCTACCGATCATCCTAGTTCTTATGTTCCATAGATGAGAGAAATCATATGATAATTGTCTTTCTCTGCTTGACTTATTTCACTTAGCATTATCTCCTCCAGTGCCGTCCATGTTGCAGCAAATGTTGAGAATTCGTTCTTTCTGATAGCTGAGTAATATTCCATTGTATATATGGACCACAGCTTCTTAATCCAGTCATCTGTTGAAGGGCATCTCGGCTCCTTCCATGATTAGCCAGAAACTCTTTATTTGGCAGCCTCACCCCTGCCACTGCTCTTCGGAGTCCGCTGACCACGCCCTCCTTCCTGGTGCCCCGCCCCCAGCCCTGCCCCTCCCCCGCGGCCGCTGGCCGCCTCCCCTTGCTTTGGAACTCAGAACGCACCTCTCCGTCACTTGCTTTGGCTCGGTGGTCCTGCGGGGCTCCCAGGAGCCCAGGCCGGTAACCCCAGAGCCTCAACTCCTCTTTCTCAGCGGGCTCGGAACAGACCGTGTTCTGAAACGGTTCAGACATCCTTGCCTTCTGGAAGCCTCCTGCCTGGGTTGTGACCATGACTCCCTAACCCTTCTCCCTGCCTTCTTTCTCCATCCTCCAGTCTCCCCCGCCCGCTGTTGCTAGATGCACATACTTCAAGTTCACGTCCATTGGGCCCACTCCCCTGGTCAGTCCTTTTGCACATTGCAGGTGCTGGCAGATGGAAGTCGGGCAGGAGAGTAGGCACTGAAGTGGTCGGGCTAGTGGGGAATTACGGCTTCTGTATCGCGTGACGACTCCCATGTTACAGAGCAGAAAACCAGGGCTCAAGAATGAGCTGCTGGGGCGCCTGGGTGGCTCAGCTGGTGAGGTATCTGCTTTTGGCTCAGATCATGATCCCGGGGTCCTGCCTGCATCGGGCTCCCTGCTCTGCGGGGAGCCTCCTTCTCCCTCTCTGGAAAAGAATGAGCTGCTTCAGGTAAGAACAGCCTTCTGAAGAATCCCCACTTCTATGGAATCGATTACCTGTGTCTTCCGGGTGTCAGCCCGTTTGCATCTTCTTCCCTCCTTCCCCGAGCTTGGAATTCTCTTAAAATATCAAGCCTCTTCATACCTGTGGGCCTTTGCACAGGCTATTCCCTCGGCTGGGAATGACTTTCCCTCACCTTGTCCCCCAGAGAACTGGTACTCACATTTCCAGGCTCAGGTCAAGTATCTTTCAAACACTGTCCTTGATGGCCCCAGACACATTCCCTCCCTCCATTGTTTCTAGTTCACACTGAACATCTCACACCGGATTCTGGATTGGGATGAGCCATTGGCTAGCCTGTCTCTTTCCCCTGATTAGGCTGTGAGCCCCTGGAAGCCAAGGTCGCATCTCACGTTTGAAAAGTATAGTTACTGTTTCCGAGCATTTACGAAGTGCCTGGGTATAGTAAGGATTAAAGGCATTGGCCATGAAGCTAGGCAGGTTTCTGTGTGCCTCAATGTCCTCATCTATAAAATGGGCATCATTATATACCAATCTCATAGGATCGGTCTGAGCAAAGGGTTGGGAACAAGGTGCGGCATGGAGAGCCCTCAATGACCTCACCCTTACATTGTTCTGTGGTTTTATTTAATCCCACCACCTTCTGAAGTAGGTATTATCACCCCCATTTTACAGAGGAGAAAACCAGGACCCCGACAATGCCCAAGGTCACAGGAGCCAAGCTGGCCCTCTGGACTCCAGCCCTGGCCTCCCTGCCTCCACCCCTGCACACCACTCCGCCTCAGCCCAGCACCTGGCATCCCTGGCACCCACACTAGCCCAGTCACTGTTTGTTTGTTGCACTAATGAAAATGATTCACCAAGTGGCATGTTTGCCCCCTCCAGTCTGGGCAAAATTTCTGGGCGATTATTTGGCATACTTAATAAAAATAAACTGTTTGCATGGTTCACACATCCTGGTCACTTCTGGCCTCAGCTAAATGTCACTTCCTCAGAGACTGTCAGCCACCACCCACTCCCATATACATAAGCTCACCAAATAAGAAACAGGAAGAATGAACCAGAAACCAGCGAAGATCATGGGTAGGAGGGGCCGGGGGCAGGGCCAGGAACAGGAGTGATTCTCAGATTATAACTTTTTATATAGCTTAACTCTCGTATATGTAACATCTCCGAAAAATAAAATGCAAACGAGGGGCTGGAGGGAGGGGAGAGCACTAACTCACTATGAAAATCAGTACAATAACCACACAGAGAAACAAATAATTTCCAGTTACTTCTGGGCCCTGTACTCTGACAGCATATTCCAGGGAAAATAACCCCCCCAAACTGTAAAAACACTTTACTCCATAGGTATACATTTAGTAGTAATATTAAAATTGGCATTTTAATACAGCACAGAACACATTAGCGTTACTAGCTACTGAGGTCTTCGCTGCAAAAGATTACACATAAAGGTTTTCAAAAAAAATGAGCTCCCCTTGTATTCTCCCTCGGGGCTTAGAGTTGGTAACGCCATACCTACAGTTTGATGTCAGGTATGTTGCCTAAAAGGTGCTGAGGGGAGGGCATGGAGAGCCGGGGGGTCACAAATTCTCCGACAGGCTTTCCTGTGGTCAGCTCTGGTGCGCGGCCTGGACCGTCAGGCCTTCTGGTATTCCTTGGCTTTGAGTAACAACCCACCCCCACCTGTGATGGTTGTGAATAAGGACCTGCTTTGCCTGAGCCTTACGCGGAGGGCCAGCAGGACCTTTCCCCAGGCCTGAGCCAGGCTATGGGGTCACAGGGTCTTCGAATGCCAGCATAGAAGGGACCTTCCGTCTGGGGGTTTGAGCTACAGCCAGGACTTCAAAATGCCCCCTGGCGAACCTCTCCGAGCCCTTGCCCTCTCTCCAGGCCGACTGATGAGTCAGGTGGCTTTGCTCTTGTCTTGCGTGTTGGTTGTGGCAAACAGTGGCTCTTGGGTTAATGAGAAGTTGAAAAGTAAACGGTGCTGGATAAACTGACAAATTCTTCTTTAAGCCGGCGAGACAAAGGCAGGCAAGGCTGAGGGCTGCTCCTTTATCAAGGGCGGACTGAAGGAAGCACCCACAGTCCCTGGTGGCACAGTTGGCACCAGAACCCGACTCCAGGACCCTCACTCACAGGGCTCCCTGGTCAATGACGGGGTTCGAATCCCAGTTCTGCTGCCAGAGAAAATAGCTGTGTGAACTTGGACAAATTTTACTTGGGCACTGTTTCCCCATCTGAAGGCTGGGAGATTAACACCAATCACTGGCCGAGTCACCCCCAATTCACCCCACCATACCCTCTCCCAGGTCTGCTTGGGCAGAAACCCCCAGAGCAAAGAGGTGGACCAACGGCTACCCATGTCACTTTATCCTTTTCTACTTTATTACTTCAAATTAACAACCACAATAAAGCTCAAAAAAGTCCAATATTTACACAGGAAAAAAGTACAAAATTCCCCCCAAAGTTCTTCAGTATTTTTTTTTCAGTTTTTTAAATTACAAAGTAATAAAAAGCTTTGCTCTTTAATTAAAAAAAAAAAAAGAAAAAGAAAAAAGGGGAAAAAGAGGTAAATAAATTAGGAAATACACACACGGAGAAAACAAACAAAAATAAAGTAAAAATGGGTGTTTAACTAGGAGGGGTAGATAAATCAGTGCCCAGACCTGACTCCAGGCTCCTGAGAGAGGGGGGGGGGGGCTAAAACGGGGAGGGTGGGGCACCAGGTGAGTGTCAGGACTGGAGAATTAATTTATGACCCAGGAGCCGGATGCTTTCTGGAAGTGGTCTCCACGGATTCAGCCCTAAGACCAGGGAAAGGAGATGGGGCTGCCACAGGCCACTGGCAGTCTCAGGGGTCAGTAGTGGCAAGGACCGTCTGGGCCCTTCTGGAGGGCCACGGAAGTCACTGCCTAGCCCCGCGTCCTTGTTAGGAGGATGAGAACCCAAAGTCCGCCTGGCAGGTGGCTGGGAGCTACCACAGATACAGACACACACGCACACAGGAATCTCAGCCCCCACCACCTCACCACCCATTCCTCAAAGTCTTCTTGGAGAGACAAAGAAGAGACCCAGATGTTCAGGGGACCCTGGAAGCAGCCCGACACAGAAATTCGGCCACAGTCATTGCGGGGCAGTAGGGGGGCTGTGCCTGTCTCCTGGGGTCCAAGGCTCAACAGCACCCAGTGGGGTCTGCCCCCGACCAACCACACCATTCCCCGGCTCCTCAGGCCACCTCTTGATGGCACCTGACCAGCTGCATGTCCAACACAGAGACAGCCCCTCCCGGCCGGTGTCGGTGTTGGCTGGGGCGAGGCCGTGGCGTCTGGCATGTGTAGCTCAGTGTCTGGGAAGCATTTGGCAGCCTGAAGGTTGTGGACAGTGGGAAACTCGTAGGGACAAGAATCCTCTGTGCTGAAGGCATCCCATCTTCTTGTCATTGGCGAAGAAAAAAAAAAAGAAAAGAAAAAAAAGAAAAGGAAAAAAAAAGAAAATCCATCGTCGGTTTTATGCTGGGTTTTTTTTTTCTTTTTGTTCTTTTGAGTGGTTTTTTCCCCCATCTTTTTGTTGTTGTTGTTTTTTAAAAGAAAATACAGTGAAGACACTAGAAGGGGGAGAGAAGACAGATCAGGTGCATGTCTGCCTCTGGCAGCCCATCCGCCAGACCACCTGCAGTCCCCACACTTCTGTCCCGAGGCTTTGAGCTGCTCCTTCTCCGGGGACTTAGTGGGTGCTCCAGTCTCCTGGGAAGAACAACATCTCTCTCCCTCCTCATCCTCTCGGTGAGCCACACACCCCATGCTGCCGTGGAAGGACTGGTCCCGGACCTGAGAGCTGGCGAAGGCAAGCCCTGTTTCCCGTCCCAGCTCTATCTGTGGAATGAATTTCTGCAAAGCACCTCACGCTGAGGACGTCCTGGGGTGAGGCCAAGCTGGCGAAGCCCCCTGCCATGCACATATGCCCCAGGAAGCTCAGACATCTCCCCCCACAACCCCTCCTCCCCCCGAGAACCTCCACCACCTCCGCTTCCCCAAACCTCAGGCCTACATCTGGCCACGGGAGTCCCAGGGAGTCCCATCGAGGTTCCTGCTGGCCAGAGGGCTCGTGGAGGCCACCAAGGGCCTTCTTTTACAGCAGACCAATTCCTACGTACATGACCCTCTTCTAAGTGCTTTGCATGACCTGTTTAACAGCCCTGAGGCAGGACTAAAGGCCCAGGGGAGGACAGCGTGTGGGCCCTGGGATTGTCTCTGCTAAGAACTGACTCTGCAGACTATCTTCAGGCGAGGGCGGTGGGCAGAGGATGGAGGACTGGCCTGAGGGCAGGGGAAGGGGTTTTCCAGCAGAAATGAGCTGGCGGGAGCTGGGCTGAGTCAAGTAGCTCTGAGGTAAATTCTCTCAAGAGCTGTTGTTTTTGGGGGGGGGGGGTTGTCCCTTGCCACTCCCCCCCCACTCCACAACATCCACTCATCTCGCCCCGGGGCCATGGGTGTTTCTAGACCTGGCTGGGCTGCGTCTGCAGCAGATACTGACTTACCTAAGCAAATACTGGTCCGATGGCGGCTCCTCCTCACTTCCCGAGGTGGTCAAATGGCACGCTTGTCTTTGGGAGGAGAGGTACAGAGGTGCAGAGGGCATAAGCCACTAATGATGGCAGCCTGGCCAGTCTCTCCCCACCGCAGAGCTCCATGCCCGCCCCCACTGCCCCTGGAGCCAAGGGAAGGGGGGTGCAACCTCAATGACCCTAGGACGTAGCTGCTTTGGAAGCAAGAACGTTACCCAGAGAGGCAAAGCTTCTGCTCTGGGCCACACACACATCGGGGCCACCAGACTCCCACTCGAGGCCCATCCTGAGGCTCAGCCACCGGAGGCAAAAGGACCAAAGCCAGTCTCCTGCCCGCCTCTGCCAGGCCACCTTTCCTGGGCAACCACAGACTCCCCCTTCCCAACTTGCCCAGTCTAAACGGGGTCCCAAGTGAAACCGCCAGCAGAATGTGCCCAACTCTCCACCCTCAGCCGACCGGAACCACGAGCCCCTCCTCTGTGAGCTCCCTGCTGTCCACCCGGGTTGGGGCCTGGTCGTGAAGGCAGGATCCCATCTCTACCACTTGCTGGGGCAAGTGAATTCTCTGAGCCTGTTTCTACTTTGCTCACGGGGGCTAAGCCAACCGCAGGAGATGAAATGAAGCCAAGTCCCTGCTCAACAAAAGGGGCTGCTCCAAGGTTATCAGAGAGGCGGGAACAAAGCGAGCCCCAACGCCCTCCAGGCCTTGGGTCCGGCCTGGAGGTGAGGCACGGCCGGGTGGAGTGAGGGCCGCTCACCTGGGAGGCGGAAATCCGGGAGACCTCTTGCCGCCCAGCGAGGTCGGAGGAGGAGACGTTGGCGGGCGCACCCCTGTGCAACCTCATGCTCACCTTCCTCTCTCTGTCGACTCGTGAGATCGCTCTGGGAGAGGTGCTGCCTGGAGGGCGAGAGGCAGTGGGAGGCCGCCCTCAGCGTCCAGGTCCCCGGCTGCCCCGGCCCCCCTCGGGCCCAGACCACCGCCCACGGGCCCGCTCACCAGCTTGCTGGATGCGGGAGGCTGGGGTGGAAGTCACAGGCTCCGCGGCACTGCGCAGCCGGTTGGCGGTGGCCCCCGTGGGTGGGCCAGGGGGCAGGGCCCGGGTCGCAGACCCCCGGAGCTGTCCCATCCTCTCCTCGCGCTCGTGTTCTCGCCGCTCCCGGTCCACGTCCTCGGGGTTCCGGGCTGCACCCTGTGGGGACGAGATGAGACCCGGTCAGGCCCGCGAGGTCAGGGTGCTTTGAGATGTAGCGCTCCCGCAGGGCAGAGCACGGGCAAGGAGTCCGGGTGGGCGCCCGGGGAAGATGCAGCTTAGAAACCCTCTGGTCCAACCTCCTTCCCACATGGCAGGAAGCCCGAGAGGCCTGGAAATGACTTCCCATCACACAGTACAGAGAAACAAAGCGACACAACCGCCCGGGGGGAAGGAGGAAGCTCGGTCTGAGAAGCAGGGCGAGGTTACTCTGCCCTGGTCTCATGGGGCTGAGGCAGAGCTGGGAGGGCTAATGCGCCGAAACGACCAAGGGCACTCCTTGGCCCTCCCAGCCTGGGCCCCTACCGTGTTCCGAAGCCCTCGGCCTCTCCAAGTTTCCAAACAAGCAGGGCAGGTGTTTAGAGCCCCAGAGAAAGAGGAACAAGGCTAGCTAAGGCAGGGCCAGCGTTTGAACCAGGGCACCGGCCAGGGGATCTTGTCAAAGGCTGTTCTTTCCCCTGTCCCTGGACCTAGCAATGACTTCTGGCAGGTGCTGTGGGGGAGGCCCCGGGGCTCGCACAGATGCTGCTGGCCCTGGGACAAGACAGGAGCTCAGGGAGAGCTCGAGGAAGAATGGGGTAGATGCCCCGTGGAGGAAAGAGAGGCCCACCAGGCAGGCTGGGGCGGAAGGGTTCCGTGAGCCCCCAGGGCCTGCCCTCCAGCCGCTGCCACCCCAGCGCAGGAGGAAAGGAGAAAGGCTCAGAGAGAGGATGGGAGCGACACCCGGCCGCATTACCTAGTTGGTCCTGGGGTCGTCCACAGGGAAGGGCAGGGGGCTGGCATGAGGGGGGCCGCATCTGTGGAGGAGAGAGCTGCAGGCTGAGTGGGGGGCCTGTTCATGGGCCACGGGCTGCAGGCTCCTGCAGCCCCATCTCTCCCAGGGACCTGGCCGAGAAAGCCCTGCTGTCCTTGGGAAATGAGGGCTGGGGCGCCCCTTGCCTTTATGCAACTCCAGGAGATAGGGGCTGGGGATCAGAATGATCCCTAAATGCTAGTGAGGAATCGAGGCCCAAAGAGCCCTCATGACCTCTGTGGGGTCACACAGCTCAGGGCAGAGCCAGGGTTTGAATCCTGGCCTCTGCCACCCAATCCTATCCTGTACCCCCAGAGGACTTAGGAGGGACGCACATCCCCAGCCCTCCCACCCACAAGCCTGTCCAGGCAGGCCTGCAACCACCAGGGTTCTAGCTCCTGACTCCAGTCTCTACCCACTCCCCCGGCCCCAGGCTCACTCGGTGATAGGACAGCAGAGAGCAGCTCAGCCAAAAGCAGAGCAGGCCTGCGGTGAGAGCTGCAGCTGGGCTCAGGAAACCTGAGGGTCAGGCAGGGACGAGCTCATCTCCGGCCTGGGCCAACTGAGGCCAGTGAAGCCAAGGGGTCCGCTCAGAGGGTTACAGTCCCGGGGCGAGCGACTGCACAGAGGGCTGGAGCCCCTGCCCCTGGTGACCCCAGCAGGCTCAGGTCAAGGCCAGTCCCAGAGCAGGAGAAGCTACTCTCGTTTCCATCCAACCAATGACGCCTCAAGAAATGCACACCGGAGAGGTTTCTTGGCTTTTATTTGCCCACAGAAAACACAAAAGGTCAACATCAAAGTCACACAAGCACCCGGCCCTGTTGTGCGGACCCCCGTCCTTGGCTACACCGAGTTTCCTCCTGGCCTGCTGGTTGGACCTCGGAACACAGCGGCTCCGTGCGCTGCCTGCACTGTCCCAGGCTCTGGGGATCCAGGGATGCCGGGGCCCTGATGCTGAATGGGGTGGCCACTTCAAGGAGAGATGCTCTCAGTCAAGGGCAGGATCCTTCCCACAGGAGTCCGTAACCCTTGGTGCGCAGCATGGGGTCCAGTCCGTAGGTAGGTGCTGGCACCAAGGGCCTGGCCGTGGGGTGACGGCGTGGAAAGTCCCCGTCGCACGTCTGCAGATGCTTCACCAACAGGCAGGTACAGACAGTGGAGCTCACCGTGGTGGGGCTGGGGTCAAAGGCGCCCATGATCCAGTCCAGGCTCTCAAGGCAGAGATCGGTGCAGAATAAGGATGTTGGCACCTCTACTCAGCTTCTGACTCTAGCGCCTGCCTCGAAGGGGACCCTGGGAAGGGGTGTGTCAGCAACGGCGGGGAGGGTGCTCCTGGCCTGGCTTGCGAGATCTTGTCAGCTGGACGGTCCCATGAGCGGTTCTGGGAGGAGCCGTCTAGAGCACTGTCCCAGCGAGCTTTCCGTGATGACGGAAGTGTTCACAGCTGCTTGTTGGATATGGCAGCCACTAACCAGCCACGCGGGTTCCTGACAACGTGAAGTGCAGCAAACGCGACTGAGGAACTACATTTTCAGCTTTGATTAATTTTAATGAAGAAGTAGCCACACGTAGCCAGTGGCTACCATACTGCGTGGCCCAAGCCTCAACTATGTAAGACCTGCTCTTGGAGCTACACTGAGAGGAAGGGCCGAGCCCGTCCCCGAAGCCGACGCAGGAATGACTTTCTACACAGATGAGTGAGTGCCCAGCGTCCAGATGCCTTGGGCAACAAATGCTCTTTGGCGAGAAGAGCTGGCCCCTGGCCCTCAGCCACACTCCCAGCTGGAAGGTCTGGGGTGAAAGGTGCCCCGCTGCCCATCGCCCACCCCCACCCCTCGAGTCTCCTGGCCCGTGGGGCTGTGGTTCTCCGCCCAACCTCTGTCGAACTCCTTAGGGAACAGTACCAGGTCCCCGCCTGAGACCCAGAGAGAAGAGGGGCGCAAGCCCACGCGCCGCCCCCTGCGTCCAGGAGAACAAGCCCTCGGGGCCTGAGCGTCTGGCGTCCGCCACGAAAGGAGAGGCCCACCAGCACGAAGCGCGGTACAGGTGGGGGCGTTTAATGAGTTCAGGTTCAACACGGAGGCCACCGTCGGGGTCCTGCTGCGGCTGCTCCCAGCGCCCATCCCCGCCAGGCCCTCCAGGGCAGTGAACATGATCTCTCCTCTCCTTCAGGCTCGGTTCATCAGACAGCTGATTCATCCCCAAGAATCTCACGGCAGGGCCTTCGCCACTCCCTGTCCACTGTACCCCACCACGCCAAGGGACACCTCCTCAGGCCTGGCCCCGATGGGCTCAGACACACCTGGTGACGTCAGAACTGGGGCCCCGGAGTCCAGACCACAGGCCAGTAGTTTTGGGGGGGCAGCTCCTCCACCTCCTCCATGAGCCTATCTGGAGGGCCCTGGGTGCCCAGGGGCGCCGGGCACCTGGAAGGGACAGAGAGCACAGCAGAGGCTCAGCCTCTTGTGCTCGCCCAGCCACGTGGTAAATCTTGGAAAGGCCAGGCCTCGGAGGGTCCTTACCAGTATGAGGGCGAGTACGTGGGCCCGGCACAGGGACAGGGGTGGGGGCAGGGCAGCGCAATAGCTTCGTTGTCACGGGGCTGAGCCTGGCTCGAGGAAGCCCCCTTTTCCAGAAGAGATGTGAAACAAGACACACAATTTCACAGATTCCAGAGCTCCGGGCGCCGCTGACGGACGCTTCTCCCCCCCCACCAAGACCCTTAAAAGAGGGAGACAGAGCAACCGCCTAGCAAGACCCAGGGTCCCATGACCAGGAAGAAAGAAACCACAATGAACGGGTCCAGGCTGGCCAGAGGGGCCACAGTGAAGGCAGCTGCCTGGGTCGTGCAGAAGAGCAAAAGCAGGGTGGTGTAGGCGACAATCAGGACAGCCGGGGGGCCCACCAGTGCCATCCACGCCCCACCGAGGGCACCTAGGAGGGACTCAAGGCCCGGCCAGGTCCTCCTGGGCCTGGCAGGAGGTGGTGCCCTGCCTGGGCCCCGCTGCCCGCAGCGGCACGCGCGGTCACCACAGAGGAGGCTGCAGTGGGGGGGCCGCGGGGACTCGGGGAGCCCAGCGAGGTCGCTTGCACTGTCCAGCTCATAGCCCCCCTGTTTCGGGAGCCCCACCCACCACAGGGTCACTTTGGCCTCAGGAGTCGGGGCCTTCCCCGTCCAGTCCCCCAAGCCCGCCTTGGCCTCCAGGTGACTCACGAATTTGAGCATGTTCCAGTCGAAGACGTAGTCGTAGGAGAAACCCTGCCGATGGAAGAGGTTGCGGAAGAGCTGGCGCAGGTACGAGTAGTCCGGCTTGTCGTCGAACCGTAGCGAGCGACAGAAGTTGAGGTATGTGGAGAACTCAGCTGGCAGAGGTCACAGAAAAGGCCGCCGTGAGGCCCGGGCTCCCCAGGCACCCCACTCCCCGCCGTAGCCCGGGTTGTCCTACCACCCTCACCACTGTCCCTCCAAACACTTTCAATCTAGGAAGGGACAAGAGGATGACAGAGCAGAATGACGGTCCTCCTTACAGCGCTAAAACCCTCGCGTGCCGGTGAGCAGACTCGACTAGACCCGGAGGGCTGGGAACGGGGAGCAAGTGCCCCCTCGCAGTAAGGGGCACCACAGGGCCTTAGGCCACAGCTCTACCTGCCCTCGCCAATCACTCTGGGGACCGGGCATGCAGATGGCAGGTCAAGAGCTGTCGCAAGATCCAAAGGACAGTCAAGGGCCCAGCGGGAACTCCCACCATGACCGAAGCCACAGGAGGCAAACGTCCATCCCCTCCTCCGGCAAGCAGGAGCGGGGAGAGCCCCCGTGGCTAACAGAGTATACACTGGTCTCTGCCCCCGTCCCTGGCGCGGGGGCGCCCGACCCTTGTAAGCCCCTAGATGCTAAGAGCACTAGGAACATCTTTTGTTCCGATGAGGCGACTCTGGGAGGGCTCCTAATGGCTCCTGGATGGGTGGGGGCTGGTCACCAGAAAGACCAAGCCATGCTTAGCAGCTTAGAATTTTCAGCGCCCTACCTCCAAACACTTCTCTAGAAGGGAGAGGGGCTGGAAATGGAGTTAGTAATCGCTTATGTCTACACGAGGAAGCCTCCATGAAAATCCCAACAGTAAGGGTTTGGACAGCTTCCAGGGTGGTGAACACATCCCCGTACAGGAGGCGACAGAAGCCCCCGGGCTCACGCCCTTCCCAGACCTCACCCTACGTATCTCTTCATCTGGCTGTTCACCCACATCCTTTACCACAGCCTTAAATAAAGTGGTACACAAAGTAAGTTTCCCTGAGTCCCATGAGCTGCTCTAGCAAATTCGTCCCAGCTGAAGAGGGGGCATGGGAACCTCAGAGCCAGCCGGTCAGAGTGCAGGTGGCAAGCGGGCCTTGTGACCGGCATCGGGTGGGGGGTAGGGGGGAGTCTCGAGGGATCGAGCCCCAAACCTGTGCGATCTCCAGCCATCTCCAGGCAGACCATGTCAAAATGGAGTAAGGCTAGAGAACACCCAATGGGCGTCACAGAGAATTGCTTGGTGGGGGAAACCCCCCCACGTGTGGTGAACAGAAGTGTTAGAACGGGCCTGTCCTGTGTGGATGGTAAAGGAGGCTCACAGGGCAGGGAAGAACTAGCTCTTCCCCTAATACGAAGCCCTCGTGAGATGAGGCGGGAGAGGGGCCGAGCAGCGACAGCCAGCCTGTGACTAACGCGCTGGGGCAGCGGTGGTCCAGTGCGGGCTGTGTGGCCTTGCTTCCCCTCAGAGAGGCCTTCAGGGGTTCCCAGGCCAGCTGCCTCCCCCACAGGGCTACTCACAGGGGTAGCCTTTGCAGAGGACCTCGATGGGCGTTGACATCTTCTTCTCACTGATGCGCTCGTACTTCTGGCGCTTGGTGGCCGCCTTGAGGCCCTGCCAGGGCAGGGAGCCCAGGTTGAAGTACATGAGAACGTAGCCCAGGCTCTCCAGGTCATCTCGACGGCTTTGCTCTGCACGGAGTCGAGGATAGGGTGAGGGGCAGGGCCCACTGGAGCTCCTGGCCAACTGAGGCCAGGTCCCCCCTCCTCCAGGGCCCGCTCCTCAGCTGAGGGGCACCGCCCCCCCCNCCCCCCCCCCCCCCCGCCCACGGCCCCGTACACCGGCTAGCTACAACACCAACACAAACAGACAGAGATTACAGCAACCCTTCCACAGAAAAAGGCCCAGGGCCCAGCTTCTCCTACTCAGTCTGGGCCTAGTTTCTCCAGCTCCTTCGACAGCTATATAATATAGCAGGCATGCTGGTGCCTCCCTGCCAGCCCCCTCGGGGCACAGGGCACAAGGGTGGCCTCAGAGAGGGCCGGGGTCAAATCGGACTCTGGTACCTGTGCCAAGCCGCACAACCGAAAGCAGCCGTGCTACGCCTGTGAGCCCACGTCCCCCACGCGATGAAAAGGGGACTGTCCCCCCCGCTCTACCAGGCTGCTGGGGGGATGAAGTCAGGCACGTGAAGGGGCCTGCCATGCCCAGCTCGGGCATACACCCAGCTGCAGGAAGCCAGGGCCTGGCCCGCTAGCCCACGGGTGCACGTGGCTCCCAGGCGTCACACACTCACCAATGCCCAGGTGGGTGTTGATGGAGGCGTAGCGGGCAGTGCCAGTCAAGTTCTTGTTTTCCCGGTAGGGGATGTGCTGGTGCGTGCGGGCGTCGCGGTACTTCTTGGCCAGGCCGAAGTCAATGATGTACACCAGGTTGCCCTTCTTCCCCAGCCCCATGAGGAAGTTGTCCGGTTTGACGTCCCGGTGTATGAAGTTCTTGGAGTGGATGTACTCGATGCGGCTGATCTGGAGGAGGGGACAGCAAGTCATTCAGCAAGGGGTCCAGGGAAGGGCTTTCGCCAAGCCTTCGGGGCCAGGCCCTGGACTGGGGCCTGAGGGCTGGGGCGGTAGGGACGGAAAACACACATCTGTGGTCCCTGCCCTGTGTGGTCCCTGCCCTGGGTAAGGGAGAACGTCGTGTCTCTGCAACTACGTGAGATGATTTCAGGGGACAGGTTGGAGAAGGCTTCCTGGAGGAAGTGACACAGACAGGAATTCTGAAAGAGGAGTTCACTGAGGTTGCTGTGAGACGGAGAGAGAGAGAGAGAGAGTAAGCTAGGAGAGCTAATGGCAAGATCCAAAAATGAAGCCCGGAAAGGCATCTAGGCCCACAAGGAAGCCTTTGCTGCTTGGCTCTACTCATCGGACTTGAGGAGCCAGAGTTAGAGAGGCATTTCAGAGGCTCTTCTGGCAGCCAGACTGTGGGGGAAGGGAGGAGAGGGAGGGGCACCAGTGAAGCCTCAACTCAGGTGGGGTGACAGAGATGGGAGGACAAAAGACAGGATTTGTCCCCTAGCTTACAAAGGACACCAAAGTCAAGCAGACACACAAACCCTTCCTTGAACCATTATGTCAGAAACTTAAATTAATGTGTATGCACAAGATACGTCCCCTGGCAAGTCAGTCCTGTCTCTGTGTCCCAAGCTTCTGAAAATCAACAGCTTCGTCTGGCTTGACCCAGTATTTCCTACTGAGTGTCATGACCTGGGAGAATCTGACAACGGCCCTCTGCGCACACACATTTAGCCCAAAACCGCAGGCGTTTGCAGACCTCCACGGGCCAGCCGTAGACCCAGACCCCTGCTTAACAGGAGCTCGTGTATCATTCCGGGTCCAAAATCCTACGCTTTTCTATTTTTAAAAAGGTTTCTTGCTCTGAGCTTGTAAAGGGCTTCAGGAGCTAAAGATTGCTTATCAGTGGGCACGCATCTGCTCTGGTCCAGGCACTGCATGGTGTCCCACTTGACTCCACAACAGCCCAGCAAAGTGGAGACTTCCATCTGAGGTGGCAGACACTCACAGAGGCTTAGCGATTACCTAGACACACCAGACTGGGGTGCGACCCAGGTCTGTGTGATCCCTGGCTTTAGAATCACCTGAGGGCAGAGTCCCAGGTCCTATCCCAGGAGGCCTGGAGATCTGCATTTAAACCCCCTCCCCCATTCTACAGCCAATGGTCCAGGAACCAAGCCTGTCCTATGTCCCTGTCACTGCCCCCTGCTGTGGCATCCTCCAGAGGCGGGAGGCAGGGCTAGTACCCTGTGCCCGGTGGGGAAACGGAGGTCGGAAGGGAAGCCGCAAGCCCGGCAGGGCCCCTGGCAGGGGAGGGTAGGCGGGGACTCACCATCTGGTCGGCCAGGAGCAGCACCGTCTTGAGGCTGAACTTGCGGGAGCAGAAATTGAAGAGGTCCTCGAGGCTGGGCCCCAGCAGCTCCATGACCATCACGTTGTAGTCCCCCTCGGCTCCGCACCACTTGATGGACGGGATTCCCACTGAGGACCAGAGATGTGGGTGTCAGAGCACGCATGCACGCACACCCCACCCCAGCTCCTCAGGCTCCGCCCCCGGGCCCCGCGCAGCCCTCACCTCCCCCCTGCATCATCTTGTAGAACTTGCTCTCGATGTGCAGCTGCGGGTGCTTCGTCTTCACACACTCGAGCTTGATGGCAACTTCTTCACCAGAGGCAATGTTGGCACCTGCCAGGGGCGGAGGAGGGGCACAAGGGGCCTGGGTCACGCTCAGCCAGGCAGGTGGCCTCAGGCCAGGGCCCACTTGGGTGTCTGCCCCTGAGCAGCTCAGCACCCCTTGGGGGAGGCCAGAAAGGCGGCAAAGGGCCTCGCGCTGCATCCAAGGGAAATGGAAGGGCTGTGGGCACGGAGCGGACACCCAGCCCAGCCTGGGCGGCAGGGGAGCGGGGGAAGAGCAGCATGTGCGAGGGGAAGGCCAGGAGCAACTGCGGACATCTCACAGAGTCACAGGCTGGTGCAGAGAGAAGGCCAGATGTGAAGGGAGTCGCGATGGGCTGCAGAGGGCTCACAGATCATGTGAAAGGAATTGTATCCTGGAGAGTAGGAGCCACTGAGCTGGAGAGGAGTGAGGTCAGTGGGATGTCAGGCTGAGGAGGAGAGAAGGGAGCGGGGCAAGGTTCTATCTCAAGAAGTCCCAAGAAAGACCCAAATCCAAACTGTGCCTTGCCTCAGTTTCCCCAGCTCCGATACTGAGTGGGCTGGGCTGGAGGCCGGGGGCCAGACCGAGAGACAGAGGCCAGGCGTAACAGCAGCGGCGGTGCCTGAAACAGCGGAAGAGACAGGGGCAGACACCAGCCCCGGAAGAAGGCAGGACGGGAGAAAGCCTGCGTCTCAAGTCAGGGGAACAGGTGAGGCTCTGCTGTAAGCGCCCTTGGAACAACTGGCTAGCCATCAGAGAAAAGACACCAGAGGTTACCCCACACACACCAGGAGAAACCCCAAGTGAAGCAAAAGTTTGTGTGGAAAAAAGAAAAAGGTGGGGTACAAGTTAGCATAGCTGCTTTGCCCTTGTTGTTGTTGCTGTTATTAACTAATCTCTACATCCAATGTGGGGCTCGAACTCAGAACCCCGAGCAGCCAGGTGCCCCAGCAGAGCTGCTTTGAAAACAAGGTTGGCATTCACCCAGTAGAGCTGAACACACACTAACCCTTGTCCAAGCAAGTCCACTCCTGAGTATCTGCCGCTCAGAAACATGAGAGCTCCAGGAGGACAAGAACGTACACAACTCCCAACCACCTGAACGTCCAACATCAGAACAGCTAAGCTGCGATGCGATCGGAGAGAGGAAGGCCACAGGGCAGGGCAAAGGAACACATCTCGGCTCCACGCGCCCGGCGGGCAGCTCCCAGCATCTTAACGCTCAGGACGAGAGAGCCAGGAGCCACATCACTCACGAGAACTCAAGGCGAAGACAAACCAGTGCCCAGCAACGGGCTGTGCGGAGAAACTGAATGCATTTTTCCACGCGGCGGGACGTTATTCAGCCACAGGAAGGAATGAAGGACTGACACATGAGACAACATCGATGAACCTTTCAAACATGCTATGTGAACAAGCCAGACACCAAGCACAAATGTCGCAGGATTCCACCCTAGGAAATGTCCAGAAGAGGTAAATCTGTAGAGGCTGGTGGTTGCCGGGCGGGGGGAAAGGGAGGAAGACAGCGTGCCTACTTAATGGGTACGGGGTTTTCTTTCGGGGTGACGACAATGCTTTGAACTAGATAAGAATGGTGGTGGCACAACATTGGGAATGTACCAAATGCCACTGAATTGTGTATTTTGAAAATGGTTCATCGTGTTATGAGAATTTCACCTTCGTTGAAAGAGAGGAAGACAGGAGAGTGCAGGCACAGTTGAAAACACTCAATGCTGAACAGGGTTAAGTCTAGAGATACAAATGTAACAAAACTCTTTAATGCGAGGGAACAATTTCAACTGTCAGATGGTGGTTCCCTCTGTGAGGGGAAAGCGGGGGGGGGCCACGATGGGGTGACAGGGGCCTATAAGGTGACAGGCACATCCTCCTCTGAGGGGAAGGGAGAGGAAGGGTGCCTATTTGTTGTATGTCTTCTTTTGTATCTACTCGACACTTAAGAAAAAGAAGACAATGAGATCTAAGAAAAGAGAGAATTGCCTTACACCTTTGGGATAGGCAAGGCTTTTTATCCTTGATTTAAAATCCAAAGACCATTAAAAAAAAAAAATGTGTCCGTTTCATCCAAAAAGGGAATCCCTTCTCCATGGCCAAAGCACCAGCTAAAAAAGTCCCAAGAAATATCCCTGAAACTTACCAGCGGCAAGTGGCCCACGGCACTAATATGTTACCAAGCTCCTACGCATCAGCAGGAAAAAGACCAAAGGCTCAAAGGAAACAGGGTAAAGGATCCGAAAAGACACTTCATGAGAAAGAAATCATTGATATAAAAATGGCGTACTCATATGAAAAGATGCTCAACCTCCCTGTAAGAGAAACGCCAATGGTCCTCAAACAGCACTCCCTCCTGTGACTGGCGGAGCCCCGCGGTAAGACACCTGTGCTGTCCGGTGGCAGGGCTGTGGGGCAGTGGGCACCACACCCCAGGTGGCCCCTGTGTGAACTGAGAAACCCAGCTCCCAGTTCGGGGGTACACTCAGTACCCTCGTGAGTGCAAAAAAGGCCTGGATGAGGCGGTTCACTGTGGGCTGTTGGCAACAGCAAAACTTGGACACAGCCCAGATGTCCATCATTCTGGGGCCTGGTTAAATAAAGAATGGCCCATCAATAACACGGAATACAATGGAAAAAGAATGAGGAAGCGCTCTCTGTGCAGAAGTGGAAAGATCTCAAAGATACAGGAAGTGAAAAAGCAAAGTACAGAACAGTATGTATTTTATGCTCTTTCCAATTTGAAAAAATAAAAAGATGGGGGAAATAATTGGATCTGTGTTTGGTTGTATCTACATAAGAAAACATGGGAAAGAAGCCCGACAAACCAGCGAGGGCCGGGCAGGGCTACGCCAACCCCTAGCCCAGGAGGGGACGACACTGCGCTGGATCCTAGGTTATGCGCTGCCACTTTTACCCGACACCTCTGTTGGGATATAATTCACATACCACACAATTACTTCTTTGAAGTGCATGGTTCAGTGGTTTTTAGGATACTCACAAGGCTATACGACCCACACCACAATCAACTTTAGAATATTTTCACCATCTCCAAATGCCAGGACCCTTCAGTATCTGCTCCACATCTCCCCCAAACCCCAGCTCCACGCAACCACTCATCTACTCTCCGTCTCAATGGGTTTGCCTGTTCTGGACGTTTCGTTTAAATGGAATCATACAATATGTGATCCCTTGCGACTGGCTTCTTTCACTCAGCATGTTCTTGTGTTTCGCTTTTTGGTTTTGTGTGTTTTCATTTTTGAGCCCCATAAAATACAATTAAAATTAAAAAGGAAATAGATTAGCAAATCCAGTGAGCAACTGGAGAAAAAGTACTTTGCAAACTATAAACTGCTTCTGGCACATCAACACTCGNGGGGGGGGGGGGGGGGCACGTTTCTGGAGGGCAGTGAGGACGTGGCGTGGGAGAGGTGGTTTTGAGACGGCAGCAGGCTTAGAAGAAGAGTGCCTGGCACACAGGTAAATGCTCAGCGGAAGTTGGGTTTGGTAAGTACGGGCCCCTGGGCTTCAGACAGGAGCCCAGTGTCTTAACCATGGGCAGGCCAGTGGCAGGAAATGTGGCACGGGCTAAGAGGCGTGAGCAGGACCGTGCCAGAGGTCACAGCACGTGCAAAGGTCCGACGGGAGTGGGGTGCAGTGAACTCTGAGTGGTTTGGTGCAGCCAGAGCTTGAGGTAACTGAAGAAGACTGTGGAAGACGTGAGCGAGAAGAGATCAGAAGGGTCTCAAATGCCAAGCTAAGATCCTGGCCGTGAGCCTGAGACTCCACGGGCCCAGTACGCATGCCTTATTACAGGGATTCTCAGCCTCCGAACTACTGACATCTGGGGCCGGGCAATTCTTTGTTGTGGGGCCTCCTGTGCATTGTAGGGTGGTTCACAGCACCCCTGACCTCCACCCACTAGCTGCCAGTGGTACTGGCACTGATCAAAAATGTCCCCAGACTTCCACTGATCAAAAATGTCCCCAGACCTTGCCAAATGGCTCTTGTGGGACAAATCTGCCCCCCACCCCCACCCCTGTTCAGACCCACTGACATATTAGAAAGGACTGGAGAGGATGTGAGGGGCAAGGGAGACCCTGAAGGAGCTAATGGTGACCCCAGGCAGGCAGGAGGCAGAGCCCTAGACACTTTGAGAGCAGGGCCTCTAGCACTAAGATTCGGCAGACAGATGCAGGGAGGAGAGGTGCTGGGGAGAACACCCCTCCCCTAGATGGGGAGGGGCAGGGTAGGAGGAGCCCTTTATCCCCTCCAACTCCCCCCCGCCATCCTGCAAGGACTACTGCTTGTACCTCTAGTTGACACGTACAGAAACTGAAATAATGCAGGTCAAGAGATCAAATGCCACACTAACTCCCCCAGGACAGGGAGCCTGCTCTCAGGTAAAGCCTTCAGGTCCCTGCCGAGTGCTGGAAAACAGCCACAGAGGGCTGCCCCCCGCCCCCGCCAGGCTCCCATCACCTCGAGGCCCCTCCATTGTCTCGGAGTTCTGTCGGGAACCCACCAGCCCTCTCTGATCTCCCTTAATTCTCACTGCTGAGTTCTGTCGGGAACCCACCAGCCCTCTCTGATCTCCCTTAATTCTCACTGCTGAGGTTCAGAAAGGTTAAGTAACTGGCCCAAGATAGCAGAACTTGTTGGGGCAGAGCTAGGATTTGAACATGAGTCTCCAAAGACCAGGCTTTTTTCTCTATTCCAACTGTCTAGCACCTCACTCATTCCATCAACAGACACATATTGAGGCCCGGACCAGCTGGGGCAGCCCTGCCCTGGATGAACTCAGCTCACCCTCTGTGGGAGCAACAAAGGGGAACTCTGACTCAGTGCAAAATGTCGGGGCAGGGGCAGTAGAGGTGACCCAGCAGTTAGCTACAGTGGCCGTGCGGGGGGATGGGCCAGTCTGGAAAATACACTTGGACACAGAGAAGGGCCTGGAGCTGGCCAGCCCTGGGATCTGGGGCCTGGGGAAGTCCTGGGTGGGTGGATGGGGTGACCAACCTCCCATGGGGGCTCGTTCAGACACCAGCACAGACACACATTCAGGGACCTGGCTGCACTGGAGGTGTAGACCAAAGCACCCTCCCAACCACCTGTTGGGGAGCACTGATCCCCCGCCATTTAGAACGGAGGAACAGAGACTAAGAGTGTAGTATAGGGGGCTCTTGAGGGCACACGGCCAGTGGTGGGAGGGGGGCCGCGGTCTTAGCCGCTTCTGGGCCCCATGCAGCTGACCCAAGACCCTCAGGAGAAGCCGTGGGCCTTGCAGCCACAGAGTGCTCGCCTTGGGCCGATCCTGGAAAGCAGGGCCTGGAGGCCGCACCCAGCCCCACCTGCAGAAGCCATCTGGAGTCAGGCCCTGGCACTGGCACCAGTGACAAGAATGTGGCCAGAGCTTTGAACAAAGGCAGCCAGCGAGGCCAGCCGGGGAGGCCCCACAATCCCCACTGTCCCCGCAGCAAGACAGGAGCCCAGGAAGGAGCTGGCAGGACATGGTGTCAGGCCAGGGCCGCCCAGGGGCCTGAGCACCCAGCAGAGGCGGGACAGGGGAATTGCTCTCAGGGCAGAACTGGCTCCCCACCCCCACTCAGGCCCAAGAGGACCCGAATCCTCTGACAGTAGCAAATCCCAAAAAAGACTGTGGGTTGGCGGAGGACACCACACGAAAGCACCGCAGCCAGGCTGCGCACGCGCAGGTGTTGTGCACACCGGGATCTCAGCCCTACTCTCCACCTTGCAGGCCTCGTGACCCCATTTTACCGATGGGGAAGCCAAGACCAGCAGAGGTCATCACCCATTCACGGGCACACAGCTAATGGAAGAAAAGCCAGCACCCGAGCCCTGGCAGAATTTACGCCAGAGCCCGTACAAAGAGAAGTAAATCTAGACCGGGTTTTAAAAATGAACTGGATAAACAGGAAGTCTGGGCCCCAGGGAGGTCCCCCCACATGGACCAGGGACACCAGCTTTCTGAATGACCTTGGCCTGCCCCTCCCCTCTCAGGGCCTCTGCTCCCTTCTGCACAAAGAAGGCCCTGGACTGGATTTTCCTAGGAGCAAATGTGCATCTGTGCCAAAAGCTGCTCCTCCGGGCCTTTTCTGTCCTTGGTCAGCGAGGCCTCATCATCACACAAACTTTCCGTATGGGGAGACTGAGGCCCAGAGCAGCCGCATGACTTTCCCTCGGCTGCACAAAGCCAGGTCTGGAACCTGGGTCTGTCTGACGTCTCCCTCCCATGTTCTGTCACACTCTCTCACTCTCGTGGGTAGAAAGACTGCCTTTTCTAGTGTTCAAGAGAAACACTGGGCGGCCAACCTGACCATAGGGCACCTGCTTCTTGACGAGTGCAGAACGGCAGGGTTCCGTCTCTATCGGCTGCTGTGCGGGGCGACCACACTCCAACATGACCCTGCCCAGCACCAACTATGTGCTCAGACAATGTCCCCTCCCTGTCCCCTCTGATGGGGAAGGGGGCAGCTCATGGAGAAGCAGAGTTCATACCCGAAAAGGGCAGAGACCCAGACCACTGGGTAAGAGACACCCCTCCCCTCCCCCCACGGCCTCCCGAGTTCAGAACCATGAGCACAGCATACAGCCTGGTTGTTTTTCTCCGCCCAGGATAGAAATTATTTACTTTGCTTTTCCAAGAAGGAAAAGAGCGGCCAAGAGACAGGAATGAGGATAAACCCCAGGGGCTGGACACCCTGCTCCATCAACCCCTTCACGATTACTGATCGCAGACACAGGATCTCCCCTGCAGACCCACAGCTGCAAGGGAAGGGCCGTGACTCCTGACCACACATGCCTTCGGGCAGCCGAGAAGGCGGCATTTCAAGGCAGGAGCCTCTTTTCTGCCAGGTCGAGGAATGGGCTTGAGATGTCAGCGATTTGTTTAAAATGACAACATGAGAGCCAATTCAGACTTTCAACAGGAAGCACATCCGGAGAGAACCATCCTGAAAACTACAACCAGACCCCTATCCCCACCCCTACCCAGAGGTCACTGGGAGAGCCTGCATCACTGTCATTCCGAAGCCTGCCTGGGCTGAATTCTAGGGGCCAGAGCAGAGGGAGGGGGCCCAGCTAGAAGCGAGTGGTAGCCCAGGCCTCTTCTGTCTACCAGCATCCTTGCCCCAGGAGGCAAGAAACAGGGGTGCTACCCCAGCCTGGGCTTTCCCACGCCCAGCTGGAGACCCAGGTCATCAGCAGCTGGAAACCAGAGCTAAAAATACCCTCCTCTGTCCAGACTGTAGCAAGTGGGAGCCCCGCCCCCCCGACTGTGTGAGGACCCCCCTGGCCCGCCTCACCCCCAACCTGGCATGGCCCTGGGGACAAAATGACCAAAAACGTGCCACTGGAGGCCTGGAGCCAAGTTCTGGCTGGAGAGCCTGAGGTCCCCGCACATTTCCTCCTACTTTTCCCCGGCACTGTCCCAGGGGCCCCAGAACCGATGAGCTGGAGTCGGGACACTTACCCAGGTAGATGTCTCCAAAGGACCCACTCCCGATCTTCCGTCCCAGGCGGTACTTGTTCCCCACACGCAGCTCCATGACTCACTGTCACTGCAGAGGGAAGCAGAGACACAGGGGTCAGGGAGGCGGGGAGCTGGGAAGGGAGCCTCACCGGCTGGACCCCACCACACCCCCCCACAGGCCAGGGAAAGACACAAGGAACTTGGGAGACCGACATTCCCCTCCTATTGCACAAGAAGAGAGCTGGCCCAGCTTTGCCTGGCGCCCAGGTGTCAGGTGGGCCGATGGCCTCCACGTGTGAGAACAGCTGAGGCAGACTGAGGGTAGCCAGGCAGAAGGTGGAATTGGAGATGAAGCCCCAGAGAAAAGAGCCAAGCAAGCACTTCCTCAGGGGACACTCATTTGGGGACCCTCCAGTAGGAGCCTCTCAGGGGCAGGCCAGTCCCAACGCACCAAGACCTTAAAAGGAAAATCAAAGACAAAGGGGGTGATGAGGAAGGGGGGGATCAGGAGCTGATCCTTTTGGGGGTGCTACCATGGCAACCAAGTTCTAACCTCCAGGGATGGGAGGACATGTTGAACGGAGGGTCCCAAAGGGGTTCCTCAGCCCCTTCAGGCCTCAGAAACTACAGGGTCCCCTGCCCCCACCTCCAAACCCCATGCTTCTAGCAACAAGAATCGGACACCGGGCCTCCACAGCCTGGCCCAGTCTTTTCAGAGGCCAGAAGCTGCCAGCTCACAGTATGCCCTGCAGGACAGAGGCCTCCTCTCCAACTCAGAGGGCAGGCAGAACACCCAGTTGTTTCCCCCTCTCGACCTCATGACACCAAGCACCTCACACAGGCCTTTCCACACGTTTCTTTGAATGGACAGTTTGGGGCTGGCTTCCCTCAAGACTAGAAGTAGGGTCTCCTTAGAGGCCCCACAGAGCAACGGGGGGGGACCAAAGCCAGGCTTTTGGCCACCAGGCTCTGGGGCGGGAGGAGAGGTGAGGGAGGGAGGGATGCTGATTTGAGCGGCTCCCCTCCTTCCCGTGCCCCATCCTGGGTGCCCAAGCTCATGCGACATCAGGGGCCACACTGGTAGAGACCCTCTGCCCTCTGAGGTCCTGGCCAGCAGAAAGGGAAACTCAAAGGCCAGGAGATGGTTTCTACAGTTAGCGGGCAAGGGACGGTGGGCAATGAAACAGGGAGAAGGATGGGGGATCCCTACGATCTCAGAGTGTCTTCAAGAGGGGCCTCCCTCTGCAGACTGGCAACTCTGGCCGAGAGAGGCCACATCACCTGCCCCCCACTCCCCAGCAGCAAGCTGGTGGCAGGGCCTCCTCACCTAGGACCCAGACAGGACTTACTTCCTGCCGGGGTTGGGGAGCAAAGCAGGAAGACGGAAAAGCAGCTGTATCAGGCACCGCAGCGGGGCCCCTTCCCTAGGCCACACGCTATCCCCAAAGCCAGACCCACCTGGGAGGGGAGATGGGAGAGATGTGGTTCACAGATGGCCAGGCTGGGGCTCTCCGCCCCCCACCAGAGGCAAGAAGCCAACAGCTCCTGCCCAGGAGAGACATCTAGCCCCAGCACACAACTCCCGGTGGAGTCACCACTAGCCCCTCACTGACGGCCACAAGGAAGTAGCCTCCACCCCATGCCAGCCAAACTCTGGGCTCTCAACCAAGGACCTCTGCCCACACGCCTGGCCGGTCCCGGCTGAGGTGCCGTGGCTGCCAGGGGAACACACTCCACCTTTGCAGAAAACTCACATGCCACACTTTGCACATACACAGCGACCTGTGTGTGCACTCCAAAGGAAGAAAGAAAAGCAGACACACACCGTGAGCCCCACGGTGGGCGGGGGGGGGGGAAAAAGCCCCCCCCCAGTCCCTTTTCCACCAACGCCAATTCAGAGACCACACATGGCAGCCGGGAAAGCCGCAGGTTAGGAAAGGAACATAAATATACCCGCATCCTATATTACATAAATACCCACGCCGGGTTATATAAATACCCGCGCCCTCCGTCTGGGTGCCTTACATAAATACACCGCACATGACCCCCCAGCCCCTCCCCACTCACCGGGCTGTGGGCAGAGAAGGGGAGAAGAGAGGACGCACACAGCCAGCCCTGCCGGAAACCACTGCCGGGCGCTAGCCACCCAGCCCCGGGGGCCAGGGCCCCAGGGAGAGCCTACACTGTCCCAGCACTGTCCCCTAAAAAGCCTCCCAGAGGAGAGGAGAACGGATCGACTCAGGAAAAGGAGAAGCTTTCCAGTTCTTTGCCGCTTCTCCCATGGGGTGGGGGAGGCGGAATAAACGAAGTAAAAAAAAAAAAAAAAAAAAAAAGACGCAAATCCGGAGTTTCAGCTGGTTAAAAAAATTACCCAAACTACCAAGAAGCAGAGCACATGGGCAGTTTTCTTACTCTCTGACACCCGTTCACCCCAGCCAGGGCCCTTGTCGCTGGACCATTAAAATAAAAATTGGAGGGACATTCTAGAGGGAAGGCGAAGGAGCCCCAAGCCCAGGGATTCGCTGGGCGCAACTTCAGACACTCTGGATCCCCTTCCCTTCTCCCCAAATCCTTCTCCCTGCGGAAGGTTGTGCCAAGAACACATGCAAGAGAACTAAGGGCAAAGTTGGGGAGGGGGCTCACCCCACTTTGAGTTTGGGCGTGAAGAGGAGCTCGGGAATCCTCTCTCCGGAGATAACCCGGACACAAACATAGTTTCATGTTCCACAGAGACTTGCAAAACATGGATTTCTCACGGGCAGAAATGGGAGAATCCGATCTGATAAATAACCCCCACCCCTTTCTTTCTCTCCACAAAGGAAAACAGAATCGGAGGCTGGGTGACCACACACCCCATCACCTCGGAGCCCCCCGCGCGCCCCCGAGCGCCCCCATCTAACATGCGGGAGCAGCCTCGCTGACCCCCAGGTCCTGAGCCCCGAGCCAGGAGAGAAGGGGGGAGGCGCTGCCGATTGTCCGGCGAAACACACAGAAGCCCAGGGTTTGGTCGAGAAGCCCGAATCAACAGTATCAACTGTCTCGGGTGCCCCCAGCGCCCCAGTCCCGGACCCCCACTCCCGCAGCGTCCCCCAATTACAGCCCCGGGGTGGCCTCTCGGCCGGCTGGGGCCTTGAAGGGTCCAGCTGGGGGAGGGGGAGGCGGGCCGGACTGGGGGGGTCTCCCCCGGTGAAGCCTGCAAAATAATAGTCACCCTCCTCCTCCTCGTCCCCAGCCGCGCCTTTGTCCTCGCCGGGCCGAGCGGGCGGCGCCCTGGCTGCCCCCCCTCCCCGTACCCGAGTGCGAACGCGCTTGTGTCCGCCCTCCCCTCCCCTCCCTCTCGCGCAAAAACAAAGAGGCGGAGGGAGCCCCGTTTCCCCCCGGGTTTGCGCCCCTCCGTGGGCCCGCGGCCCCCCAATATTTACCCCGCCGGGAAGGCGCCGGTGCCGGGCCGCTGCTCGGGGGGCTGCCGCGGGCGGAGGCGGCCCGCCGGGGCGGATGCCGGAGGATTCGCGGAGCCGCCCGGCGCGCCAGCCTTTCCCGGCCCAGCTGCCGCC
>NC_048232.1:81439553-81458581 GCF_002007445.2 Ailuropoda melanoleuca
CCCCCCGCCTGGCGAGGAGCTCGTTGCAGGAACGCGGTCTTACGTGTGGGGCCGGAGAACACACACAGCCACCGACACCCTGATCCAGTCTGGGGCACAGGTGGAAAAAGCTAGGTGGGGGTGGGGAGCAGGAGGGCGCACAAAAAGCTGGGGTTTTCTAGATCCAAAGCCTTCTCTTCCCCCGGTTCTCTCTCCTCTCAAACCAAGGGGCCCCTGTGAAGGCCGCTGCAAGCGCACAAAAAGCTGGGGTTTTCTAGATCCAAAGCCTTCTCTTCCCCCGGTTCTCTCTCCTCTCAAACCAAGGGGCCCCTGTGAAGGCCACTGCAAGAAAAGAATGTTTGGAGAGTTGGGGGCTCTGAGTACTGCAGGCCAGACTGATTCAGGGGTCAGTGATCTGACAGGACAGCAGGAGATAGAGAGTGATGTTGACAAAAGACCCAGGGAGGTAGCCAGGGCTCAGCTACCCTCACCACCGCCCACACCCCTCACCCCATAGAAGGGACCCTCCCAGCGCTTCCAGCAGCTCAGACTGTGATGGGCACAAACCCTGATCCTGGTCTCACTGGTTTAATGAGGAAGCCCGCACACGCCCTGGGAAATTAGCAAAGTCAGGATCCCCAGGGGTGCAAGGTTAGCTAAGGCACCTCCCAACTCTGCTCTTGGCTCTCCGTATCTGCAGATCAGGAAGACCCCTGGTTCCCCAGGTCACTGGAAGAATTAATTAAGGTTTCTCACCAGCTTCCAGGGTAGCCAATGAAAGGTTCCAGGGCAAAGTTATTAAAACGATGATATTGACACTGCGCCATGCAAAGCTCCAAATTATGACACACATCCACTCGCACACACACAGTTGTGATGGTGGACCCACAAAATTCCAGAGTGCACTGGATGCAATCCCGGAAGCATGGTTCCCAGAAGAGTCACTTCCATAATAACCACATCTTCCCTCAAGCCTGAGGGACTTAGTCACACATGGCCCAAACTGGTGGGACCCCGCAGATCGGACTTCTCTCTCCCAGACCAGGAGAATGTGGCCCAGAAAGGGGAGGAGTTTGCCCAGGACCACACAGCACAGCAAGATAGATAGCTGGTCAGGGGCCAGGACCCGGCTTCAGTGTCCCCTTTGCCAGAGCAGGGTCACCAGCCAGGGTAGTGGGCTTTGCTTGACCTGTGTGGTGTTTTTTTTGTTATTTCTATTGCTTTGTTAACTGATAACCAATGTTTTAAATGGGCCGATTTCGACTTGTAGGTCCATCTTCCCTGCTTCTCTTGAAGCCCTGGGAGAACAGGCAACCCTGGGTCCAAACACACATGGGGCTCTGGTCACTCAGCTGGCCTGGGCAGCAGCCACTTACCTCGTTTCTCACATGACATGAGCTTGTTGTACCCATTTTTATGACTTCCTTCATCCCCTGAGGGTCCCCAAGTATGACCCTGTCCTAGAAAGCCAGCCACCACCAGTGCCCTGCCCTTTGTCATCTGTTTTCATCCCAATCTCACCAACCCTGCCTCCTGAGGCTCTGCTTCCAGCCTCCAGGGAAGCTAGCCCTCTGTGTGGCTGCATGTTCTCCTAAAGTGAGACAACATGCCTAGGCCCAGGCCTACTGAGCAGGCGTGGAATGTACCCCGGTGTCCTCTATCCTCATCACCCCACTTTCCAGTGTTGGCCTCCCTCTCCAGGAAGGGACTAGCACTGCTCAGCTCTGGCATCTATAAGCACCTGGCTCTGGGGGAGGTGGTTAACGTCTGAAACAACAACAGATTAAATCCTACTCTATTCTTTCCCTGGTTTACAGAGAGGGCGTCTGAGGCTCTCACCAGTGCTTGCCTAAGGACATGCTTCAACCACCACAAAATCCCAGCTTCCCTGCCCATCCCCCTGTGAAGGATCCTGGTCAGTTCCCTGGGCCACCCATTCTTAAGACCTACTAGTCCCCTAAGGCCTGCTCCCAGGCTCTCTCCTGCTGTCTCCCTTAGAAGAATGCTCCCCACACCCTGCCCCTGATTACTTGTGTTGTGAGCCCGAGCTCTCTTTCCTACCCCCCTAGAAGAGCAGTCCCCAGGGTACTTCTAAAGCGCTTCGAAGCTCAGCTCAAAGGAGAAACTGAGAATTGAGACAAAACCCAGAAGAGGACTAGAGGTGATTCCAAAGGGAAAGAAATCTTAAGGTGTTCTAGCAGCCTCTGGGCCTGACTTCTCTCTTCATTCTAGGTTCTCAATGATTCCTGCTGGGATTTAACTCCCAACTTGAAGGCCCAAGGGTGTGGCCAGCTTGAGCTCCTCCCAGTTCCACTCCCTGCACACCCACTCACTCACCCAGAAGATGCCCTCAGCCCGGAGCAACAGCTGTCAGTGGAGTCCCAGCTCACGTGGGTCCCACCCCGGAGACGAGCTGCTCTGCAATGGGTCAGGAGGACAGACTCCCCGGCACACTTCCAATCTGACACTTTGGGCTCCTTTCCTTGGCACATAACTTGCCCCCCCACCCCCAGCCCCTGGAGCAGTGGGCTGGGGACCTCGAGGACAGCCTCGGGACTGCTAGCCCACACGATGATATCCATCGCAGAAGAAATCAGAGGTGGGGAGGAAGCTTTCGGTCCTCCCAAAGGGATCTGTGGTCCAAGTCTTGCCTGTGGGCACCCCCCCTCGAATTACTAAACATCAGGATGGTCCTTCAAAGGGCCCTACATAGGCCTTAGCCCTGGCAGTTCCTGCTGCCTGCAATGCTTTTCCCTGAGATAGCTGCGTGGCTCATTCCCTCACCTCCCTGAGGCCTTGGCTCTCATCCCCTTCACAGGGAGGCCTTTGGGTCTTCCTGATTGAAGATCCCAACCCCACCAGGGCACTGCCCCCCTCCCTACCCCTCACCCCTGCTGCTTCATTTCTTCCTGGCATTTATCTCCGTATAACGTATTCTACATGGTACTTATTTGAAGTGAGTGTGTGTGTGTGTTTTTGTCTGAACCCCCTACTAGAGCATAAGCTGCACAAAGGCAGGGAGTTACTGCTATTTTGGGGACACCACTGGTCACCGGTGTCAAGAACAAGCATCTGGGATAGGAGGTGTCAATGAATATTTGCTGAATGAGTGAATGGATCGTCTGAAGAGACGGCCTTCACTCTCGGACAAAACATCAAGAGCTACATGTATTGAGCACCTACTGTGTGCCGGGCTCTCTACAAGACACATTACCTGCACTGACCTATCCAACCCTCACATCCGCCCTCTGCTGAGAAAGTGGAGAGCGAGTGGCCTAGTAGAGGCTGTGCCCCTTCTCCCAGGCTGGCAGTGAACACAGTTCCAAAACAAGTCCACGGCCCCTCCTACAGGCTCCTGAGCCCCAATCATAGAGGAGAAATTCAGAGCCCCCCCCCCATTAAGAGCCACGGGGGCCCGAGGGATGCATTTACACCAGCTCCATCATTTTACAGGTGGAGACTGAGACCCAGGGAGCTTTGCTCAGAGTCACAAAGGGAGCCCAAGACAGGAGCCCATTGCGGTTAAGAAGCCGGCTTCCAATGCTGACTTTGCCACTTTTTAGCTGTGTGACCCTCGGAGAATTCCTTAAACTCTCTGAGCCTCATTTGTAAAAGGGAGATAATACAGATGATCACACACAAAAACAACTTAGCCCAGAAGCGGCCCTGGGGAAGAAGAAGATGTTGACAACGTTCTGGGGAGCCGGCAGGGAGTGGAATCCAGGTCCCTGACTTGGATTTCTAGCACCTGAGGCTGGGTCTCCAGCTGCTTCTTTCCTTGCCTTCCCCTTCCCCCTTCAGGGGGAGGTGGGCAAGGGGGGGGGTGCTGGCCCACCCTCTGTCTTCACCCACGGCCTTGGCTCGAGGATGCCCCTGAGGGAAGTTTCTTGGAGTCTTTCTATTCTTAGCGGCTACTCACGCCTCTCCCAAGACCCCCGAGGGTCGATGGCCCACCACAGGCTCTGCTCCAAGAGGTCCTCCTCAAGCCTGCCAGCCGGAAAATGCTGCCCTGGCACATTCTTCTCGCCCTGCGAGGCCTTAGCAGCTTGCCCGCGGACCCTTCCATGATGTTCCACCCACCTCTGACTGCTCAAAAGGCAGTGCCCTGTCTCCAGTCAAGGCCTTCGCCCGGGCCTCTCCAGACTCCACTGCCTTTAGATGCTTCTCCTGGTGACCTCACCACATCGCCACGCCTGGTCATTCCCTGGCAGTGGTTCCTCCCTCCTCCATATTCAGGGGAGACTCAGCAGGGTGGGGTAGCAAGCAGCCTGGACCAGGGGCCAGGAAGCCCACGTTTGAGTTCCAGCTCAGCCGCTGAATTTCAGCAGGAATTGGGAGAACTCTCAGCCCCTCTCTGGGGGGCTGGACAAGGAGACCTCTAAGGCCCCTCCTTCAGTCTCCCCATCTATAAACTAAAGGCTGGGCTGGATGGGGAAGGCCCGATACACTCTACATCTGAGGCACTCTCTTGAGACAAAAGACCCAGCGGTCACGCACATCTGGGCCCAGCCGGAAAGGGCTTTCTGCCCCCCTCCCCCATATTCGAAACATGTGCATATCCCATCAGCTCCACCTCCCAACTATATTCTGACCCCAGCCACCTCTCACTGTGTGCATCTTTCACTTGGATACCAGAGTGGTTTATTACCTGTGAGATCACATCCCTTGACTACTGAAAATACGCCAAATGCTCCCTCTGTCCTTTGCGTGAAATCCATGTTCATTCTCAGGCCTGCTGTGATCTGGCCCTTACCCACCTCTCAGACCTCATCTCTAACTACCGTTTTTCATTTCTTCTTTCATTTCATCATACCTCAGGGCCTTTGCACTCATCATTCCTTCTGTCTAGAATTACCTCCCCCCCCAGGTTTTCAATGGCTGCCTTCAATGGCTCAAACACAAGTCAAAAGTTATCTCCTCAGAGAGGCCTCCTTCGACCACACAATTTTTTTTTTAAATGTAAGCTCCGCGCCTAACGTTGGCCTTGAACTCACAACCCTAGATCCAGAGTCGCACACTCTACTGACTGAGCCACCTGGGTGCCCTGACCACACAATCTTAAGCGGGCCCCCTTCCCCTCTGCCTCTTCCTACTGGATCACCCTGCCTTATTTACTTTATGGCACTTACTATGGGCTGAAAACATTAACTTGTTTATTTTTAATGCCCTTAAACATAAGCTCCAAGAGAGAGAAATCCTCTTATAGGTGCTCCTGTGGGTGTCCAATGGGTAATGGGTGCCCCGTAAATACTTGTGCAATGAGCAAATACTGCTGTGGGTGTGTGGTCGTAGGGGTGGAGGCAAGGGCCTGGCACTTTCCATCCCTGGGCCAGACGGTGCCTGACAGCCTTCCCTCAGGGAGAGGCCTTACTTATCCTGTGGCTCCTCCCCACCCCAACCACCCCTTCTCATGGTGGGTTCTCGGCCCTTCCCCCTCCACCAGGCAAACTCCCTCTGGGTATTCCCTATGCTGCTGGTCTTCGTTGGGGACTCAACTCCCAGAGGGGCTGGGAGCACCTGTCTCTCAAGGCACAGGAGCAGGGAGCACTGATAACACCCCAGCATCACCCAAGGGCCACTGCCTTCACCTCTGCCCACCCTCCACCTTCCCACCTGTCTGCGTCTTTCCTTCAACTTGGTCTGTCACCTCGCTGCCCCTCCGCTCAACACAACCCCACTTTTTGCGCCGCTGCCAATTCGCTCCAAAACACGCTCCTTCCATCCTCTGGGAATCCAAGGAATCCAATCTCCAGGACACACAACCACTCATTAACTGGGCCACGGGAATTATGATGATTGCCACGGCTAATAATCCCAATTCCCACAGCAACGCTTCTCAAGTCAGCATAGCTGGTGCAATTCATCATCTCACCCTGTCACACGTCTGTCCACAAACACTTCCTGGTGCCTGGGATCCATGCTGAGCCCTGCTCGCCTCCAGCTGACAATCTGCCTGGGCCAGCTGGGTGTGCACAAGAAAAAAAGATGGACTCAGGATACCAGAGAGAAACTGCTAGACGGTGAGCCCCACAGGGCAGGTCCACGTGGCCTGGCATCAGCGGGGGCACCAAGGGGTGCTGAGCTGCCCCTCACCCTCCACCCGGGGTGTCCTGTGAAATGCACCACGGGGGAGTTCTTAACTTGAGGCGAAGGGCTACACGGATTCAGCATCCAGACGAGTCCCTGAGACCCCTTCTTACCAGACTGCCCACCAAGCCCCTCCCGTGGACAAACTGGGGAGTTGCCACTGGCGACGGTAGAAAGAGTAGGGGCTTGAAGGTGGGTAGATTTGGAGGGTGGAGAGGAACAGCTCAAGCCAATGCTATGGTTGGAACCTCAGACATTTTAAAGTGACGGGTCCCCTGTGGGGAGATGGATCAAATGGCCCCCAGGATCCCCCTCCCTGTTGGGGGGGAGCGGAGAAAGCTGATGAGGAAGGTGGAGGGAGGCAGGGTCTTTAATCCCAAGCCGCTAAATATGGGATTTATCCACTGGTTTTGCTCAGAACGGCTTGGTGTTTTGCACGTGGAAGGGAAGAAGAGGGAGAGAATGAGCAAACTCGCATTTATTGGACGACGTGGCACCGCCATGGGCACCTTTCACGGGCTCTTGCTGAATTCTCTACAGCTATCCCATGAGCCAGAGATCACCCCGCCTGTTTTACAGGTAGGAACCTGAGGGTTAGAAAGTTTACCAGAACATGAGCTAATGTTCATAAAGGTGATGAAGGACTCCAATTTACCCTTCCAGACCCACCCTGGGGCCTCACCCTGCCTCACAGCCTGCACCCCAATCCGCCTTCGTCTCCCTCAGTGCATGCCAACAGGAACCTGCCTGTGTGTCTGAGGCCCCCACTGAACGGGCCCCCTTGTTCTTCAGGACATCATGAATCCACTCACCCACTCCGAAAGCATCCAGGGGCTTCTGGCGACCACTAACGTAGCTGTCTCCAAGGTAGATGCTGGCACCCCGGGAAGCTCACTAAGTGATCCACTGGGGGTGGGAAGAAAGATCAGAATTTGTATTCTTATCCAGTTTTTAATCTTAGCTTTCTAAATGTTCTATCTTAATGTATGTTTTATAACGCACACATTAGCACAGCTGAACATACATACCCACGTTTTAACAAATATATATGCATCTGAATACAAAATGCAGGCTCAAAAATATTCTTACAGAAGGGGTATGCAACCGTAGTTTACATTAGCTTTGGAGGACCCCAGCAATGAGCTCTCACTTGAGAGGCGGTGGTGGCAGAGACCCCGCTTCAGCAAGCTGAGCTCAGATCTTTTATCACCTATTTCTGGGCTGTGGGGCTGGGCGAGTTTATAGAACTTTCCTGAACTTCAGTTCCCTCGTGTCAGAATGGGGGTGGCCACAGCCCCCACCTCAGGCCGATTAGAAGAGACGATGCCCAGAAAGCCTGTAGCCCAGAATCTGGTACCTGAATGATACACTGCATCTACTCTGGGAGCCCTAGGACCCAGGATAAGTCACTACAAATCAGTATGACCAGGGTTAAGACAGAGAGCACTAAAATGGCTAGGGGAGGCTGACATCCTTATTACTGTCCTGGAGTGGCAGGCCAGGCAGAAAGAGGTGGCCTCAGAGGGTCCCCGACCCTCACTACAGGATGTTTTTAGCACTTAGGAACTCCCCCCAGGGCACAAAGCCCTTTCTCATCCAGCGGTGGCACACTGTAGAGGCACATGGGAGGAAGGCCAGATTAGAAACACAGAACAAAATCTCCCAGGTCTAGAAGCAGATGGGTCAGGGGAGTATGGAATTTCCCATCCTATCTGACATGGGGCCAGAGGTACTCACCAGATTCAGCTGACGGGTACCCAGACCCCCCCTCTGAAGATGGCCAGGGGAGCCATGAAGATGAAGGGGTCACGGGGGGGGGGTGCTGTATGAGCAGAGATTGACAGGCTCTGAAAATGGAAGGAGCCCTGGCTACCTGGCAATGGACAGGCTTGACAGTGGGGACTAAGTAGGTAGGTGGGGAGTTATTATCCCATTTCACAGATGAGGAAATGAAGGCTCAACAAGCAGAGACATTTGTTTTCTCTCAGCTTACCGTAGCCTGGTACAAGTGCAGCTGGTGACCCAGCCTTGACCTCCTCCTTCCCCTAGAATCACGTAGTCTCTGGCTTAGAGATCCCTACGGGCTTTGGGAGCCCTGGGGTCTAGACCTACTCTGTTACTGCTCCCTGCGTGCATCCTGAACAAATCCCCTCTTCTCTGAACCTCAGTTTCCTTATCTGTACAAGAGGTTGATTACTAAGCTCCACCTTCACCCTCCCCTCCTACTTTTCTGCCAATCCTCTTACTTCTGAAGCCCTTCCAGAGGCTTATCCCAAGGGGTTGAACCCTTCCAGGGGCCTGGAGGTCACAGCCCTGCCTTGGGGACCTGTCTGGGCCTGGCCCATGCAGAGTGGATGTGAGCCCATCTGCCCCAGACCCAGAGATATCTCCATTCTGGGGAGCCTGTCCCGCTGTCCCCAGCTCTTCCTCTCCACCCTCAGCAGCTTCCGCTGGCCCAAATCCCTCCTCCAAACTCACAAACACGTGGACCCTTTTCCTGCCAGAACCATGAGGGTGGTGGGGAAGGCTTTCTACATAAATTAGCTCACTTAATCCTCACAATGTTCCAGGGAAGTAGCTTTACGGATCCATTTCCCTGATGTGGAAACTGACACAAAGACCTTTCTTGAACCCCAGTGTTGGAGGTGGAGGTCTTGGCCTGTCTGACCCAGAGCCCATGTTTTCCTATGACACCTCCCCGTCTCCCCCTCAAATCCTTCCTCCAAGTGTTCAGAATGGCACCCAACTATGGCCCCTCCCTCAGATGTAACATTATGCAGCCATTAAAAATAATGATTACACATACACGGATGACTAATAACAACAGAGAAAATGCTTACGACACAATGTTGAGAAAAGCAAGATACAAAAATTGTAAATACAGTATGATAAAATGAGATTAACATGATTGTGCCCAGAAACCAGACGGGGAAAGGAAATTCACCAGAGTATCCGCAGTTGTTTTATGCGTGTGTGTGTGTGTGTGTGTGTGTGTGTGTGTGTGTTAGTACCACGGGCGATTTCTTTCCTACTCTTTCTTCCCCATTTGCCAAACAGTCAACCCATGCACATTACTTTTACAACGAAGAAAAGATATCATGTGCAAAAACTGATAGATTTGTGGCTGAAATATTTGGAAACCTGCTGTTTCCTCTTCAGCTTCCTCTCCTTCAAATCCCTCCAAAGCCTACGTTCTCCGCACAACGGGACTATAAGCAAGAGACAACGCAGGAGTTTGGGGAGCAACGGGCGCCTCCACAGACCGACGCCCGGCTCCGCCTCTCTGAGCAGCCTGCTTTGACCAGACTGCCCTCCGCCTCCAGTGAGGACCCCCACCCCGGACCCTCCTCCCAGCCCCCCGCCGTAGCTGCTGCCGAGGCTCACCTGACACTCGCGGGCCGGCCTCGGAGATGCGAGATGAGCACACCTGTCCTTTCAGGTGAGGACTCGGCCCGGGCGCCCCGCGCAGGAAGGAGGGAGCCGGCCGGGGGCGGGGCCGTGACGCCACCCTTCCAGCCCCGCCCCCGGCCTCCCGGCCACGCCCCGGCTTCCCGGCCCCCAGGCGCTCGTGATTGTCGTGCTTGCGGGGTGAGCAGCTGGGGACACTCCTCCCGACCCGCACGTCCCCTCCACCCCGCCGCCACCGCCCCCATGGGCGGACCCCCAACCATCAGCAACACCTGCCGAAGGGAGTCTCCAAGTGCGCCCTCGGGGGTGGGCGGGCTGGAAGGGGAGGCCCTACTCTTCCTCAGCGAGGGTCCTTTCGAGAAACCTGGAAAGAGCTGGGATCCCCACTACCCCCTGATCCTACCTGTCCACCTCCCACCCCCGGTTTACAGAGAACTGGTGGGTCCGCAGATTCCAGGATCAAATCACCTGGGGTAAAGAATGACGTCCGAGGGACGGAGGGAGCCTCTGATTCCCCGAGTGTCGTCTTCTCTTTGTACCCCACTCTGTGCTTCGGTAGGACCCTTCCTCCGACCCTTTCTGGTGAGGAAACCAGGAGCGGAGGGTAGAGGGAGGGTAGTGACTAGTGACCAAGTAGTGTGATTCCAGACCTTGGGGGTTGGGAAAAGGTGATCTGGCATCTGACGCCTGTAGCCAGAAAACTTTTCATCGACTTTCTATCGCCTGAGATTGCTTATTTTTGGCACAGTTCTGTGTTGGAAACGTCAGCCTTCTGGTGGTGGCAAAAAAAATGGGCACCACTTCTTTGAAACGGCAACCAGCCTTCACCTAGCCAAAAGCTTTAAATACATGCTCGCCCTTGGACCCAGTGATTCCATTTCTGAAAATCTACCCAAGGAAGTCATTCAGAATACAAGTTCATCGTGGCGTTCTGCTGCATGTGTGTGTGTGTGTTTTTTTTTAGTTGTGGCGTTCTTTATAATGGTGAAAATTAGAACTAGTCTAGGTGTCCAACACCCAGGGCAGAGGTAGGTGACTGGCACAAACACACAATGGAATATTACATAACCATTAAAAGTTATGTTTACAAACAGCTTGTAATAATATGAGGAAATGCGATATAATGTCACAAGAAGAAAAGCAGGATGTGAATGTGTGTTGACAGCAGCATTGCAGTTGTACTTAAAAGCAGAATACACTTTTATACACAGGAAAGAGCCTGGAAAGAAAATGCTCACTGTGGTTCTTTCTGGGTGGAGGCATTATGAGGCTTGTTTTTTATCCTTCTGTTTCCTGCATTTTCTCCTAATGGGCTTATATCACCTTTATAAAGCTCCCTTATGTCAGAAAAATGTTCTCATTAACTGCGCGCTTACTATAATCTAGGATAAGCCCCTTTCATGTAATCGTTGCAATAGCCCTGTGGTAGGAATTATGATTTTCCTCAGAGTACAGATAAGGAAACCAAGGTCTGAGAGATTGTTTCCCCGGGGTCGCACGGATAAAAAGGGTCAAAGACCCTTTCTCTCTTTCAAGGTCAAGGCGTGCTTTCAAACACCCTCCCGACTAGCCACTAGGTTAAAAGGGCCGCCAGCTTCAGCCCAGCTAGAAGGACCCAGGGAGAGGGTTTGTCTGCCCTTGGCCTTGAAGGGGAGGGGCAGTGTGCAAGGGAGCCTCGGAGTCCTGTGAGTGAGCTCTTTCCTCCTGCTGGGAAGGCTCAGAGGCTGCCTTGGCACAGGTGAGACCCAGGGAGGAGAGGTTCCCAGAGACCAAGCTCCAGGGTTGGGACGTCAGCTTGCACGACCTCGTCGGTTAGTTTTGTAGCCTTAATATATTTTTTTGATTATAAAAGCGATCTATATTTATTTTAGAAAATTGGAGAAGTTGATACAATATAAAGAAGAAAACAGAAGTCAATCCCTTTATTGCTTTACCTTTTATTAGTGATATTTTATGTTATTACAGTTTATTTATTGATTTATTTTTAAGTCACCCCTACACCCAGTGTGGGGCTCAAACTCATGACACCAAGATCAAGAGTCTCCTGCTCCCCCGTTGGAGCCCACCAGGAACCCCAAGATATTTTAAATAATGCTAAAAAGTAGGGGCGCCTGTGTGGCTCAGTTGATTAAGGGTCTGCCTTTGGCTCAGGTCATGATCCCAGGGTCCTGGGATGGAGCCCTGCCTCAGGCTCCCTGCTCAGTGGGGAGCCTGCTTCTCTCTCTTCTGCTCCCCCTGCTTGTGCTCTCTCTCTCTGTGTCAGATAAATAAATAAATAAATAAATAAATAAATAAATAAATAATATTTTTAGAAATAAATAAATAATACTAAAACGTAGAGGGAATATGGTGTAATGAACCCATATACCCACCACTAATTTTCAACAAACACCAACTTTTTCCATTCTTGTTTCATCCATCCCCCACCTACATTTTATTAAAGGAAATTGCAGATATAATATTATTTCACCTATAAATACTTCAGTAATTATCTTTCACAGATAAAGACTTTGCAAAACAACAACACACACATAATTAATACACCCTGTAATAGTGACACCATTTTTTTTCATTAGATTTTTTAATAGGCAATCCATGTTCAAATTTTCCCAGTTTGTCTCCAAAATGTCTTTTTCCAGTTGGTTTGTTTGAATCAGGATCCACAGAAGGCCCGCCTGTTATATCTGGTTGGTGTATCTTTCAAATTTTTCTCTGTCTCTGTCTCTTCCATTGAGATATAATTTACATTCCATAAAATTAACCATTTTTTTAAAAAATTATTTATTATTATTAGAGAGAGAGAGAGCATGCACCAGTGTGGTAGGGGGAGGGGCAGAGGGAGAGGGAAAGAGAGAATCACAAACAGACTCCCAGCTGAGTGTGGAGCCTGACCCAGGGCTCCATCCCATGACCCTGAGATCATGACCTGCGGCTTGGGGCCCTGGGTGGCTCAGTCAGGTAAGTATCTGCTTTCAGCTCAGGTCACGATCTTGGGGTCCTAGAATGGAGCCCTGTGTTGGGCTCCCTGCTCAGTAGGGAGCCTGCTTCTCCCTCATCTTCTTCCTCTGCCTGCTAATGCTCTCTCTTGCTTTCTCTCTCAAATAAATAAAATCTTAAAAAGAGAGAGAGAGTTGGAGCCTTAACAAACTGAGCCACCCAGGCACCCCAACATTAACCATTTCGAAGTGTTCAATTTGGTGGCTTTTGGTAGATTCAGAAGGTTTGCAACTGCTACCATCACCTAATTCTCTAACATTTTTATCACCAGAAAAAGAAACCTCATACCCACTCACAGTCACTCCCCATTCTTGCTTTTCCTTGGTGGCCACTCATCTACTTTTGTCTTTTGCCTGCTGGAGATATTTCATATAAATGGGATCGTCCAGTCTGTGTTGGTTGACCGCATCCCTGTGGTGTCTCTGACATGTTCCACTCTCCCCCATATTTCCTGTAAGCTGCTAATTGAATGTAGATGCTAGAGGCTGGAGGCTTGATTCGATTTGGACCCAATGATTTTATCAAGACTATTCCACAGATGATGCTGTGTTCTTCCTGGTGCTTCAGAGCAGTTGGGGTGCGCCAAGCTGTTGCACCTTTTAGTGATGGTAATGTTGATCAGGGACGTTAGCTGTTAGCCTCATCGTCTGTGACAAAGTTACCCATCAACACTTGAGCCAGTGACGTCAGCATCCATTGATGATCACGGCCTGAGTCCGCTCTTTTACTCTTCAGCTTACAGAAATGGAACCTGAGGCTAAGAGAAGAGAAGTGATTTGCCCAAGGTCACAGGGTTAGTAATAATTAGTGAATAATCTCCCCCTATTGGCCCCTTGCTCTATTCCTGGCGCGGTACTAAACACTTTACGTGAACTGACGCATTTAATCCTCTCAACAACTCTGTGGCTGGCTCTATATTATGCTCTTCCTTTTCACATGAGGAAACCGAGGCCCAAAATGGTGAAGAAACCTGCCTTTCTTTGATGAGTCATTTGCTAATTCACGTCAGGAGGTTCCAGATGACAGAGAAATGGGAAAACACTGTTATTGCTCTGCTAAATATAGACACAGGCAAGGTGGACAGAACCATAAGAGAGAAAGAGACGGAAGTCATGGAAGTCTTCCCAGAGGAAGCATCCCTGCAGCTGGGCCTTCAAGTATGTGTAGGAGTTTGCCATGGGGAGTAAAGGCGGAGGAACGGGTCCACCATATGAATAAGGCCTGAGACATGATTTCGGCTGTGGTCAAAGACTCCATTCCTCACCATGGACATAGTCTCACAAATGTCTGCCCTTGGGAAGCAGGAAGAGAGAGGGTGTGGTTTGGTCCATCACATACTTGGAATATGCAGACTTACTGCAAAGTGAGGCATGCAAAGAACACCAGACTAGGAGTCCGGAGGTAAGTGTTTGGTGGGCCGTGAGGCCCGGATGCTCTACCCAGGTGGGGTCCCTGCCCTCAAGCACCTAAGAAAAATGGAGAGAGATAGACCTGGGCATCATTAGCTCTTGCCCCAGAAAGGAGAAAGGTCACCCAGTCCCAGTCCTCAGCTCCAGCTCCAAGCAAATCATGCTTTCCCGAATATACAAAGAACACATAGAAATCAATAAGAAAATAAGAATACAAACAGGCTTCACAGAAAAGGAAATTCGAAGGTCTCTGGAACTCAAATCAAGACTGCAGCCTCATTCATTTTTTTAAAAAAGATTTATTTTATTTATTTGAGGGAGAGAACGAGCAGTGGGGAGGAGCAGAGAGAGAGAGAGAAGTCAACTCCCTGCTGAGCAGGGAGCCCAATGTGGGGCTCGATCCCAGAACCCTGGGATCATGACCTGAGCCAAAGGCAGACGCTTCACCGACTGAGCCACCCAGGCAGCCCTGTGGCCTCATTCAAAACAAGAAAAATTCAAAATAAAATGACACTGAGATTCCACACTCACCCGTCAGGTGAGGAAAGTTATGACATTTGGCAAACACACCGATGGCATGTCTCTGGGGGAACAGGCACCTTCATTTGTGGGAGAGTAAAGCCCCAAAGGAGGGCAGTGGCAACATCCATCAAACTGACAACTGCACGTTTCCTTGGCCCTAGGAATCCCAAACCCAGGTGTTTGTCTTACAGGTATAAGCGCGTAGCAGGGAGATGGGTTATTCACAGCAGTGTGTGCGTGTGTGCTGGAAATACCTTCTGTCTATCGGTAAAGGGCTGAGAAAATAAATCCTAGAACATTCATCCAATAGACCATAGTGAAGCCATACACATGAGGAAGCTCCTATGTACCAACGGGGAAAGGTGTCCAGGAAGCAGTGGGTCGTACCAGTGTCTCTTTATGGAAAAAGGCAGGGAGGAGAAAGATGGTGCGTGTGTTTTCTTCTGTTTATGTTATAGGCGGATGTCTGGCCAGTTGTGTAAGAAGCTGGTGAGATGCTGCTTTCCTCCAGGAGAGGAAATGGGGGGCTGGGGGCAAGGCGCGGGAGGGAGACTTTTACCGTACCCCCTGTGTTAACTTTCGGATTTCGGTCCACGTGAAAACATTTTCCATGTCAAACATTACATGAAATTACACATTTCAGAGTCCATTTCACACAGAGGGGATTCCGTGGGCGCACGGTTGGCTGGTTCCTCTCCTGCGTGGCCCGGGGTGGAGGAGGGCTGGAGAGACGGGGTGTCCCCTGGTAGGGCACTCCCCTTGGTTTCCTGATGTAAAACCTCACAGTGGTCTCCCCATTTTTTGGATGTGGACACTGAGGCTCAGAGCTGGAGAGAGACACCTGAGCTTATGAGCCTGGGGTGCAGCGGGGAAGCCAATGTTCCGTTCATGTTCACGGCTCCGGACACTCCTGTCGGCCCTGTCCCCACACAATGCCACCCCCAGCTGACCAGCAGGCATGACAGATTTCTCATTTAACTGGCATTGGCCATTCTTCATCCTGAACTTTCTGGTTATTTGACCAAAGTGTACTATTGTTTGCCCGAAATACACTTTATTAAAAAGAAAAGGAAAGGAAAAAAAAAAAAGGATAAGCCGGCTGAGTAAGCAGTCATAGGACTGGAGTGATTCTGGGCTAGATTCACCAGAGACTTGACTCAACTGGCCCATTCATTGGATTACTGAGGAGTTGACTTTAAATGTAGCAGGCTCGGGATTCACTGGCTTTTTGAACAGGCATGGATTTGGAAAGAAATTCAATGAAGTGGTTCTTTGACTAAATTAACGGGATTATTTTCTGACGGAATGAATAGCAGTTTCTTTCAAGTCTTAATTTGCCTCCTTCTGAAGCTTTTAGAGACTTGACCAGGGAGTGCGGGCGCCAGTGGAGGTTGACCTCTGTGCAGCAGTGGCTTTCCGCCAAGTCCGGTCCTGGGGCCACTTCCTCTGGGAAGCCCTCCAGGACCCCCCACCCTCGCTGCCCTCCGCAGCAGGTATGCCTCCTTGGTCTGGCTTTCTGGTTCACACTGGGTGGTAGGAAAGGGTTTCCAAAACTGTTGCCCCATAAGGCTCTCAGCTCTCATGCGACAGAGACTGTGGCTTCACCTGGTCCCCGGTGCTTGGCACAGGTCTTGGCCCAGAGCAGGGGCTCAGGCCAGGGGAGGAATGAATCTGCCCCAGGACTTCTGATTTCTAGGCCACGGGACACAAGCCTCCCTCTCACTTAGCTGGGACCTTCAGCTTAGTTCTTCTGAGAGAGGGGAGGGGGTTTGGCAGAGTATATTCCAACACGCTCCACCACCCCATTCCCATTCCAGCCAGCATCCAGCACCTGCTAATACAGCTGTTCAAAGTGCGCCAGTCTCCCCAGGGTACAAAGAGTTCCCCACCCTCTCTGAGGGGGGGTTCCCCTCCCCCTTCTACAGCTGACATCCCCAGGGCTCGGAGAGAGGCAGGGTCTTGCCCGACATCACACAGCCAGGGTCTTGCCCGACATCACACAGCCAGTGGGTAGGGGATGTCAGGACTCTGGGCTCCTGGAGAGCAGGACTGAGGCCGGGAGGTGTGCAGGGTGGTGGAGAGATCGTAGGAGAAGCCTCATCCTGTGTTGAAGGGTGGAGGGATGAGGGCTGGGGAGAATCTAGTTCACAGAGCATGAGGCCTGAGGTGTGAGACGGGGCAGCAGAAGGTCAGGGAAGATTCTACAAAGTCCTGGGAGATGAGGAGGTGGCTGGCAGTAATGAGAGGAGGAAATGGATGTACACTCACCGATTCGATCATCAGCTGACCTGAGGGCATGCCAGGGCTAGCCTGGGCTGGGCCCCGGATACAGGGAGGGGACGGCAGGCCACTCCAGCCCACCCCGCACTCAAGAGGCACACGATCTGGTGCGGGAGGGTTACCGGCCCTCCCCTTGAAGGATGAGAAAGGCTCTGGAGGAGGGACAAGGCCCAGGAGGGTGGTCAGGAAGGAAATGAAGGAGGAGGAGGTGTTTGCCTGGCAGGAAAATGAGAATTTTGCTAGCCAGTGCTTCTGGGGGGGGGTCCGCTGTGTGCCTGGCTCTGTTCTAATGGCTCTCCACATACTGACCCCCTCAGCCCTGCTGCCAACCTGGGACCTGCAGCTCAAGGTCACATGGCCGCTAAGAGGGAGAGCTGGATTCGAACCTGGGAAGGAAGGCTCCAGAGCCTGGCTCCTAGCTGAACACGCGCGCCCTCCCAGCGCACAGAGTCAAGGGCCAGGGGAACAGACACTTGGGGCTATGAAAGGAGCCACTCTCAGAGGCAGATTTTCTTTGCTTTGTGCCACGTGCCCAGAGGCATAGGAAGGAGCAAACGGAGGGCAGAGGACTTGGGTGTGAGCCCCACCTCATGCACTCACAACCGTGCAAGCTTGACTTCTCTGAGCCTCAGTTGTCCAGTCTGTAAAGTGGGCCAAAAACGCTGCCTGGAAGCTTATGGAGAGAAGGCCCAGCACCTGCTCAGTTAAGTGGGGTTCCTGTCCTCCCTTGCACCCCTGAAGAGGTCCGGGACACAGGGGCTTCCCTGAAGGCCCCCTTCCAGGGGTCTAGAAAGGTCTTCTTATCCAGCCTGCTATGTATGCAGGAAGCTGGCCTGTCTCTGGCCAGAGATGCCCTCCAGAGAAGGAAATTCTTTGCACTTCTTGATGATGATGGGGATGGGGATGATGACGTGGTGATGAAGAGGACGATGGTGGGGCTGGTGATAGTGACAAGTTCCGGCCCCTCCCTGACATTCCAGCAGCCCAGGGCAGCCCCAGCTAAGTGCTGAGCATAGCTCCGGGGTGGGGGTGGGGGTGAGCGCCCAGAAAGCTCCACTGTGGCTGTGGTGACCTTGGCCCTCTTACCATCTGGGCCCCACCCTCAGATCCTGGCTCTGATGACTCCCTCTGCCCCACCTTTACTATTCCTGACAGAGCATGCCCTGTGGGACCTACTGCTCAGGGAGCTGCATTTCCTAGAAGGTGGTAACCAAAGCCCAGAGAAGGGAGACACTTGCCTGAGGTCACACAGCAAAGCTGGACAGGGCAGGAACCCAGGGTTCCAGATACTTAACTCTCTGGCAGCCCCCCATTGCCCCTGCTGGGTTGCAGGGAGGCAGACAGGGGGCCTGCTTTCACCAAACCTCCTAGCAGAGTCTGCCGGGGCCCCTACTACGTGCTGGCGCCAGGAAGAGCCTGGAGTTTATGAAGACTTGGCCCTGCACGGTGGAAGGTCCCAGGGCCCTGGGGAAGATTCAGGACGTGCTCAGAAGAGGGGGCGAGGTCAGGCTTGGAGCGTGGGAAGGTGCATTCCTAGAGGAAGGGAGGACAAGGGCAAAGGAGGCAGGGAAGGACCAGGCAGGGTTTGGGCTCCTGGGAGGCGTGGGTGCCCACAGGGTGATTTCGGGGCCCGGCCACTCTGGAGAAGGGCTGGGAGAGGTCAGCTGGGGCCAGGGGCCAGAAGCCTTAAACGCCAGACCAAAGCCTCTGGGTCATTTCTTGCAGGCCATAGGATCCCAGGAGTTTTTTAGCAGAGGACAGAGCTGGGGGGGGGGGGTCTTCCCAGAGGCCAGTGGTGTGCGTGACAGTGGGGGCAGGGGGCAGGAGGATTCTAAGACTCCCCAGGTTACAGTGACCAAGAGGTCTTGGGAGCCTGGAGTGTCTTGCCCAGTGTGACTCTGTGAAGGGAGGCTGGGGTCTTGGGCAGGGTGGGAGGTGTGGGGACACCGGATGACTGTGACCAAGGAGTCGTGAGTGTGCTGGCTGTGCCCTGCCTGCAGGTCCCCACCAGGGCCCCACTTCCTTCCCCTTTTGCACTCAGGGCTCCCACTCGGTGTCCTTGCCTCTTGGGGACACCCTCTCCCTCCTGTTCTGCAACTTTGGAGGACCCCCTTTCCCCTGCTCTGCCAGCCCCATTTCTGCTCATGTATTTATTTTTTTAAAATGAAAACAACTTTTTTAAATGGTGGTAAAATATACATAAGTTGAGAGTTACCACGTTAGCCGTTGTTATGTGGCAGTGAATACGTTCCTTCCCTATGTGGTGCCAGCAGCACCCCCCCCATCTGGCGGAACTGAAACTCGGTGCCCGCTGAACACTGACCCCCCCCCCCCCCCCCCCCCCGC
>NC_048232.1:81458665-81499793 GCF_002007445.2 Ailuropoda melanoleuca
CCCCCCCCCCCGCCCCGGCCAGAGGCAACCGCCCTTTTCTCCGTCTCTGTGAATCTGACTCCTCCAGGAATCCCACACGAGCAGAACCGGACGACCAGTTTCTTAAAGCTCAGAGGACAAGCCACCCCCTCTGAGAAGTCTCCCTGACCCCCAAGCAGAGATTTCATGCAGTAAAGCCTCCGGCTTCCAGCCGGCTCCATGCATCCCAGCAGAGGGGCCCCCCACAGGGCTTCTCGCTCAGCCTTCCGCTTCCTTAGAGTGGGGCGGGGGGAGAAAATTCTTTGAACTTCTTGGAAGTCCATGATGATGATGATGAAGAAGGGGGGCGGAATCTCTGGCAGTCCCGTGACACACTGCCCTGACCAGGGCAGCCCCTGGATCTGAGTGCAGCCTGGGAGGGTGCCTTCACCGCCCTCTGCCAAGGCTAGGCATTGCCTGGGTCTGATCGCAGGGCGGGAGCGGAGGAGCACAGCTCTGGGGCCACAAGGACACCAGCCCGTCATCCTCTGCACCCCTCCCCATGGTCCTTGATGCCGGCCCTGGTGGCCCTGGTTGTCCCAGCTGTGTCTTCCCCCACCCCCGGGGGGGTCCTAGAAGGCTGGCCCTTGATGCACCGGCCCTGTCTGGAACATGCTATCCTAGCCAGCTGGAAGGTGGTCTTCAGTACATTTTTGCATTGTCAGTGGGTGAGACTGGGGAAACTGAGGCACAGGAGAAGTGTTCTGACTTGCCCAGTCCCCTCTAGAAACCTGCTCCCCTCCTGCTCTCTTGGCTCTGAGGCTACAGGGGGAAGCAGGAGGCAGGGCAGACCCAAGGCTCCGTGCCAGGTGTGGGACCCAGTCTGCCCTGGGTTCGTATCCCAATCTGCTCACTCCTTCTAGTGGCCATGGCTCGATCCTCATCTGTCGGCGGGGCAGGTGACCCAGTAAGGCAAGCCCTCAAGTCAGGGCCAGGCTTGTGGTGGGGGCTCAGCAAACAGCCCCTCTGTCTTTCTTTCCTACCCTGAGATAGGAAGGGGACGACGACTCAGTGGTGTAGACAGGCCTGGAGAGAGGGAGGTTCAAGTCGTGGCCTGCCTCTGAGCTACTCTGACTTTTTTTAATTTTTATTTATTTTTATTTTTTATTTATTTTTTTTTAAAGATTTTATTTATTTATTCGACAGAGATAGAGACAGCCAGCGAGAGAGGGAACACAAGCAGGGGGAGTGGGAGAGGAAGAAGCAGGCTCATAGCGGAGGAGCCTGATGTGGGGCTCGATCCCATAACGCTGGGATCACGCCCTGAGCCGAAGGCAGACGCTTAACCGCTGTGCCACCCAGGCGCCCCCCCCCCTTTTTTTTTTTTGACTTTTTTTTATTTGAGCTACTCTGAACCTCAGTGTCTTCATCTGCTTCCTGTAGGTGCTGTGCTGTGCACGTGGGAGTCACCATGCTTAGGGGTTTCGAAAGCCATCCCCAGTTTTGTCCTCCCTCTGGAGGGAGATGGAAGGGGCTTGGCTTAGGCTGCCCATGGGGAGACTGTTGGAAGGGGACCAGATGGGAGGCAGGTCCCGCTGTGGCAGACATGCCAGAGCTTGTGAAGGGGGGGTGTTCCCCGAGTCCAGGACCTCCCACGGGGCTTCTGGAGCTCTCCCTTCTCCTGTGTGCGGCATGGACTGCCAATTCTTGTTCTGCGTGATTTTCCAAATAAAGGTAAGGGGGTGAAGTTGCTAAGTCCTTAAACGTCTGGGGAGGCATTGGGAGAGAGCAGTGGTCAAAGACAGAGGCACCCCTCTGCCCTGTCCTCCGTGCGAGAGCACCACAAATCCCTTCCCCTTTCGGGGCTCAGGCCCCCCACCCACGTGGGGGTCTCCATAGGCCAGTGCTGGGCTTGGAGACAGGTGTGACCTCCGGGGACTCACCTCCCTCTCTCCAGCTTCTCTTCTCCACCCGGGGATGAGAGGCATCTGTTAGGTGGAGATGGGACCCCACTTTGTGAGCAGGGACACCAAGGCACAAAAGCCCCTCTCCACTTTTACTAAAGCTCACCCCAGGATTACCGGGGTCAAAAATTTCCTTGCAGGCAGCCTAGTTCATTTGATAGATGGGGGAACTGAGCCTCCCAGAATGAGGGGACCTTCCAAGGTCCCAACTCAGAGCCAGCGACGAGCCACACCCAGGCCCAAGTTCATCATCTCCCTTTCCTTCCGCAGCTTCCAAACAATGGCCCCCTGGGGCTAGAACTCAGGCGGCGGGCGGCGCGGAGGGCGCTCGCCTGCTGCCCCCGTGTGGCCACTGAGAGCGCTGCAGCCGGGACGTGGCGGTGCCTCCCGGTCCGGGTCAGAGGGAGTGGGGGGGGGGTATGCACCCCTCCGTGCCAAGCCTCCGGCGGCAGCGGGGGCCACGCGCTGAGAGAAGACTGGCCCTGACCTCCCGAAACCCTTGGGCCTGAGCCTGCCACCCCTAGAAGAGCCCTGAACGGGTTCACTTATACTAGTGAAACTGGGGACGCTCCTGGGAGGAGGTGTCACTTGAGCAGGTGGCCCTGAGTGTTGGTGAGCGGGGTGCCGGGAAAGGTCCAGGCCATGGCTGGATTAGGTGCTGGCCCGACACAGCAAGGCTGTGGGACCTGACGGAGGGAGTTCCAAGCGCTGGGCAGCTGCCCCTTACCCTCTCTGTGCCTCCTCTTGCTCCAGGCTGTCTTGAGGATGAACTCAGGTGGCATCCAGCCCAGGCCCTGGTCCCCCTGGGGGTGAGCTCAGCCTCCCTCCATCCCTCCCCTTCCCACAGTGAGTTTCCTTCAGCGTTTCGCTACCCCTCTGGGTGGTCCGGGGAAGGTCTCCATACAGCCCTAGGGAGGGGACCACACTTTCTGCTCTCCCACTGAGGTGGACCTCAGGCTTGGCTCCCAGTGCTCCTGAGGAACCCTCAGCCCAGGCGGGGTCCCCATGAACTGGGAGGGGGATACATTGAGCACGTTGGATGGGGGCCCCCACCCATGTTCGGCTCCACCAGCAAATTGTCTCAAATTTGAAGAGATCTTACAAGACCCCTGTGCGTCCCAGACAGAAACAGGGCGGTCTTGTCAGTGCCTGCTGTTGGGATGTTCACCTGTCCTCCTGCTGTGGGTGTTATCTGAGCTGACCTGACTCTGATGGACGGAATGTTTGTGTCCCCCCAAATCTGTATGTTGAAATCCTAGCCCCAGTATATTGGGGGGCACTCGGGGAGGTGATTAGATCATGAGGATGGAGCCCTCATGAACAGGATTCGTGTCCTTAGAAAGGACGTCCCAGAGAGTCCCTCATCCTTTTGCGCTGCCTGGACACGGCGAGAAGATGGCCGACTATGAACCAGGAAGCAGGCCTCACCAGATCCCCAATCTGCCAGCTCCTTGATCTTGGTCGCTCAGCCTCCAGAACTGTGAAAAATAAATGTTTGATGTTGAAGCCTCCCAGTCTGTGGTATTCTTGTTATAGGAACCCAAACTAAGACACTGAGGTAGGCCCGCCCTTGGGGAGCTCAAAGCTTTGTGGGAGCAGAAGCCAGCTGAGCACTTGGCTGCGAGACAGGGACAGTGACTGCAGGGCAGAGCTCAGGTTGGGGGTCATGGGGCTGTTGGGGCCTTGACTGCACAGCTGGGTGTAACCACTGGGCCGTGCTGCCTCGTGCAAATGGCTCCCCTTTCTATGAGCTTCTGGGGACAGGACTGGAGTCTTTTTTGTGCCTGGCATGGGGCAGGCTCCGAGTGAATTTTGAGTGAGTGGAGTGAACAAAGGCACAAATGAGTGGCAGTTTGTTCTGTGGGTGACTCAAGAGACACCACCCTGACTCCAAGATGTTGTAGACTTGAACAGTCAGAGGGAATCCCCTGGGAATAGTGCAGAGTGAAAAAAGTTCTGGGTGTGCAGATAGAGAACAAGAAAAGAGGGAGATTTACTTTTCTGTTTAAACGTTTATATTGCACATTACAAGGTACATCTACTCTATTGGGGCTATCACTACAGCACATTACTATACATTTATTCCTGCAGTGCAGAAGTAAATAGTCACCCAGGGACCTCCTTACGCATGTGGCCTCCTGGGCTGCGGCCCCAGAGAATGGAAGCAGTAGGTCTGAGGGTGGCAGGGGTCCAGGATGAGTTCCCTAGGTGATTCTGTCACAGGTGGCTCTGGACCCCACTCTGGGAACAAAATCACCAGCTGAGTCCTCTTCCCACCAGCCACCAGCCAGGCTCATTTGCATGGTCTTTTGCATATTTTTGCATGATTTCTCTGGTTCTAAAGAAAGCCTGCGTTAGTCCTTGTCCTCCTTTCTGCCAGGTCTTCAGGAAAGTTTCTCCCCTCCCCAGCTCACCCCGAAGCACTGCCCCTATCCCCAGACCTATCTATATATAAGCCCCTTCCTCCTCACCCCCATCCTCAAACCAGATAGGCTGTTCTGGTACCCCATCTCCACATTCTCCTGGTTCCCCAGGGCCTGGTACACACACATCACCTGCCCCAGGAGCCTTCCGCACCTCCCAGCTGGAAGTCTGTCTCCAGTCCTGCTCTCCATCCCCTCCGCAAGACTCCCAAACACTCCTGCCCCACTTAGGGGCGTTTCCTGTACTGACCGCTGAGCACCCAGGGCTGAGCCAGGCCCTCCACCCATCCCACCTCACCCAGAGACCCCATGAGACCAGACCCCATGAGGCCCATTTGACAGATGAGAAAACTGAGCCTTTGGGAAATCACACGATTCACCAAACCATGGCGGCTCTTTCCATCCCACCAATCAGCCTCCTAAAATGCCTTTGTGGGGGGCACCTGGGTGACGCAGTCCTTAAGTGTCTGCCTTCAGCTCAGGGTGTGATCCTGGCATTAGGGGATCGAGCCCCACATCAGGCTCCTCCGCTAGGAGCCTGCTTCTTCCTCTCCCACTCCCCCTGCTTGTGTTCCCTCCCTTTCTCGCTGGCTGTCTCTCTCTGTCAAATAAATAAATAAATAAATCTTTAAAAAAAAAGTGCTCTCTATCCTCACAGACCTTCCTTTAAAAAAATAAATAAATAAATAAAATAAAATAAAATAAAATAAAATAAAATAAAATGCCTTTGTGGGGTTTTCTCCTACCTGATGTTAATGTTATTTGGGTTTTGTTTTGTTTGCTTTAATTGGGTCTTTAAAATTACTTATTGTAAAAACATGCAAACAATCCAGAAATATATGAATATAATATGAATTCTATCCTTGCCCCCCCCATAATACTCTCTAGGCAGAGCCACTGCGAAGGGTCTGGGGTCTCCTTCCAACCTCTTATACCTTTACCTACAGGCGTGGTATGTACAAATATATAGGCATAGCAATTGTATTGTGAGGCGTACGTGCAAAAGAGAAACAATTTCAAGAACAATACAGACCCTGTAAAAATTGCCGACACTTCTCAGAAGCATACCCCTGAACGGCTCTGCAGCTGCACTCCTCCCTCCCCCTGTGCTTGTCCTTGCAGATTGACCACATATATATGTATTCTTAAATAATAAATTTAGGGCGAGGAATGCTTAATCATCCTGTGTGTGAGGTGGTCCACTTTATGAGGCAAAGCTAAGCTATTTTCCAAGGAGATTGAACCAGTTTTTACTCCTACCCGAAGTTGATGGGAGTCCTCACTGAGCCATATCTTTGCCAAATGTGAAATTCATAATTTTTGCTAAGCTAGTGGAAGTAAAATTCCAACTCAGTGTGGCTTTAATTTGTATATTTCCCTGATTACTGATGATATTGGGTATCTGTCCCATCTGTATCTTCTATATCCTTAGTGATTCTTTTATCTTCTTGATATATCAGTCCTTAAAAGAGTTGTGATAAAATCACTAATTATCATAACGGATTTGCTAATTTCTCCTTGTTTTGTATGTTTTGAGGTTATCGGGTGTGTAAGTTTAGACCTGTTATATCTTCTTGGAGTTATATACTCCTTCCTCTTATCTAATAATGCTTTTGCCTTGACGCCTCATTTGTCTTATTAATATAGTGAAAAGTCCTCTGATTTTGATCTTTTTCCAAAGAAGGACAATTTGTTTGCTTACAAATAAACTACTACCAGTTGACCTTAGTGAGAGATGACTTGATTTTTTATTTAATAAGTATTTATATTACAGAAACTTTTCAACACGTACAGAAGCACACAGTCATATAAAACGAGCGTCCATGTACCCATCGACCTGCTTAGATAAACCCCAAATCAACCTATTTAACCCCCTCAGCTTCTCCATCCCATATTACTTTGAGGCAAACCCTGTATACTGTAAATTAATCCTTAAACATTTGAAGATGTATGTATAAAAGAAAAGAACTTAAACTTCCAAATCCCGTTACCATCCTATAACAACAATTCCCTAACATCATCAAATGTCTTTTTTTTTTTCAGTCTGTTTGAGTCAGGGTCTAAACAAAGCCTATCAGAGTGTGTAATTGGTTAATTAAGTCTCAATCCAGAGGTTCCTACTCTATTTCTTTTCTTTTTCTTTCTTTCTTTCTTTTTTTTTTTTTTTTGCCATTTGGTTGTTGAAGAAATCAGGTCATTTGTCCTTTATATAAAAATATTTTGTTTGATGGGATTTCATAGATGATGTTCTTTAGCAAATACGTGGGCCATCTTTCCTCTCAGTACATAGAAATCAATTTTGGGTTTTTAGTGGGTGCACAGAATTCCTTAATCACTCTTTTGTAAGGTGTCTTATCTCCTTTACTTCCTATGAGCATTCTATGAAGATGCAGCAAATATTCCACAAATATATAGTAAGCACTTACTTCGTGCCAGGCCCCATGCCAGATCCTGAGAAATATAATAGTGAACACAGCAGACACATTCCTGGAGTTTAAACTTGGACTTCGGTGTCTGCTGAATGCCTTAAGAGATTTGTTAAAATTCAGGGTTGCCAGGGGTCTAGCGTTGGGCCCAGAAATGGGCACTTTTTGTTTATCTAGTCCAGAACTATCCTGTAGAAACATGTGACCTCAAACAGGAACCACGTTTCACAATTTAAATTTTCTAGTAATTACATAAAAAAAAGAAATGAGTGAAATTTTCCTTACAGAAAATTTTAATTCTAGATTTAATATATAAAACTAGGGGGGCCTGGGTGGCACAGCGGTTGAGCGTCTGCCTTTGGCTCAGGGCGTGATCCCGGCGTTATGGGATCGAGCCCCACATCAGGCTCCTCCACTATGAGCCTGCTTCTTCCTCTCCCACTCCCCCTGCTTGTGTTCCCTCTCTCGCTGGCTGTCTCTCTCTCTGTCAAATAAATAAATAAAATCTTTAAAAAAAATAATATATAAAACTAAAATATATTTAATACATATATTTATGATACCAATTAAAATATTTTAATTATATAATTTATTTAACCTGATCTATCCAAAATATCATTTTTAACATGTAATCAATAATGAAAAAGTATTAGAGATATTTAGCATTTTTTAAAAAAAGAATAAGACCCTTTCCAAGATGCATGCTTTTTATGTTATCTATTTTCAAAGTAAGTCCTCCACCCAGCGTAGGCCTTGAACTCAAGACTCCAAGATGAAGAGTCCCCGGCTCTATCCATTGAGGCTCCCCTTGGACGCCCTTTATCCATACTCAGTCCTGGAAATCAGGTGTGTGTGTTACATTTAGAGCCAACTCAGCTCGGACAAGCCACGACTCAAGGGCTCCTCGTGGGTCGTGGCTACTGTCATTGGACAGCACAGCCGAGAGTCTGATCCGGATGGCTGGGGCCACAGTGGGGGCCACGCTGGACTGCCTAATGTCTGCAAAAAGCACTTTGCAATCTCTGGTATCCCACACAAAATACGGGGACAAAGTCACACCTGGGCTCCAACCCCGCCTCCGTCCCATCAGTCCATTCCTGGCTTCGTCACCTTGGAAGTGCCTTCACCTTCCAAGCCCGGATCTCCGCGCGCCACCGGCCGAATTGACCACGGGTCCTCCCCGCGGTGGTGGAGGAGCCCCTGAGACCGGGTGCAGCCGCCCGCTGGATGTAGGTGGCCGGGAGGCGTGACGCGTGTGGGAAGGTTTGGGGGCTCAGGACTCAAACCTCAGGGACCGAGCGGGCGAGCGGCCGGGGCTCCCCGCGGGGTTGGGGTACAGGTGCTCCGCGCGGCTGGGCGCCCGCCACCTGCCGTCCCCGAGGCCGCCACGGGGCGGCGGTGTGGGACAGGGACCCCGAGAACGGCGCAGGGACCCCATGGAAGTAAAGGCCCCGCGGCGGGGGGAAGGGGGGGCGAGGTGAGAATAACAAGTAACCGCTTATCTGGCGCAGACTTCCCTAGGGATGGAAGAATGGGATCCTTCTGGTTTTTTCCGCTGCAGGAGGGGAAACTGAGGCGAGGAACTGTTCCCTCCCCCATCTTTACCCAACTCCACCCACAGTTGCTGTGATGGAAGGAGCTCTGGCTCTGACCAGCTGGGGGCCTGTTTTGTCAACTGGAAAACGGGGTTGCCCGTGCCCCCGGGGGACTGGGAGCTCTGCGCATGATGGCTACAGAGGGGTTGGGCCAAATGTGTGGCGCTGAGCCAGAGTCAGCCTGTGCACAGGGACTGAAAGGTGAACTTCGAAGGATGAAGATAAAAATAACTGCCATTAGCTGAATGCTTAATGCCCTTAACACTCTCCTCCCCCCCCCAGGCTGGTGCCACTATTGCCCCCACCTTACAGATGAGAAAGCTGAGTCTCGTGGACATGGTGCGGCTTACCTGGGGTCACACAGCCCAGCAAAGCCTGCCCCCTGACACCCGGGTTCTGTGTTGGTCTGACTAGAAGCTGCCTGAGGTGGGAGAAGGTGAATCTCCTGCCTCGCTTCTCTCTCCCATCCCTGGTTCCTGGCTTCCTTCCTCCCTTCTGTCTTCTCAGCCCCTCTGGCCACCGCTCCCCACCCTCAGGCTGTCCTTCTCCCCATGAAGACGAGTGCCTCTTCCTGTCCACAAATCATGCCCGGCCCATCAGAGGGGTCCACGATCCTGCCCACAGCGGTGGGCTCAGAGTGGGCAAGTGACTCAGGCCTGACCAAGGAGGCAGGATTCTGGACTCTGTTGGGACTGTTGAGAGAGACTCCTCCCTGCTGAGCAGTTGCGAGGCTGGAGCCCGGGTGGGTCCGGGTGGGGGGTGTAGGGGTTCTGGGGATGTTGTTTGAGCTTCTGCCTTGACCTGTAACCAAGAGGAGCTGACTGACCCCCCCCCCGGGGTTAAGGAATGGGACGCAGCTGGGACACGTTGAGCCCTCCACCTTCCCCCACTGCCCACACAGTCTACCTCCCACCCATCTCCACACCCTCCCTGTTGCCAGCTTACCAGATCTGAGGGTTCAGGGTCCCCAAGATGTGGGTGCCTCCCAGCCCCTGCCTCCGCCAGGAAAGGAGTTCTCAGCCAGCTCCCCTTTGACAGGTGAGGCCGAGGTGCTACACAGGCGATTTGCCGAGAGACGCCCAGTTGGTGAGCAGTGGGCCCACAGGCTAGGAGCCCATCAGTGGCTTCTTTCATTTCCTCACTTAGCAAACGTCTTCGCAGCCCAGCCCGGGGCTCGAGGCTGTAAGGGTGCAGAGTGAGGGCTCTGGAGACAGGCCCCCGGGGCTCCGATCCCAGGTTCTGCACTCGCCAACGTAGAACCTTGCAAGTGATTGCACTTCTCTCTGCCCATTTCTGCTCTGTAAAACCAGGGGAAAGTCCCCTAGTGTCTATAGAAACCAAGAACATTCTGCCTGGTGATAGCTGAGCCCTCTTTACTAAGGCTGTGCTTTGCACATGCCATCCCTCTGGATATCCTTTCAGAGTGCCGCAGAGTGGTTCAAAGCATGGACCCAGGCAGCCTGGTTTCCAGTCCCAGCTGGAGATGAAGGAGAAGGGCATCCCACGCAGTGGAAGCACAGGTGCCTCGCGCCGGGGAGAAGGGTCTGCAGGCTGGATGAATAAGGGGCATGGCTGCATTCCTAATGTGTCCTGCATCCTTCCTTCTGCCCCCAAGAGAACTTCTGCTGTCTCTGGGATGGGGCTGGGGACACATGCAGGGGACGCATCTGAATAAAGTAGTGGGAATCTGGGGCCCCGGAGAACATGATGGTCCTGGGCTCTGTGGGAGACACAGCGTCCAAGTGGAATGGGGACCCTCCACTGGAATTGGAATTGGACCCAAGCCAGGAGGAGTGGGCCACACAGCCTTGGTGGAGGGCCCAGGGGGCCCGGGACAGGGGGCAGTTACCAGGAGACAGGCGAACCTCCAGGGCGCAGCGTGGCAGAGGCTGGCAGGCTGGGATGGGGTGCTGGTGCAGGCCGTCGGCTGCCAGACACGCTCGCACCGAGCTCTGGCCTCTCTGTGGAAGAGCTGCAAGCTAACACAGGACTCTATTTTGGGGGGCCTGAGCCGAGCTGGAGTCACTTCTCTGCCAGATGGGAGAGGTCGCCTCTGTCTTCCAGGCCAGGCTGCCCCCATGCAGGAGTGGCAAGGTGTGGACGCTGGCAGGGTGGGGGGCAGAGGGGCACAGGCTGGCAAGCGCTTGAGGACAACAGCTACTGAGGGGGCTGGTGGCCTGATGCCACATTCACGGCCTCCCTCTATGCCCCCGGCAGCCTATGTGGTAGGAGCCAGGGCTTCCCCTGTTTTATAGATCAGACCCAGGTTCAGAGACACCGATCACTCATCCAAGGTCACTCAGCAGCAATGGCAGAGCCAGGAATTCAGCCTGGGTCTGCATGATGCCCGAGACTGCACCCCTAACCACAGCCGGTCCGTGAGCACGACCTCCATGAGCAGAAGCCTCGGCCGTTTCCTGAACACCTACTGTGTGCGGGGCCTTCTGCATGTGTCAGCGCCAGGGGTCCAGGCCCCAGAGGCTGGAAGCCACTGTCATCCGCATTTCACAGACAAGCTTGAGGCCAAGAAGGGTCAGGCCTGGCATGTTCCTCCCTCTGTTGGACATGCAAGCTACACACCCACAGGCAGGTCCCTTCCCCTTCTGGGCCTCTGTTTCCCCATCTGTAATTCAAAGAGATGGGATCAGGTCCCAGAGGACCTGTCCAGCTCTCATGCTCTGAGACCCGTCTCTAGGAGACCGACAGAGGGCTGGGGGTGGCCAGGCAGCCAGGAGGGCAGAGGGAGTGTTCCGAGCCTGCCTTCCCTGCCCTGCCTCCAGCAAACCCATTCTCCAGGTCTTCAACCCAGGCCCCCCCATCCCTGAGGGAAGAGAGGAAACGCTCAGTCTGCGGGTCCTCACCCCTGCGAAAGAGCAATTGTTATTATCATGTCGTCCTTACAGAGGAAGCCCGGAGAGGGGCAACATGTCGCACAGGACATCTCAGCAAGCAAGGGATGCCGCTGGCTCCGTCAGGGAGGCTGTGGGCTCGAGAAGCCTATTCTTTCTGCTACCTCCTTACTGAAGCAACAAAGTCAGCCCGGGCCTTCCTTAGCCGAAGCCTGATTTCTTTTCCCCTGAGCCTGGGTTCTTGGCTGCCCGGGGGCTGCGAGGTCACCTGCGGCCTCCTCCTTGCCCACCCCTTTCCTGCAGGAACTGGGCCATAAATAGCCTTGCCCATCCTCTCCATAGGTCTCCACCTTTGCAGCTCACCGCGCTCCATTGCCCGTGTCCTCCCTCCCCTCACCTGTCATGGAGAAGACGGGAGTCATTCCACCCCTTGCGTTTCCCCGTCATTAATCTGTCCTGCCACCCACCCCTGCTGGGGCTCCTCTGGCAGCTTCCCAGTCCTGCCTGTCTCTTTTCTGAGCCCAGAAACCTCCCCTCCTTCTCCTGCTGCCCCAACCAGCGTCCTCCAGAGGCCCCAGAGGAGGCTCAAAGGCTGCCTGGAGACCAGACCCCCCTCCTGGCCAGCCAGCTTCCATCCCTGCATGCCTCCCTCTCCAGCCCACATGCAGCTTCCCGGCTGCCTCCTCCATCACTCACTCCCCTGCTCCAAGACCGCCCAGGGCTCCCCACTGCCTGCAGGGAAAGGCCCCCCGATCTTTACCTCCCCCCCGACAACCCACATGTACCCCCTTACCGGCCCCCCTCTCCTGTCGGCCAGCTTCTGCTGTGGCCCAGGGGCCAAGAGGCCAGCCCCCGTTGGCTGGCCCGGGGAAAGCAGCGCATTGCTGTGAGAACTTGGCTAAGAGGCATGGCCTCTCCGTGCCTCCATCTGTGAGGCTAGGAAGCGAATCCCCCTTGCAGGGCTGATGGCACGTGTCCAGGAGAAATCAAAGCTTAAGGCTTTGTAGCCCGTGGAAGTGCAGACACTTCAAATTGTTACCGTTGTCCCAGGGAGGATGGTTGAGATTAACCTCGAGCTCTGGACTGTGGAGGTTAACCTGGGGCTGGAGGAGGGCGACGGGACAGGTGAGTTACCACTTGTCTCCACCCCACAGGCTCCAAACACAGGGCTGGGAGGCCACCTCCACATCCCCCAACCCCACAGCCCTCCCAGCTCTGACACCCTGAGCGTGTGTCCCTCTTTCTCCAACTCTGTGTTGCTATGCTCTTGGGTGAGGTGAGGGAGCTCCCCTCTGCCTCCCTCTGGCTGGCCCTCGCTCTGTTCTTCAGGGAGCCTCTCTCTCTGCCTTTGTCTATTGTCTTTCTGTCTCTGGCTCTCTCACTGTCTCTCTCAGTCTCTGTTTCTCTGTGTCTCTTGGACTCCCCCGTCTCTGTCATGGCCCCTCTGTCCCTGTCACCTGATCCCACACCAGTGTGTAATATGCCCTCCATCCCTCACAACCTGGGCAGCACCCGCGAACCCTCTCCCACGTCCGTGGACTCCCCCTTAGCCCCTGGACCAGGTGTTGACGGGGAGGTTCAGGAGGAGGGGAGGAGAGAGGGGCTCAGACAGGCCAGGGAAGGTCCTGGAGCTAAGGGAGGACAGTTAGCTGAGCCTCTGCTTCGCTTGGCAGGGAAGACCCCAGAAGCATGGGGGGCATGTGTGGGCCTCCAGACCCTCATTCTAAGTGGCCGCTTCCAGTGGAGGTGACCCTAGGGACAGGTGGCGGGTCAGGAGCCTGGTTCTGGATTAGGCTCTTCTCCCGCCCCCTGCGAGATGTCTCCCTGAGCCTACCTTTCCCGGGCCCATGAGGTACCCAGGGGTCCCCTCTTGGCCTCCCTCCCACTGTGGGCACCGTAAGGGCTGACCATGGCCCCTGTCCAGCAGGGGCTCTGGCTGACATGCCCTGCTGCCCTGGAGCCTATGGCCACAGCGGACAGTTACGGCAACTGAAACCAGGGGGCCCTGCTCACTGTCCCAAGCCTACATGGGGAGGGGCAGAGATGGCCCACGGTCCCACCTGGCGTTGGGAGCACGACCCAGGCCAGAGACCTCAGTCTGGGTTTGAAGGGCTGGGGGCCCAGCTACACCTGTACTCGTTCAGTTCAGCGCTGAATCTCCGCTCCTAGACCAGGGTCTTGCTTGCTCACAGTAGGAGCTCAACAAGTATTTGTCGAGTGAATGAATGAATGAATGAATGAATGAATGAATGACACAGAACCCCTTTGAAATCTACAGCAGTGATGCTGATGTTTGAGCTGATGGCCAGGGTGCAGGCAAATGCCTCTGCTTGGGGAGTTCCCACTGGGGCTGGTGTAGGGGCTTTTATACCAAATGTGAGGCAGTCGATGGATGGAGTTGGGGATGGATCCTTGAGGTGGTCGGTGCGTGCGGGAGGGGACAATTGACTCGGCCAGTGCCAAGTACCGGTTCTGTCCTTCCCCACCCTTTCCCCAAGACATCCCGCCATCTAGTGAAGGACACAGGAATAGACTCCTAGGTCGTCAGACGTGTCAGGACCTTGGAGGTCATGAGATCTAACCCCCTAACTTTGAAGGTGGGGAAAATGAGGTTCAGAGAAGGGAAGAGATGACCCTGGATCACACAGTAAATCAGAACCCACGCTCTTTCTCTAGCCTCCCTCTCCTCATATACTGAGCTGTAAGTGATCTGATTTCCCTTTTTACATGGCTGCCAGGAAGCTCAGAGGTCAGTGTTCAAACTGTGTCTCATATGGCAAGCCCTTCAAAACCCTTTCTGGAAGGGAATTCACATTTACTTGAGCCCACTGATGTGCCCCACGTCATGCTGTACCTGGTCACATATGAGATCTCATTTAGTCCCCACAACATGTAAGAGAGAAACAAATGGCCCTTTTTTTTACAGATGAGGACACAGGTTCAGAGACAGAATCAACTTGCCTAACGTCACAGGGCTTGTAGGTGGGAGACGCAGAATTCAAGGCTGAGACCCTCTGCCTCTCATAGCCATGCTCTCTCCTCTCTAGAAATAAGCACATGCGTGCCTCTCTCTGCCCTTGGACGCTGACCTGGTGCCACTGCTGTGCCCCCTGGTCAGGACGGCCCCTCATCGGCTCTCACCCTCTCAGTAGGCAGACCCCTGAGAAGCCGGAAGGGGAGCTTGGTTTTGAAATATCTCCCCTTTGTCATCCTTAGAACTCAGCTTTATATTGTCCTTGCAGAAAGATTCCGACGCTGGGGTAGCATTCAGAGCCGGTCTGGCAAATATAGCCCAGAATTCTGTTAGTCCTTCGTCGGAGCAAACAGCCGCCAGAAGAACAAGTAAAACAACGCAACAAAACAAACTGTACAAAGATGTTGATCACGGCATTGTGTATCGTGGAGAAGGGCTGGCACTCATCGTGGTCCTCCAGGCGAAGGGGGAGGCCCGCGGAGCTCGTCAGAGGGCTGGCTGGCTTCATGGGAGGGACCGAAGGTGGGTTTAAGGCTCTACAGTTCTGTCTTCACATTGTTCATTTTCTCTTTGAACTTGTGTTTTGTAAGTGGAGTCCAACAGGACGTTGTGGGACGCACAGCGAGCACAGAAGGTAATCTGAAGACAGGAAAGAGCTTTATACTCTGGGTGCCTTTAACGGCACAGTTTCCCCAACTTCAGAACAAGGGACACATATTTTCACGCTGCAGTGGGTCCCACAAGTTATGTAGCTGGTCCTGTGTGTAGTAGTGGGAGGGGCACTGGGCTGGGGTCCAGGACAGTGGGGTTCAAGGATGCTTCCCTCTAGGCCTACCTGAGAGGGCTTGTGCTACTGAGCTCTAAGATATATTTTTTAAGATTTTATTTATTTGAGAGAGAGAGAGAGAGAGAGAGAGGGAGAGAGTGCCTGCAGGGGGTGAGGCAGAGGGAGAGGGGCAGGGCGGAGGAGGAGGGGGAGAGGGATCAGTAGACTCTGTGCTGAGCACTGGAGCTCATCAGCTCATCGTGGGGCTCGATCCCAGGACCCTGAGATCACAACCTGAGCTGAAACCTAGAGTGGGACACTTGACGGACTGAGCCACCCAGGCGCCCCTGAGCTCTAGGATTTTACAAACAGCATGTAGTCATTAAAAATGGAAAACAGGTAGACGCCATCAATACCAAGAAAAGTCAGTCCCCATAAAAAACTGCAGGGAGAAAAGCCAGACGCAGGAAGAAGGCCCCGCCCCCCTCACAGCCGGTGATCTAATGAAGGACCAACAAGGATAAGGCGGGAGTTTGACCAGGCGAAACAGCTGAGCTGAGTTTGTAAGGAATAGGTTTTCCAGAACCTGGCGGGAAGGAAGCAGGTTGAATTTACAGGAATTATGCCTGAAGGGTGGGATTTGAGGCAAGATGAGGGGGAGGTTTCCAGCTTCATCAGACCACACCCTCTAAACCCCCCCCCCGCCCCCACTTCTCTTCCTCTCTTTCTCCCACCTGATATCCCTTCCTTCCTTCCCTGCCGCCCACCACTCCCCCGACCTGTGACGGAAGGGGGGAAGTGGGAGGGCCCAGGCAGGGGAGGGGAGGTGCGCCTGGGAAGATGGGGTGCGGCAGAGCAGCTCCCCTTCAGCCAGCCGGGTTCCGTGTGGCAGGCTCCATGATACCTGAAGTTCCTCCACCCCAGATATGGCGACCCCCCCATTTCAGCGCCGCCAGGAGCCCCAGTGAAGTGAGAGAGATCAGGGGAGCTGCCTGCCAGCGAGCAGGGGGGAAGGCAGGTGGGAGGGCTGAGAAAGGGGAACAGGTGGGAGAGGGAAGGTGAGTCAGCGCAGAGCAGAGCGAGCAAGAGCAAGGGTTTGCAGCGCCAGCGTGGCCTTGGAGCCTCCGGCAGCTCCAGCTCTGTGCTGCCTCCTGGCTCCGGCACCCCGGCCCCTCCCCCTGGGCCCGCCCCCAGTGCCCACGCCCGCACTCCGCTCTGGCGCCCCAGAAAGTCCTTGCTTTCCCTGCCCTTGTCAAAGCTTGCCTCTCCTGTGTCCAGGGCTTCTGAGAGCACGGGCAGCTGCACTTTTGTCTTGCTGAGTGGTCTCCCCAGGCCCTTGGGGGGGCCCCCAAAAGTCACAGGAGCACTCTGGGAAATCCGGTTGGGGGCTGCCCCTGCCCCGCCCTTAGCCCCTGTGTGGGAGAGGGTGAGTGAAAGGGAAGCAGGTCTCCTGGCCTCTGTCCGTCCTCACCTAGGTTCAAGCCAGGCCCTTAGTTCCCGGGCCCCCGCAAGGACTGAGGGCACCATCCTTGTCCCCCTGCCTCTTGGGACTCGGTCAGAGATCAGTGAATGAAGGGACGGGAAGGGTGTCATGTGAAGGGAGGCATGAGGAAAGTTATGGGTGGAGGGGCTTGGATCCCGGGCTAGCTTCTTTCTCCAGGACAGAGGCCTCGGGTTCTCTTGTTAAACTGTGAAAGCACGTCGGATGAGCAATGTTTTACCCAAATGGCAGCCACGTTGCCAGGGCTGGTGAAATGGGATCACTCACAAAGCAGCTCAAAACACTTCACAGTAGGTGAGCCTGTCGGCTGCTTCCCTGTGTCCCCTGAGGTAGTGGCACCTTTTAGCTAGAAGATTCCTGGGGGGGCGCCTGGGTGGCACAGCGGTTAAGCGTCTGCCTTCGGCTCAGGGCGTGATCCCAGAGTCCTAGGATCGAGCCCCACATCAGGCTCCTCCACTATGAGCCTGCTTCTTCCTCTCCCACTCCCCCTGCTTGTGTTCCCTCTCTCACTGGCTATCTTTATCTCTGTCGAATAAATAAATAAAACCTTTAAAAAAAAAAAAAAGAAGATTCCTGGGGACGGCAAGGACTCCCGCTGCTTCCTTACGCCTCGACTGTTGGGCCTACGGTTGGCACGTAGACGAGAGGCAGAGCTGGAAGGAGCTCTCAAACTGAAAGTTTCTGTGACAGACTACCACGTACGGCCACAATGCCACCCCGGAGTGGACACCCTTTGCCACGTGACTTTTACCACGCTCCCAGAAGCTGGAGTCTGATTTCCCACCCTTTGAATCTGGGCTGGCCTCGTGACCTCATTGGCCAAGAGAATGCTGTGGAAACGACTTTGTCCAAGTTCAAGGCTAGGCTCAAGAGACCTTGTAGCTTCTGCCCTCACTCTCTTAGGTCACTGCCCTGAGATGCCGTGAAGGAATTTGAAGGAAGACAGCCCCTGGTCGATAGCCAGACTGACTACCTGACACGTGGGCGAGACCATCTTGGACCTTACAGCCTAGCTGATGTTCCCCAGCTGCTGGAGTGAGCCCCAAAAACCGAGCAACGGAGCACTCAGTCCACCCAGGGAGCCTCGAGAAAGATTATGGCACTGTCGTCTAGGTTTTGGGGTGGTTTGTTACACGCACAGGCTAAGCGAAGCCCAGAGAAAGGAAGGGACTGACCCAAGGTCCCACCCACAGTGAGGCAGAAACCAAGTCTGACTAGGACCAGGTTCCCCAGCTGCCCCCCGAGAGCCGTTCTCATTAGCGTCCTGAGGCCAGCTTCATGGGCCCAGCCTGGCGTGTGTCCCTGCGTGTAGCTGTAACCAGGCAGGCCCCTCCCCCTTCCCTCTGGGTTACAGGGGGTTACTGCCACCCACACAGGGCTTTCCTGCCCATCATCTCTTGGGAGGGAGGGTTGGTTCACCCCATTCTACAGATGATGAAACTGAGGCCAAGAGCCGATGGGCAACTTGCTGTGACGTAGCAAAGCTCCGGCTCTGAGGCCCACTCCGGCTCTTTCCCACTGGCTCCCAGGAAGGAGAATGGCAGGTGGTAACATCCCCTCCAGGGCTCAGGGTCTCGGAAAGGGACACATACATACCACACACAGACACACTCACATCATGGTCTCTCTCTCTCTCTTTCCCTGCTTTTCATCTGCAACCAGCCTACCCCTAATGGACCATATACTTTATTAAAAATATATAGTTACAAACTCCATTGTCACTCTGGGCTGGACCCCGGGGATCTGGAGGGACCGCAGGGAGGGATGGTCCTCATCCTGCCCCTCGGGGTCCCACCTCTGCACCCAAACCCAACACCATCCAGGGGCCAAGATGGCTGGCTTTGGGCACCAGCCAGCTGGGTGGGGGAAGGGGCTAGGCCCCCGGGAGGGGGAGGGGTTCACAGAGAGGGACCGCACCTTCTCATCTGTGGTACAAATGGCAGAAGGTGGATTTGGTGCCTCCATCTCTCCATTTATAGATATTTACAAAAGAAAGTCAAGAGCAACAGGTCACAGTCATGCAAAAGGAAAACGCACCCCCACNACCCCCCAGCAGTCCAGCCGCCTTCCCCAAGGTTCGGAGGGTAAAGGGGGCACGTCCTTGAAGTGTCAGTGGGAAAAGGGTGGTGGGTCTGGGGTCCCCGAGATGCCAGTGGGTAGGCTGACAGGGCAGAGGGTATCCTGGGCCCTTCCCAGGCCTGGGCTCTGGAGTCAATAGGAAGGGGTTCCCCAGTCTTTGAAGCCCCCACCTCCCTCCAGAAGGTCCACGGAGCCAGGGTCAGCTCCGTCCTGAGTGTGGAGGGGGTGTGCTGGCATCCCACCCCCTGGCAGAGGCTCTTGCGGGAAGCAATGAGGGCGGGGCCGGGAGGTCAGATGGCGGACTCCCTGCGGTAGGAGATGTTGTCCAGCGGGAGGGTGGCTTGCATGCGCTCCAGATCCAGGTGGCTGCCGAACTCCAGCATTCGGATGATGCCCGCCTCCTCCTTGGAGCCTGCCTCCAGGCCCAGGCCCGCGGCCACGGCCGCCGCAGCCGCCGCCTCCTCCTCCATCTCCTCTTCCTCCTGGCTCATGAGGGCCAGCTCGTTCTCGTAGCAGAAGGCACTGGGCGGGGGCGGCGGGGCGGGCAGCACGGTGATCTTGCTCTCCTGCAGCTCACGCGCGGAGCAGCAGGGCGTGCCGGCCACCTCGTAGGTCTTGTGGAAGCGCGAGTAGTCCACCTTGTAGTGGCTCTTCTCCTCGAAGACCACGGGCTCGAAGCGGTGGCCCCACAGGATCTCGCTGGCCAGGTAGGAGCTGCGGGCCTGGGTGGTCATGGCGGTGGCCTCCACCATGCCCTCGAGGATGACCACGATCTCAAAGTCCTCCGACTCCAGCTCCTCCTTGCCCATGCCGTAGAGCGGGCTGTCCTCGTCGATCTCGTGGACGATGATGATGGGCGACACCAGGAAGATGCGGTCCAGGCCGATGTCGTAGCCCACGTTGAGGTCCCGCTGGTCCAGCGGCAGGTACTCGCCCTCCTGGGTCATGTAGGGCTTGATGAGCTGGGCCCGCACGTGGGCCTCCACGATGTGGCTCTTGCGCAGGTTGCCCACGCGCCACATGAGGCAGAGCTTGCCGTCGCGCACCGAGATGACCGCGTGGTGGCTGAACAGCAGCGTCTGCGCCCGCTTCTTGGGCCGGGCCATCTTGGCCATGATGGTGCCGATCATGAAGGAGTCGATGACGCAGCCCACGATGGACTGCACCACCACGGCGATGACCGCCAGCGGGCACTCCTCCGTCACGCAGCGGAACCCGTAGCCGATGGTCGTCTGCGTCTCCACCGAGAACAGGAAGGCGCCCAGGAAGCCGTTCACGTGCATGATGCAAGGCTTGGGGGCCGTCGGGGCGCCCCCGCCCCCGCCCGTCGGGGTCCCCGCCGAGAAGAGGAGGCCGAAGAAGAGCCAGGAGACGAGGAAGGCCGCGGAGAAGATCATGAGCATGTAGCGCCAGCGCGTGTCCACGCACGTGGTGAAGATGTCCGCCATGTAGCGCTGCGACTTGTTGCTCAGGTTGGCGAAGTAGACGTTGCATTGGCCGTTCTTCTTGACGAAGCGGTTGCGGCGTTTCCGCCGGGGCACGTGGGCCTGCCCGTTGCGGCTGTGCCCGTGCATGTCCTGAAGCCGGCGTGGTCACCTGGGAAGACGCGGGGCCTGGGGGTGGGGAGAAGCCCGACAGGTGAGATGCTGACAGCCGGGGATCCCCCCCCAACGCCCCGAGACGCTCAGAAGGGGAAGAGCCGGGCCTAGGACCCGGGACCTCCAGGAGCCCTGCGGGCAGAATGCGGCAGGTGAGGTGCTTCTGAAGACGGGGAGGGAGTGTCGGGGGCCTGAGCCTGTGCCTCCAGGGACCAGAAGCTGAGGCCACCAGGGGAGCCCTCATGCCACCCCCTCCAAGCCTCCTGGGCTCCCACCCCGTCTGGGGAGCTTCCTGACCCTGGTCACAGCTCCACCATCTGTCCCTTTACCCTGAGCAGAGGGAGCAGCGAACGCTCTGGCCCCTGCTCGCCTCCTGGGTTCAGCCTCTGCCCTCTTGTCTCTCTGTGGGGCTGGACATCCTCCCAGCTGTCCTGTAGGGCAGCCAATGGCCTCCTGTGGCTTTGGACATTTACTCATTTACTTAAGATTAAATACAGTTTTAACTCCAGTCGCCCACACTTCAAGTGCTCAGTAGCTTGTGGCTAACGGCTGCCACGATCAGGAGTTGATAATAGAACATTTGCATCACTGCAGAAAGTCCTACTAGACTGTGCTGGGACCCGTGGCCCCAGGTCGGTTCCTGTCCTGCCCCCAGACCTGTTTGGAACAGAAGGGGGTGAAGACACCAATGGTGGTGGTCAAGATGGAGGAAGGGGGAGCCCCAAGCTTCGGCCCCTGTGTAGGCATTGCTATTCCCAAGTCACAACCGAGGGAGCAGGGCTCAGAGAGGGAAGTGACCTGCCCAAGGCCACACAGCTGTTGAGTCAATCCAAACTCAGGTGTGTCTAAGCTTCAGCCCCCAGGTGCTGTCAGCATCCACGGTGTCAGGGTGTGGACACCTGGAGGCAGGGAGGCGGACACACCACTGCCTCATCGTGCCACCTCAGAAGACTCATTTCCCCTCACCTGCAACACGGGGATCAAAAGCCTACCTCACAGGACCCAAGGAGATAGTGGGTGCTTGGTGAAAGCCAGTCACCCTCCCGCCTGTCTTCCCGCGTCTCCAGAGCGGGAGGAAGCTGGCGAGAGGCAGGATTTGCCTGTCAGCCCCTTCAGCTGTGTCTCAGTGGAGGCGGCCCGCACCCCACCAGGGTGGCAGGAGCTCCAGCTGGGCCCACGGAGGCCAGACTCTCCCTCCAGCCCTCCCCTCGCCTGGGGCCCCGGGAGAGAGAGGGTGCTGCCCGGGGCCCGGCCGCTGGCGGGGCTGGGCCTGGGCCTGGGCTCCCGGTAACGTTTTGGCCCAGAATTATATAAGGCTGGAAGTTTCTATTTTCTGTTCTATTCTTCTTCCTGATCTAATTGTGCATCTGTGGCAATGTTTATACACTTCCCCGTTCAGGACAACTCGGTTGCCGCAGCAACCGGGCGCGCCAACGCTGTAATTTAGAAATCAACAGCCTGGTGCCTGCCTGCGCCTCTTCCCGGGAGAAACTCCCTCCCTCGGCCAGGCCTGGGGAGAGCGAGCCCTGCCCCCCACCTCCCCCGCCATCACCCCCCACCCTGGGTTCTTCTCCCTTTCCCGCCTTTGCTCCCCGGGTCCCGCAGTCCTGCGCCGAAGTCCTTCGTCCACCACACAACATGGGCAAGTCACTTGGCTGCCGTGAGCCTCAGTTTCTTCATCTGGAAAATAGGACCCGGGAGACCCACTGGTCTGAAGATCTAACAGACAACGTGCATATGCAAGACGGGCCCCTAAGAGGTCATCACTTGAGCTGGGAGTCCCAGACCCTGTCTGCCACTTCCCCCAGAGGCCTAACAGCCAGGGCTCCAGGTGCGAGCCCTGAAGAAATTGGGGGCCAGGGGCACCTTCTAGCTTTTAGGGAGGTCTTCTTTCACTAACCATCCCCCTCTCTGCTCTGTCCCGCTGTCTTGAATGCCTCCAGCAGCACCGCAGAAGGAACCAGAGCCAGAAGGAACCAGAAATCACTGAGTTCAAGATGCTTATTTTGTATCTGAGGCCCAGGAAACGCAGACCTGGGATGGATCGGCTCAGGGTCCCAGAGTGAGGAAGGGCGGGCCAGCTGTGAGCCGGGGCTGCCCATGCCCACTCCAGAGCTCCTGCCAGGTGACTGCGCTCCTGGAAGGAGGGGCCTCCTCCCTGGAGAGCTTGGGGTGGAGTTTGCTGCAGGAGAAGTCTCTTTCTGGGGCTCCCATACTCCAGGAGGGCCCAGGGCTGAGGGTAAGGGAGCTGGTCCCTGCATGCACTAGGCTGCTGGTCCTCCCCCAGCAGCACGGCCCACTTGTCCCCGGCCCTGAATGCGAGTGGCAGGATCAGCCTGGCCGCAGGCTCCAGGTTCGGCCCTGAGGCTCCGCAGGTCCCCACCCGACACTCCCCCACCCCCAGCTTCAACCGTCACCCCTAGCCCCTGCCTTTCCATCACCCCATCCCCACCAGCCTCACATCTCGGCCCAGTGGGGGCACAGCTTGTCCTGCACCCCTGCTTCCCCTGTCCTGGTCACAGCAGTGTTCTCAACCCCTGCGATATTCCAGGCCCTGTGCCCACGGCTCTGCTCTGCCAGGCTCAGCCGTGCTCAGGAGTGTCCGCGCCTGGGCCGATGGGAAAGCCGCCCCCAGACCCATCACCCACCACAACGGAGGAGCCTGTGAGCCGCCTGTACCCCTAGAGACCCCCGGTTGGTGAGGGCCCTGTCTGCAGGGACCTGTTCAAGTAAGCGCGCGCTCCTGTCCCCGCTGACTTCCTCGGCATGAGCGAGAGGCTCACCTGCCAGCGCGTGGGCTGACCCGCACAACGCCTGGCCGGCACGTGAAAAGTACAAAGCTTGGCATCGTGCTTTCACGTGACAGCACTGGGAGACAGCCAGGATTTCTGTCCCTTGTTTGTCACACGGGGCTTCCCGGCAAAGGCCCAAGGGGAAAGTACGGAAGAGAAGGGGCACAGATGATCGAAGAGGGGCAAGAGGCCTTGACGACTGGGTATCAGCCCCTCTGAATATAGGTGTCCTATTGGAGAGAGCGCAACCCCTGGATCGTGTCCACCAGCAAACCGTACTTTTCCGGAAGGCAGGGAGCTGGTCTTCGTTCTCTTGCAACAAGTGTGCGAGGAAATGAACACACATGGAAGAACTTGGTTTCGGCACATTTCCTATGGCGGAGGCTCTGGAGGCCAGGCTCCCCTCGTTGCCTTGCAGGGTGACCTCGGACAAGTCCTTTCCTTTCCGGGCCAGGTTCCTCGGCCGGTCCCTACCCTTGATCATGAGTGCATCCCAAGACTCCTTTCAGGGTTAACATTCTTTCTTCGGGGAAATGATAGGGACGGGAGATAACGGCTGCTTTTAAAAACTTAATGTCCTTTCTTGGCAAAGTGAAGGGTTGAAATGCTGTGCCAGGACCAAACTTTTTTTTTTTCCTTTAATTTTATGGTGCTGTCAATGTCCCAAATCTGGAGCCCCTAGGCCAGACTTCACTGGACAACTAGAGAAACTGAGGCCAAGAGCAGGGCTGTGGCGCAGGGAGGCAGCGGCTAGCCAAGGACATTCCGGCCTCAGGGAGATAGTGAAGGTGACCAGCAGGGCTGTCAACTCGCTGGCACCATCACTAGCCTGCTCCTTCCGGAGGAGGAGGGCCGGACACCTTGCCTGCCATGGGTCCAGAGGAGGCAGGAAAAAGACCCCACGCCTGTCATTAGGTTTTCCCTCTGATTTTATGACACCAAATGCCCCCTCCTTGCCCACAACTCCCTTTGGCAAAGAAAAGCTGATAAAGTGACAGCAGTCCCAGGGGGACTCTAGCAACCCCGGCCAACTGTGAGGACAGATTTCCCTGTGTGCACCCACCCCACGCACGGGAGAATCACTGGTGGCTGCAGGGGCATGTCACCCCGGCACCTAGCCCGCAGCAGCAGCCCTTCCCGGGACCGGGGCCAGCCAGGCTCTCTAGAGGGCAGGAGGTGGGGGCAGAAGGCCACAGGCGGGGACACTTAGCCAGCCTGCAGGGCCTTGATGCATGTCATTGTTACCGGATGGGACAGTAGGGGAGGTGAAGTGACTTGCCCGAGGTCACACTGCTCAGCCCTGGGGCCCAGCTGAACCTGTCGTCCTTCTCCTTCTTGGTGGCTGCTCTCAGGGAAGGAACCTTCTGGAAGTGTCAGCTCCCTGCCAGGCACCGCCTGGTCTGTCTCCCTGAACCGTCACTGTAGCCCTTTGTTTATTTAACAAGTATTTATTAAAGCACCAACCGCAGCAACTAGCAGGGTTATTATTTCTCTTCCCAGCTGAACAATCACAGGCTGGAGGCTGGGGGAGTTGGGACGAGGATGGGGGTCGCACAGCAGAAGCGCCAAAGCTGGGATTCCCACTCAGGTCTGGCTGGCTCCGGGTCCCCGGCTCACCCCAGTCCCCAGCCTCCCCAGGCCCAGCCCCAGCCCCTCCAGTCTCTGAATCTTCCCTGGCTGCCCCGCCAGCCGCAGCCCTGCCTCCTCTGAGCCCCTTGGCTCTCACTGCCTGTCCGCTCCACTCGGCTCCTTCTCAACTTTAGGAAAAGAACATGCTGGCTAAGCCCTCGTGGTTGGGCGACAAGACCTGGCTCTCAGTCTCGGCCCTGTCGCCTCCTAGCGTGTCCCCTTTGGACCTCAGTTTCCTCATCTGCAAAGTGGACATCATGGCGACAGTACCTACCTCACCAAACCCCTGTGGAGGCGAGTGTGAGAACCACTAGGAACAGAAATGCGGGCCGAGGGCTCCACGGGGCTTTGCAGGTGGAATGCACGGAATATGCAGGGGACGCTGGTGGTGGTGGTCGTGAGGATGCTGATGGTGGTGATGATGGTGGTGGTGACACAGGACAGGGGACTGGGGGCCGGGAAACCCAGGGTCAGGTCCTGGCTTCACTACAGCTCCAGCCAGGTGCTCCTTCTCTCCATCTGCAAAATGCGGGACCATGTTTGCTCCCTGGCAGGAGTGGGAAGATGTAGTGAAACAAGGCGCCCAAGCACAGAGTCTGAAATAAGGCAGGGGAGCTGGTGGGTGTTCCTGAGTCCCAACAGCCCCATTCATCCCGGAACCCCTCTGGGGCTCGGACAGGGAGGCTGACTCTTCCACCAGAGGAAGCAGGCACAGGGCAGTCGAGGTGAGGCGAGGCGAGGCGAGGGGAGGCTGCGCTGAGGGGCTAACTCAGGGCACCCAGATCGGGTTCTCGAGGGTGGGAAGATTTCCCTGAGGGATGTGGAAGGAATTGGCACCGTTGTCCCCTTTCCCAGACCCCTGAGGAGCCCAGGGCCTACCCCTCCCCCAGCTCTGACGGAAGCTTTTTAGGCCTGACCGGCCCAGTTTGGGTGAGGCTTTGCTCAGCTCTGACACACAGGGCTTTGCACGGGGGTGGGAAAGGGCTCGAGGCCTGGCAGCCGAGCCGTGCTCCTCCAAGAGTAAAAGGAAGCTGGAGATGGATCTAGCCATGGGGGACATTGTGATAGCGTGTCCCCTCCTGCCTGCAGCCCTCTGGAGGCCTGTGCCGCTCCTCAGAACCCGGGAGGTCTGACTACCTCGTCTTCACGAGTCTCAAGAGCCCACAGCTTCCCCCTGCACTGGCTTTGACCCAAGTCCGGAGTGGATTCTCTACCACTTTCTGCCTGTGTGACCCTGGGCAGATTACTTAGCCTCTCTGGTCCCTGCACTCATCATCTCTGGGTGGGGCTAACAATAGTCCTTACCTCATAAAACCGTAACGAGGACTAAATGAGAGCACACACATCACGTGTCCAGTGCTGCGTACGTGATCGGTAAGGGATACAGATCACTCCCGGGGCTGACCAGTCCTTCCTTATCCTCCTCCCCCTGAATTTAAGCTGCACCTCGCCAGAGCCTGCCCTGCACCCATCACAGGGCCCTGCCCCGTTTGTTTTCCCACACGAGCCCAGGGAGCAGCTGAGCGAGGGCAGTGGCCACAATCTTCGTTGGGGTGGGGGGCTGGGTCGGAAGTGGGAGCAGGCAGATCCCTTGACCTCTCCGGGCCTTAGCGTCTTCATCGGCCAAGGAACGCGATAATGCCTAGCTTGCAGGGTGGTCGGGAGGGCCAGCTGTGGATTGCCAACTGTCACAGAGTGGGTGCTCAATGAACGCCGTTTCTCCCTCCTACTTTCCGTACCCCGAAACCCCACTGCACACGGAGGCCCTGCCCCACTGGCTGCCGGTGTGACATTGCCAACTCCACGCGGAGCACTGAGCGTGCACCTGGTCCGTGGCGGCTGTCTCCTGAGTGCTTATGCTGATCAATTCCCGCCACGCTCCCCGTGACCTCAGAGGAAGTGACCATCATTATCCTGACTTTAGAAGTAAGAAAACGAAGGCAGAGAGAGGTCTGCCAACTTGTCCAAGGTCACACAGCCCGTTAGTGGTGGAGCCAGGATTTGGACCCAGGCGGTCGATGCCAGAGCACGTCCATTAGACACTTGACTCCCCCGGCCCGAGGACTCACGGACACGTTCCACATTTCTTCCACTTAGGAAACACTGATCAAGCCCTACTACATGCCAGGCTCTGTGAAGTCAGTCCTTCGGGAGAAGGAGAAGCTGGGTTCTAGGGCAAGTTGGAGCCAGGACCTGGTCCGTGATCATAGAGCTGGATGCAGGAGACTCTGGGCTCCCAGAGGGGCTCTGAGCAGTGTGGGGTGAGCTTCCAGCGCTGCACCCCAACTCCCAACTTTCCTGCCCAGCCACTCAGCCGGCGGGTGAACAGGCTCGGAAAGCAAGTTCCCCAGGATGTCCGGAGAGGCCTTCTGGTTACGGCCAAATAGCAGGAGCTGGGGGCCAAGGGTCACGGCTCCAACCTGCAGCTGTGCCCTTTCCTGCCCAGCCAGAGCCTGGCCCCAGCCCTGACGGGAGCTTACCAGCCCCACAGGAGTGGCCTCGATTGGCCCGACAGTCCCACCCAACGGACTGTCCCCAAACACCTGTGCCCTTCTTCTCTACAGGGATGGGAAGGTGAGAGTAGATCCCTGGATGCTCTTCTTTTCCAGAACATTGGTGGTGGGATTCAATCCCCCACGACCTCCCGGTGGCTTCTCGGGGCCTGGTCTGCTGCGCATTCTTCCTCCGAAGTTGCTCCAAGATTACTATTTATCGCACCCTTGCTGTGGGTCAGACCCAGGCCGTGGACTCACCCGGCTTATGGCTCACCCGGGGAGAGAGCTGTACGCATAGTAGCATCCGCACAGCTGGGCGTCAGAAATTGTGGTAAGCTGATTGGAGGAGAAGTTCGGCGTGATGTGAGAGAGACGACAAGGGGATCTCTGGTTTGGTGAGGGTCCCCTAAGGCCTCTTTGAGAAAGTGACACTGAAACTGAGCCCCGAATAGTGACGGGGAGTCAAGTCGGTGTGGAGAATTGTGTGTCTGTGTGAAAGGTGGGGTGTAGAACATTCCAGAAGGGGTTTGGCGTTGTTGAGAACCTGCAGCAAGTCCACTTAGTGGGAGTGAAGTGAGCAAGAGGAGCGAGGGCAAACTTGCCCAGGTTGAGGCCCCAGAGGTAGGGGGTGGGGAGGACTATGGATTTCGCCCTCACGGCCACAGGAAACAGGTGGGCAGGCAGCTGGGTTTTGCCGGTTGGATCTTTTCAATTTTCATGTGAAATCTTTAAGATAAATAGGGATAAAGAATAATACAATAAACTCTTGTGTATCCACCACCAGGCTTAAGAAATAAAACCACCTCAGAGCGCCTGGGGGCTCAGTCGGTTAAGGCCGACTCCTGACATCAGCTCATTGATGTCAATGATGACACTGATCTCAGGAGCGTGAGTTCAAGCCCCGCGCTGGGCTCCATGCTGGGCGTGGAGCCTACTTAAGAAAAGAACCCCCCCCCATGTGGCTCCTGTGGCCCTCTGCCCTGGTCTGGCTTCGGAGGCCTCCATTGTCTGGGCCTGGTGCACCCATGGGGTAAGACGTGCTGGGGCCCCGCTCAGGGTGCCGTGCACACAGGAGGCTTTTGGGTGGGCTCCTGCTGGGCCCAGACGGTGGCCTGTAGGGCGCGGTGGTGGGTTGCATGGGACTGTTGGGAAGAGGGGTGTTGGGAACAGGTGCAACGGGACGCGGAAAGAAGACCCAATTTAAGGAGTAATGGTCTCCAGCGCGCCGTGGTTGTGGGGTGTGCGGGTGGAGAAGTCCACAGCTCGTCAGACCCCGAGGTCGAGGTCGGGGCGGAGCTGTTTGATGCTGACCCCTGTGGCGGTGCTGGAAGTTGTGGAAGCAGATGTAGCTGCCAGGGCAGGAATGCTGAGGGGAGCGGAGCGCCCCAGAGCCCCTGGGCACCCCCTGCACGGGGACGAGGAGCCGGCACAGCAGAGGGAGCAGCAACCAGAGCCAGGAGAAGAGGAGTTTCAGCAGAGCTGCCCAGCGGGCCCCGACCAGCCCAGACCACGTAAGGCCGGCGGCCCCCAGCCCTTTCCCAAGGGGATGCTGTCCCTCCCCAGCCACCAAGGGCGAAGTGAGGACACGGGCGCCGGAGAAGGCCAGGTGCTGGGGACGCGGTAGCTGCGGTGGGCCAGGGGACAGGAGCAGAGGTGGCCTCGGCACAGCCCACGTCCAGGGCACGTGCCCCAGCAGGGGAAGGGGGCTGGCGTGGAGATCACCACCCGACCTCCACCTCTCAGCAAACAAGACCGCAGGAGCTGGGGCTGACGGCGCAGGAGAAGGTCCCCCGGGGCCGTGGGGCATGTGGGGGCTGACACCTGTCACCTGCACTGGCACAGGGTTCCCTGGATTCTCTGATGGGCCTCACAAGAGGTGTGGGAAGAAGGGAGGTGTGGGGAAGGCGAGTCTGAGCCAAGTCCCAGGCTTACTTCCTGCCTCGCCCTGTGTGGCCCTGGGTGGCTTTGGAGAGCCATGGGACTGCCTATGACACTTGGGTGCGCTCCTGGGACCTCAACCTGCAGAGGGTCACACAGGAGGGGAGCTGGGCCCCTTGTCTGCCCAGCCTGGCCTGGAAGCAGCCCGATGCCCATCTGTGAATGGCACATCCCACAGCCAGCAAAAAAGGAAGAGGGAGCCCTGGAAGGAGCCATGTGGGTCTTCAATATGTGTCTTTTAGCAAAAAAAAAAAAAAAAAAAAAAAGGCAACAGTGATGAACATTGAGTATAGTATCTACCATTTGTGGAAAAAAGGAGAGAATGAAATTTATAGACACACATATTTGCTTGTCTGGGCTTGTCTGTGGATGGAGCCCCAGGAAGCTGGTGACACTGGCTGCCTCCGGGGAGGGGAAGCAGGTGGCTGGGGATGGGTAGGAGGAAGAATTCTCACTGTATTCCTGTTTGTGTCTTTTTAATTTTAGAGCCATATGAATGTATTACCTACAGAAAAAAAGACACATAGAAGGCTTTAAAATTAGTGCATACATATGTGTATTTTCTGAGAAGGCTTAGAGCATTCATAAGGTCCTCAAAAGGGCCTGTGATCCCAGGAAGCCTGAGAATGCTGTACTTCTGTGCTGTGCGCCCATGGGAAAATGCCTTGATTTCTCTGAGTCACATCCGTAAGACAGGGAGGAAGAACACCCACTTCGTAGGCGCGCTGTGAAGACGAAACGCGGCCCTGGACGGGAAGTTTGTAAACTGTAACGTGCAGAAAGCCCTTCTGGAAGGGGCTGACTTGGTGTCACCTCCCATTCTCTCCCCAGCCCCCTTGAGGTCTCCTCTCCAGGGCTCACGGGCTCCGAAGGGGGCCCTGGCTCCTCGCCCCTGCCTTCCTCCCCGAATCCTCCCGGCCCGAAGGACCCCCCCATCCGGACGGCCCCTCTCACCCTCCTACAGCTCCATATGCCCACGTCTCGCAGTGGCCAGGCTCAGCCTTGGCTTAAAATACCACGGACCCCGACCACCGCAGCTGTCCTTGGAAGCAGCAACAGGCGGACGGGCTCCTGTTCTCGGCGGCGGCAGCAGCAGCGTCTGCTAAGAGGCAACGCAAACCCGGCAATCCCGAGTCAGCCTGAGGGCCCCTCCCCTTCATCCCTCCCCGTCTGTGACCTCCCGGCGGGGGTGGAGGGGGGCGTTCAACTAAGGCCTGGGCATCGCCCTTCCACCGTCCCGAAGCCAATCATTGTCATAATGGTACAACTAACACTGAGTGTCTACTGTGGGCCAAGCCCGGGCCACAACTTTGATCCTCACCCCGGAGGTGGTAAGGTCCCTCTCATCCTCACCCGGGACCAGAAGCTTCCCCAAGAAGGTGAACTGTGGGACTGGGGCCTGGACCCTGGCCCCCACACGCTGTCCACCCAGTCTGCAGCGTCCACCCTGCTCCAGGCCACGTCACGACCATACAACTGCAGGGCCTCTTCCCCACCCCACCCCTCCGCCGCTCAGGCCTTTCTTCCTGTTCCTTGAACACAGCAAGTTTAATCCTATCTCTGGTCTTGACAAGGCTGTTGCTTCTGGTTGAAATCCTCCAAGTCGCCACTGCTCACACCTTGCTACCGTTCAGCTCTGAGTCAGAGGCTACCTCCCCCAAGAGGCCCCCGGGGGCCTCTCTGTCTGCGTCCTAACCCTCCCAGCACTTCTCCGATCCAAACGGATTTCACATTTCACGTACAATCACCGTGAAGTGCGGGGATCTCAAATCTCTGCGTCAGCCCGGAGCCCCGGTCCCCGGCACACAGTGGACACTTCACAAGCATGTGATGATGGACAAAGAAACAAGATCCGCGTGTCATCATTCCCGTGAGGGACCTAAGCAGGGGATATGACAGAATGTGACCAGGGAGGAGCTATTTTTGTCACCGTAGTCAGGGAGAACCTCTCCACGGCGGAGGTGGTCTCTGCGTGGAGGCCAGAAGGACAGCTTCTGTGTCACTGGCGTGAGTGCAGGATGGCGGCGGGGCCGGGGCCTGTGGCTCCCCCTCCTGCAGAGCACCCCTCACTCCCAGGGGAGAGAGCAGGGCGTCCCTGACTCACGCCAAAGGCTCTAGGCCCTTAAGAGAAGCTGCAGGACTGTAGGGAGAGGCCAGGGAGGCTGGGGCAGGCAGACAGGACTCAGAGGGGCCGGAGACAGGGGTAGGCACACTCAGTCCCCGCTCCCACCCCAACCTCCTGCCCAGCCACAGACGTGAGCGACTGTCCCTTGGGGATGCCTATGACACCAGGCAGAGGGCTGCGTGCTTATCATTCTGGCCGTCCGCCCAGCTGGCTCCTAAGGCCAGAGACTCTCAGACTCCATTCATTCATCCATCCATCCATCCATCCATCCATCCCTAAACCAAGCTGAGCTGGAGTGGCCTCCACCCTCCCGCCTGGTGTGTCCACACCGCAGCGCAGCGCTTCCTCAGGGGTGTCCTACCAATCCCTGTGGAATGAACGAACGTTTACTGAGCACCTACCATGTGCTGGCGGAAGAGAAGTGAGTACGACACAATCTGCTTTGCTGAGCTGAGTTCGGCGTGTTAACAGGTGAGGACAGGAGGCAAAGGGTCTCCAAGGCCAGAGGGCTTCCAGACAGGTCCTTGGGAGGATGTGGGGCAAGCAGGAAACGGGAAGGGGAAGCAGGGCTGGGCCTGGGCTGGGCTGGGCAGGGCAGAGAGTGGCCCTGGGCCCTGCAGCGGGGGTGCTGACTGTGGGGCTTGACAGCCCAAATGGGTCTGAGGACAGGAGAGTGGCATCCTGGAATCCTTGCCACTTATATTCTTAGGAACTGAGCATCCTGGAAAAGAAAGGGATCTGCACACCCCAGCCTTTATCAGTGCTGCCTCCAGGATTTCTATACAGGGCGGTAGCTTTTAAACTTTCTGACCAAGACCCAGATTAAAAACAAACACGTTGTACGTTGCTACTCATTATACAACATATATATTTTAAAAACGGTAACAAGAGCCTTGCAAAATAATACCCTCACTACATATGAAGCACTTGACATTTTCTTTTTTATTTCATTAAAAAAATAAGTAGTGAGCTCACTAAATCAATTTCACAGCCACTCATGGATCAGGACCTGGACGTGCTCGGAGGAACCCTGAGCTGCCGGGTGCTCTGGAGCCCTGAACTGGCTGACATGGGGGATCTAGGGTTTATCTATTTTCTTTTCCGGTGTCCCCGGGTGGGCACAAGCCTCTAGGGCCTGTCTCGAAGCTGCGACTGCGCATGCTAGGACCATGGGCTTTTGGAGGGCACAACTGTGCGGACAGTTGTTGGAGGTCATGAGGAAATCCTTGGAACAGTGTGTTAGACTCTTAGGATCATGGGAACTCCATCCCGTGGCCCAGACAATAAGGACTCTGGGTTCTGGGTCTGATCCCTTTCTCTGGCCCTATATTAGAACCTGCTGCCATCCCCCTAACAGATGTCATTCCGCAGCTGCTTACACACCTCCCGTGACAGGGAGCTCACCCCCTCCCCGGGCAGCCCACTAGAGCGTGCGGAGTGAGGCTCTGCCGTGCTATCAGTGCAGCTGATAACTGTAACTCCGTCCCCTGACTGGCTGTCAGGCTGTTCTCCTATCTCCTGGCCTGTCACCCCAGGGAACCAGGCCGGCTCCAGCATGAGCCTGACATGAGGCCATGCCCGCGCTCTGCCCCACCTGGTTCCTTCTCCTCCCTGTTGCCCAGTGTCTGGGGGACGGCTCTGAAACCCAGCCAGAGAGGCTCTTTCCAAGGTCAGGTGGCCTGAGGATCTGCAGCTGTTCGGCCTGGTGCGGGTGCTCAGCCAGCCCTACCCCCACCCAAGCAGGTCTGGAGGGTTCGGCAGAGAGTGCAGGCGCTGACACCCAGGATAATGAGAGAAGCAGCGTCTGAAGGGGAGGCCAGTGAGCATGGGGGCTGGGGCCTGGCAATCAGCAGGAGTCGCCCCTGACTGGTCGGGCCACACGGCAGCTCCTGTCAATGATGGGTCGATGGGTCGATGGGTCGTGTTACTCTCAAAGCTCACGGATCTTCCCAGCAACCCACAGATGTAGGGGCACAAACCCACCCGGTAGGTCAAGGGATGGAGGCTCAGAGAGGTGAATACACTGCCCAAGGCCACACAGCCTCTCAGGGGTGGAGCTGGACTTGAAGCCAGATCTGTTTCCTATCCGCGGGGCTCAACTGGGACTACGGAGGCCAGAGGAGAGAAGACTTGGGGGAGCAGAGCGAAGCTAGTCGCCCCTCTTGGAGGGGATGGGCTGGTTCCCTCAGAGCAAAAGCCAAAGTCGGAGGCAGGTATCCATTAACAGAAGCTTCCAGACACAGTGGGCCGCCCCAGGAGATGGTGAGCTCCCTACCAAGAGGGGTGTAGGGGGCTCTGCTGCGCATGTGCCAGAGTGACTGAGCCCCTCAGCCCTCCCCCACCTTGCTGCCCACGACCAGAACACCTCGGGTTCTGTACCTGTCGCCTCCCCCATATGGTCCCATGGAGTTTCCAAATCCCTGGCCCCCATTCCAGCTGTCCCCTGGGCTGAGTGGAGCCTTAACTGTCACAGGACAGAGGGCTTGGACTTCTTCTCAGGCCTACGGTGGGGGTTTGGGGTAGAGGTCAAGATTGGGAGGGGAGCTGCAGGGGAGGATAGGGGAGACACTTTGCTGGGAGGGGGGTGGGGGGCCCAGAGGCCAGATGGTAAAACCAATTCTGCCACCACATCGAGGTTGGGCAAACTCCCTCCTCAAGGCCTCCATCTCCCTGTCAGTAAAATGGGATCAGTCCTCACAGTCCTGTACCCTCCCTCCCTGGCCTAGCTCAGGTCCCCTCCCATCTTGCAGCCCAAATAAAGCTGGGGTGCGCTCTGACAGCAGACAGGGCAACAAAAGGGAAAAGCCAAGCACATCCCCCATGGCCACAGGTTGTCCCTGTTTCACAGAGGAGCTAAGAGAGGTTCCCAGGGGGGACAGTGACCCAGTCAAGGTCACAAGGGGTAAGTGGGGCGGGGGGAGCTGGGATTCAATCCCAGGCCTGCCTGACTCGGGCAGACTTCCTTGTTCAGCTGTGACGGGGCGCTGCTGCCCCTTCCCTCCCTCCAGTCTGGGGATTTCCCGGAGAGGGGCCTGAAGAGACCCAGCTCTTCCCTCCCACATCTAAACCCCCCGCCAAGATAGGGAGTGTGTGAGAGAGGGGACGGGTGTTGGCAGTCCCAGGGGTGGGAGACAGAGGAGTCAGGAGCCCTGGGCCAGTCTGGCCCCAGTTCTGCCATCATTGCTGTGTGACCTTGGGTGATTCACTGTGGTCTCTGGGCTCAGTTGCTCCATGTTCCAGAAGCGTATGGGAGAAAAAGCAGATACATGGGGTGCCTGGGTGGCACAGCGGTTAGGCGTCTGCCTTCGGCTCAGGGTGTGATCCCGGCGTTATGGGATCGAGCCCCACATCAGGCTCCTCCGCTGTGAGCCTGCTTCTTCCTCTCCCACTCCCCCTGCTTGTGTTCCCTCTCTCGCTGGCTGTCTCTCTCTCTGTCAAATAAATAAATAAAATCTTAAAAAAAAAAAAAAGCAGATACAGGAGCAGATGGGGCCACCAGAAAACACTGGGGAGAGTTTTCTCCATCTTCCCAGGCCCAGGGGTGCCGCTGCTCCACTGCACTCCCCACGTCCGGCGCATGTCCCCTCTGCCCTCCACAGGCCCCTGCTGGGTCCACCTGAGCAGGCCTAGACCAGCGCTCCCAGCTGATAGGGCCACGACCATGACCACACCTTCTCCCGACACCCCTCCAGCTGGGGCCCAAACACCAATGACCACCTGTCTTGACAGCCTCTCTCCTTGACCTGCCAATGCCCCTCACGGACACCTCACCTACCCCTGCGCACTGAGACCGGATATTCCGGCTGCTGGCACGAGAGCTGGTCAATCACTGGCCAGGTAGCTCCAGGGAGGAACGGGGGAACTGGCTCAGGCAGAGAAAGGGGAGCCCCAGGCTGCAAGAGATGCACGTTTCCTCCTTCAGCAAGCCAAAGGGACCGTCCCAGAATGGCTGGACCTGGGAGCATTCCAGCAGGACAACGGTGTATGGCTGTTTCTACCCTCCGGACCTTGGGCAGACTCGGGCTGCTAGCTGAGCTTGTTTCCTCAACTGAAAAGTGGGAGTGATGGCTCTCGCGGGGTGGCAAGGAGGATTCAGTAAAACTGTGAATACAAAGCCTAGCCTAGAGCCTGGCATGTGGGGGCTTGTCCCCCTTCCTGCCACAGGACTCCCAAGAAAACCTCCCTGTCCGCACAGCCACCAAGCAACGGCACCACCTCCCGGAGCAGCTGGGCGTCTGAGTGTGTGTGTGAGGGACTGTGGGAGAGCGTTGTGCGAGTGTGTGCCAGAGCGCAAGAGAGCATGCGAGCGTGTGCTGGGAGGACTGAGGCAGGGGGACACCAAAGGGGGGGGCAGCGCCACATCCCAGCTCTCCCCTCCCCTGTTTGCCCGCCGGTGTGTCCTAAAACAGAACAGTGGTCTTAGAATCAAGCAAAACCCACCAGCTCAAACCTCGTCCCAGCCACTTTCTATTTGTGTCCCGCCAGCCACTCCCCCTTGCTGGACCTCAGTGTCCCCTTCTGTAAACAGAGGACCACGGATGTCCCAAGTCTCGCGGCTTCGCCATAGGGACCAGGGAGTGGGTGGCAGGGGCAGAAGTGTCCCAGGCCTTTGAGAGCAGGGGGCCGAGACCCAGAGCCAGTTAGAGCGTGAGCCCACCCTGCCCCCCACGCTGCACCCCACCCACCACCCTGCGAGCCCCGTGTGCGCGCCGGCAGGAGCGCGCGCGCGTGTGTGACTCAAGGTCTATTCATAGCTGAGCTCCACCAGCTGCAGCGTCACAAGCAGAGGGGCCTCAGCCCGTATTATTATTTCAATTACCATCTGAATTAAAAGTTTGAGCAGCGATCAGCCCACGTAGAGAGGGGAAGAGGGAGCAGGAGAAAAATAAAAGTGAAAAGGAGAAGAAGGGCTGCGCCCGGAGATTCCCCCCACACCCCAAGGAGGGCTGAGTCGCCCAGGAGGCTGAAAGGTTATGCCAACCTCCAGGATTCCTGCCTGCCCCTTGTCAGGGGCCCAGGGTCCTTGTGGGGATGGGAGGAGCACTTTGAGATGACAGCCCTCCAGCAGCTACACTGTGGAACTAGACCCTTCGGTCCAGAGTCTCCCTCACACAGCAAGCTCAGGGAGGGTGTCGAACTGACCTAAGGTCGCCCTGGGAGCCACACCCAAGGCTGCTGGAGCCAAGCTCCTCCTCTCTTGCCAGGCAGGTCCCACCCACAGGTTCCCATGACCTCACAGGGTGCATGACACTGACATCTGTGGGTGGCGCTGGGGCAGGACCCGGGAGGACAGAGGTGGACCTGCAGTCCCTGCTGGTTTCTCTCCCTGCGTCCTTCTCTGCATTCCCGAGGCCAGCCCCCCTACCCACAGCCCTAGCCTAGAGCCAGCACTCTCTCAGCCCTCTGCCAAACCACCAAGCAGTCAGCACCTCTGATCCCAGATCTCACACCGTCGTCGGCCCAAAGGACCCTCCTGACCCACCAGTGCAGGGAACAGACCCCCTGGCCCAAATCTGACTGTCTGGGCGCCTTTGAGCAGGTCATTCTTTGTCCCTGTGCTTTAGTCTTCCCCTTTGTAAAGTGAGTTCTTCCTTGGGTGCCCGTCTATATTCATGGCTTCAGAATGGAGCCCCCAGAGGATCCTTCAGGGGGTGTCATGCTGTGGGGGCGACACATCATCTCCTGCCAAACCCCAGCCCAGGGGAGGGACTTTTTCCATTCTTTTCTCAAGGAAGTCCCAGGGACAGCCCCCAAGAATCAGACTGGCCGGGACTCAAATCCAGACTCATCCATTTCCCTGCTGTGTGACCTTGGGCAAATCACATAGGCTCTCTGAGCCATGGCTCCCCCGTCTGTAACACAAGGACACGACATTTCAGGGCTGTTGGGAGGATCATAAGAGAAACCATTTGCAAAAAGCTCCTACCCCAATGCCTGGCGTAACAATGTGAGGTTCGTTGCTGGAAACCGGGGATGCGACTGGTGCTGCTCCCCAGCCTCTCCTGGGATATGAAAGACTCCTGGGATTTTGGAGGTGGGGGTGTCATTCAGCCTCACCCAAAAGCAGGACTCACTGGGACGGGATTCTTGGCAGGTACTCATCTGGTTCTGCTAAATAGCTCTGGGAATAAGGAGCTCACTATTTCACAAAACATCCACAGAGGCTCCCCATCTTTCTCTATCTCCAGCTCTGAGAATCTTCTAGAAGGGGCCATGATCTTCTAGCTTAACCCCAAATCTAGCCTGTCCCTGCCTGGGACTTCTTGGAACTCGCTTTAAAATGAGCCCAAAAGGGAGCTCTTCGAGTTTACTGAACGAGGGATGGGATTAATGCTCAGGGACGGTGGAGACGAAGGAAGCCAGGGAACAGGAAGGGAGAACAGAGGAGGCCAAAGTGAGAACTGGGCCCTCCAAGCTCCTGGGTCCTGCCCCGTCTTGCCAGAGCGTTCCACAGGGTGTGTATCTGCCTACCTGCCCACCTACTTCCAGGCAGGGCTGGGAACCAGGGCCGTGGGTTCGGGCCCCAGCTCTCCTTCCTCTACCCCAAACCACTATTGTGACCGCGCGGTGGGGGCCTACTTCCCTCTTTGGGCCTCGGTTTCCACTTTTATAAAACGAGGACATCAGCCCAGGGAGTTAAGCTCCAAGCCTTCTGTCGTATTGAGCTGCTCTCCCACTGCCCCCTTACCTCCCGCCCAGCACGCAGGGAGCCACCGGGCCCCGAGGGTCTGCGGGCTCAGGGCCAGAGACCCTGTCTCTTCCCCTGTCTCTCACCTTCCCGTCCACTATCTCTTTCACACCTCCTGCCTTTGAGGGTTCTTTCGTCCCCATTTGACAGGTGTGGAGATGGAGCCATAAGGCAGCGGTCAGCCACAGAGAGCCGTCCGAAATGCCGGCCTCCTCCTCTGTGCCCAGGAGAGCAGCAGGGCTCAAGGGCATCTTTTTCTCAGGAGACTCACCAAGATCTCGAGTGGCCAACTGTTCTCCACACAGATGTAGACACTGCACAGGGCATGGGGTGGGAGGACCTGCCCAAGGTCACCGAGCAAGGCAACGATAGATTGTCCTGAACTTGGGCTCCCTGCCTCCCCGGTGCCACCTAGCCAGGGGGACAGCAACATGCTCTGACCTCCTGCCCTGGCCCTGGGATCTTTCCAACATCGGAGCCCTTGTCCTGCCTCGAGGCCCTGCTTGGCTGCTCCCGGAAGCCCCCACCCCCTGGGACTGAGGCGGCAAGAGTGAGCAGGAAGACAGGAATGAAAGTTGAGGGTTGGCCGCTTGCCCCCCGGCCCTCCGTCCCTCCCTCTCCTCGTGCAGGGGGAGCGGCGGTGATGTAATGCATGTAATGCACTCGGCTTTGGTCCCGGTGCCAATCTCAGAAGAGAGACGACAGATTGCGTGAGCCAAATTTGGCATCCTAGGGGGGAGAGGCATGAAAAGTGGAGATGTGGAGGAGAGGAGCGAGGAGCCTGGGGGGGTGCGGGAGAAGCCCCCCTGCCCGGCAGACCCCGGAGTCACCTCCTCTCCTTCCACCCTGGCCCCCCGTCCGCCCCAGCCCACCTGGCCTCAGGGTCCCCTCCTCACTCTGAGAGACCAGCCTGGTTCTTCCCTGGACCCTCCAGCCCCAGGACTGCCAGTCCTGCCCCCCCAACACACCGCTCCAGCTCCGTTTCCCACCACCACTAGTCTCCTGGTTACCATGTTGCTGGTTGTCATGTCGCTTACATGTCCTCGTGACTCAGTGGTCCCTGCAGAGGGGCCCCCTCCTCCTCACACCCCCCTCAGCACTCGCCCCCGCCTCCCCCAGATCCACATTAAGAACCAACCCGCCCTGTGAGCCTACACTGTTCCTCCTCCCCTTCCCTCTTATCCTAAGCGAAGAAATCTTTCCACAGCATCTCCCAGAGCTGCTTCGTTCTGTGTTCTGCAAATGTCTAAGAACCTACTATGCTCCAGGCTTTTGCAAGCTGCTTTCAGAGACCTGACATCGTCTGTAAATCACTCAGCAACCCAATGAAGTCAGTACCAACATTCCCATTCTCCAGTTAAGACACTGAGGCCCAGAGAGGTCAAGCCAGCTGCCCAAGGTCACCTAGCAGATACTCAAGGCCAGCTCCGTCTGTTCCCAGTCACCCCAGAGGCTCCCCCCCCGCCAAGAGAGGAGCTTCCTTTTGAAGGGTAACCAAAGGTTCCTGAGGAATAGCTCCGAAGCCCCAGGTCCCCCTCTAATTTCTAGACAATCCCCTTTTTGGTCAATCCTCTATTTGAGGCCATATCCTCTCTCCCCATTAGCTGTTCACCTTCTCAAAGGTAAAATGAGTCCTTACGGTCATCTGCCCAGCACTCTCCCCAACCTGTGAACAGCTCTCAGCTCATTTGAGCCCTTGGAGGTCAGTGGGGCAGACAGCTGTGTCCTCATTCCACAGATACGGAAGTTGAGGGTCACTTGCTCAGGGTGCTGATCCCTCAGCTAGTGAGCTGATTCCAGGAGCCTGCATGTAGGGTATGTGAAGCCCACTTCCCAGTGTAGAAAACCCCAGAAGGAGCCCTCCTCCCTGTGGAGAACAGTCGAATGTTCTAGGCTCAGCCCTCCAGGCTCCAACTTGGATACGGGTCAGCTCAATGGCCAATAGCCTTTGCTCCTGCCATGTTGCAACCCAGACCTTATCCCACCACATTCCTCTGGCTTCTGTTCCTCTCATCCCAGGCCAAGGCAGGGCTACAGTGTGGCTCTCAGGCCCCCAAAAGTCCTCCCCATAAGCTCCCCAAACTCCGGACACACACACACACACACACACACACACACACACGGGTCTGGCTCCTCTCTGGGTCTTGCACCCGTGGCCCTGGGACCTCCGTCCCTCAGCTCCCCGTTCCCTCAACCTGCTGCTTGGCACCCTACTGGTCTCGAGGCCCTGGCTTGCCAACTTTGCCAGCCTGCCCTGCCTCTAGTCCCTCCACCACACTCCCACCTACCATCTCCCAGCATCCTCTCCCCATTTTAGAGCCTAGGCCCTGAAGGCAGAAGTGTGATGTTGACGCTGGTGGGGAGGCAGGGAAGTTTCCCTGCTCAGGGGCTCATTCAGACCTCTCTTTCCTTGGGGCTCTCCTGTAGGGAGAGAAGAGCAGTCTTCGCCTCTCTCCACAGCCTCCATCTCTACAGCTCTGAAATGTGAACTGCCTCCTTGACTGGACCCCTGTCCACCCACCTTGGGGTCACCTGGCCTAAAGTAGATGTTCAAAGCATGAGAAGTGGGGTGTTGTTTTCTGTCGGATCAGAGGGCCATTTGCAAACAGGTTGCAGCCGGGGAAGTGGAAAGGGGACCCCCCCACCCCCCCACCCTTCCCCACGAGTCACCTGCCTCGAAGCTCCTCAGAAGCGGCTGACAACTGGGGGTGGGTGGAGGCAGGGAAAGGTCGTGGCCGGGGCAGGAGGTCAAGGCCTCTTCTACCCACCCCTCTCCGCCTTTCTGGCCACAACCCAGACCTTCACGCTCCTGAAGGACCGAAGGACAGAGCGACAGAGCGACAGAGCTTGCCAGCTCCCGGGACGGCGCGGAACGCGCGCCTGGCATCCGAGACCCGCAGGGATAAGGTGCTGAGCGGACGGGGCCAACGGCTCCCCCGCCCTCGACGGGACACACAGACACGCACGCGGCCGGACAGACAGACGGACAGCGCCAGCGGTGGGCGTGAGCCCGGCTTACCGCGGGGCGGAGGGTCGGACGAAGGTCCAGGAGGCGGCGAGTCGACTCTACATCCCACGGCGCGGGCGGGCGGGCGGCTTCCCGGGCGGGGAGAGGGGAGTCCCGGCGCCCCCTCCCCGCGAACTCGGCGGGCCGGCGCCGCCCCCCTCCCCGGCTGCCTGTGGGTCTGTCCGTCGGTCTCCGGGTCTCCGCGTCTCGGGGCCGTCCCGCGCCGCTCCCCGCGGGCCGCCCAACTTTCAGCGTTGCCCCGCGCCGCGCCCCCGGCGCCGCCTGGGCGTCAGCATCGTCGGGGCCGGGCCCCGGCTCAGA
>NC_048232.1:81500067-81509654 GCF_002007445.2 Ailuropoda melanoleuca
GGCCCCGGGCGGCCAGCCGGGCCCGACCCGGCCCGGCCCCTTCCCCGCGGCCCAGCGGGTCTTCAAAGCCCCTTCCGTCCTCCGGCCGCGCGGGGCAGGGCCAGGGGCTGGGGGCTGCTGGGCCCCGCTCCTGCCCCGGATCCTGCCCGGGTTTTCCTCCTCCCTCCAGGAGCGCTCCTCCCAGAACCCATTCCGAGGATCCGCTCCGGGTTTTCTAGCCCCCAGGGGCAGGTCGGTAGGGTTCCTCTGGGCCGGGAAGCGGGTGAGTGGGAGAGGGTCTGTCCTGGGTTCGGAGGCTCCCGGCCACTTTGCTCAGCGATCCCCTTCCCCTCCTGAAGTACGGGCACTTAAGGACCCTATGCACTGTGCTCCCGGAGACCGAGGTGGCATGGCTGGAGGGACCCTCACAGTCACCTAGACAGCAACCCTCATCTTACAGACTGGGAGACTGAGTGCCAAAGAGGGTCACGAGCTTGTCCAAGGTCACCCAGAGGTGGCAGAGCCGGACCAAACACCAGTCTCTTATTCTCTGTGTCCCTATTACTCCAAACTGTCTTTACAAGGAAGGATCCCCGTCTGAGTGTGCCCCAGGTCTGGGCCCCACATTCTGGGCTATGGGTAGCAGTCTCCAGCACCTCACAGCCGCCCCCCAGAGCCAGCCACTTCCCTGGCCACCCTGCCACTCACCCCGACCCCTGAGGAGGGAAAGTGCCCCTTCTCTAGGGTGGAGGAGGAGAGAGCACCTATTGTTAGGCAGCCGGAAGAACTTCCCTGGGAGCCTGGCCATCTGTGGCTAGTCTCAGTTAAGAGGCGGAGAGACTAAGGCACCCCAAAGCCGGATTGAGAATTTTTTTGAAGACAAAATCTCCAGCGTCTTCTCCAAGCTGATCCCCGAGCATGTGTCCAACACACTAACCACCATGACTGTCTCCCTCCTCTGTGGGTCCTCCCCACCTCCAGTTGGGATCCAGTCCCAACTCCTCAGCGTGATGTACAGTCAGGCCCCCCCTTACCCAGCACCCTATATACCCACACATACACCCTGATTCCCACAGATTCCAGAACATACCAGATGCTTCCGCACCTCTCTGCCTTTGCCCGTGCTGTTCTTCCTGCCTGAAGTGCCCTTCCTCCTTCTCTGCCCAGAGAATGCCTGCTGCTCTCTCAGCCCAGTCTCCCCCCTGCTTCCCTGGGGAGGGCCTCCTGATGCCCCTAGCAGAAGTCATTCATTACCCACTCACTCATTCATCCGGCCCTGCTACTCCAATTTTGTATCAAACCGGTTTGTAAAATGGGGTCCCTAACAGTCCCTCCCCTCACAGGGGCAGATTAGGGGAGGCAGGTGCACAAGAAATTCACAGCTCAGAGTAGGTGTTCAATAAACGGGACCATCCTTTCTCAGGGCTCCCTTCAACACTGCGCAGAGCCCCGCAGTGGATGAGCCATTCCATGCCCATCTCCCTCATTACTCTGCGGTGTCCTCACAGGCAGGCAGCCAGGACTGGCGTTCCTTCACGTGCATCTTCGGTGTGAACGGATGGACGGACTTCAGCCATCTGAATCCTGGGTCACATAAGTGCATGGTCACCATCACATCTTTCCGTGGAAATTGGGAGGCTGCAGGTGAGGCGAATGACCTGTGGTGTCTTCACCTAGCCGGGGGCCCTGGAAATGTGGGGTGCGGGGGAATGGAGACAGATGCATTTGCAGATCCAGACCCTCTGTTCCTGTGCGATCAGTCCTGACTCGATGTCACTGGGCACAAGTTTAAGAAAAAGGGGGGGCTCAGGGACAGTGACTTCTGGTTGATGGGAGGGGGAGGCCTGGTGGCTGTGACGTCCTAGAGTTGAAAGGAAATATTTGGTAATGGTCACCTTGCTAGTCCTGGGGCTACAACCCCCCCCCCACAGCCGCCTTGCTCATCTCCTCTAAGGAGGGTCTGGTGGAGGCCAAGGGTGGACTGGGAGGAGGGGGGGGAGAGGCAGAAAGGGCAGCTCCAGTCAGAGAGAGGTTCAGGGACCCCAGGAAAAAGTGTCCCTCCCCCCCAGCCTTGTGTGACTCTGGGCATCTCACCTCTCTCTGTGCCTCAGTGTCCTCATCTGTATGACATCCTGTCGTGGCATAGGATAATAGTCCCACTGTTGAGATGACAGAAGACTGGGGGAGAATTTACCATTGTCCAGCCTGTATTTGAGAAGGGCAGGGGTGGGGAGGTGGAGGTGGGGAGGAATGTGAGACAGGTGTGCAGGGGAGAGAGGCTTGGATGTCAGAACCGGGGTGACCCTGGGCAAGTTGCTTATCCTTTCTGGACCTCAGAAGCCTCATATGTGATATGGGACAGTCTGGACTGGGTCCCCAAAGGGCAAGTAGACTCTGTCATCATTCAACACAGAAACGCCCCCAGGAAGGAGTGAGAACAGGCCCCCCTGGGGTGATACCATGAGCCCAGCACCATTCTAGGCCTTCACAGGCATCGTCTAATTTAATCCTTACAAGAACTGTATGATCCAGGTGCTTGTTACCAATGGGGAAACTGAGGCATGGGTCATATTGTTACATAGCCAGGGACAGCTCTCTGGAAGGGTGAGACTTGCTCTGAAGTTTGATGGGTAATGATGGCAAAAAACTGGACATCGGCCCATTTTCCATTCTCAGATCTGATTCTCACAATGTCTTTATGAGGGAGACTCTATGACTATCCTTGGTTCACAGGTGAGGAAACTGAATGGAGATGCAGATAGAGGAAGTGCCTTGCCCAGAGTCACTCAGGGAGTGAACAAGGGTCTGAGCCAGAAGTGAATCGGTTCCCAGTTTTGGGGGAAAGGTCATTTCAGGCCAGCAGAGAGCACTCACGAACTGGCTCACTCTGGGAGCCCAGACAGGCCTCCCTGGTCCCACAGAGGCCTTGAGAGCCTGTGCAGGGGGCCGGGAGGACTGCAGGTGAGAGGGCTTAGGCCAAGCAGGGGGAGGCGCAGGGGACGTACACCAGACGGGCCCCTTCAATATGCCAGAGTCACAGAGTCCAGGGGGTTGAGACTTAGAGAGTTCCTTAAAGTCTGGCCAGCCCATTCTGCAGATGGGACAAACAGAGGCAGCCCAGCTGCTTAGATTAGAAATTGGACCAGGACACAGCTGGCCTGCCTCTGAACTCTAAAGCCCCAGCAGCCATGAGGGGTGGGGACCGATGGGGGGGAAAGTGGCAAGGGGAGTCCAGAGGGCCAAGACCCATCCCAGCAGGTTATGCCCCGGGAATGGAAGATTGCAGGGGTCTCTCCCGCCCTCCACTCCTACCCTCGCCCACCCCCCAGCACTCAGTAGTCACCAGGGTGGAATATTTTAGCACCTATAGAGAAACCGCCACAGACGGCCGTGGCAGCTGTTGCTAAGGAGACGCTCCCAAAATAGCCCCCCTCCGCCAACCTTTCCCGCTGCTGCTCCTGCTGTGGGGAGGGGAGGAGGCCAGGAGGGGAGGGGGTGGCACACGAACCTGGACCCAGGTTCACCCACCTGCTCTTGCTCCCGCTGCCCGCACTGCCTGAAGACTGGTGCAAGCTGATGACCTGGGCAGCCCCCGGTCTGCAGGGGGGCAAGAGCTAGTCTGGGCACGCCTTTGGTCTCAGCCACAGCCCTCAGCTGGAGGAAGGTCACCCAGATGAGGGGAGACAGGGGAGAAAAGAGCCCCCGCACCCAAAATCCCCAGCACACTCCTACACGTGCACAATTACAGACCTCACAGTGTGACACATCCACTTGTGCACACAAGCACAAACCCCCAAATGCCCCCCTTGACGTGCATATTCACCACCAAAGACACAAATAGATGCACGGGTAAACACATATGCCTCAAATACACAACACACACCTGCGAGCACAAGGCACGCAGCCATAAATACACACATTTACATACACATACTCAAATATGAATCCCAAGTACACACAAACACCAGTGCATGCGTGCATGCCTGGCCCATGTACACACACATGCACCCCGATGTGTATACGGTCTCACAACACACGAATACACGACTGTACAAACACATGCCCAGCATGTGGCATCCAAAGAGTGTTAAATGGTGTTACCATCGGGTTCTGGGCGGGAGCCACGTCCTGGACTCTGCAGACATCCTCACTTGGTGGGGGACTTCTAGATCCAGCTACAGGGTAGGAGATTAGGAGGAGGGTTACAGAAGGGTGAGTGGAGGCTGCTGTCTCTGTGAATCCCTCTAGTAGATGGTCTGGGGATCCAAGGATCCCTGGGGCCTGGGAAAGCTACGCTGGGTCCATTCCTCGGGAAGGGGGACATCCTGGAGGGAACTCTCACCCAGAGACTGCAAACCTCTGGGCATGGAGAGTTGGGAGCCCCAGGTTCACGGGGCATCTGGTTGTCATTGAGCCCGCAGCTGGGGCCGGACTGATGATGAGGACAGGAAGACAATAGAGTGGCAGCAGCGATGGTCCTTAACAGGTGCGCAACACTTTGCAGTTTATAAGCCACTTTGACACTTGTAATTTCACACACTTGGTAACAGCTACTCTGAGATATTGGTGGTGCTGTCCCATCTCTGCGACACAGGCAGGAGAGGGGACTTGAAGACCACACAGCAAGTTCCTGGCTGAGCTGGAACCAGAGCCCAAGGACGTGCCAGCACCCAGCTCTACCTACGAGCCTTCCACTTGGCCGGACTGCAGAAACTGGAAAGCAGACCACTGGGGCTTGCCTGGGTCCCTGCCTCGCTCTGTGATATTGGGGAGTAGCCAAGCGGTCCATCTCTCCACCTGGAAAGCTGAGTGAATCCCAGGGGTGTATTCACCCAGCAATTTGTGGCCACAGGGCTAGGGAGCGGTGGTTGCCAGGGGCCCTCAAGAATGCCAGCGCAAGGACGAAGGGCACCAGTCGCTCCCCTCCGCCCTTGGCTAGCCACCATCTCTCTCCAGCCACCACCCCACAACCCCCGCGCACCGTTCGCTCCGTGGCTCCGGTTCTTCGATCCGGCCTCCAGGTCTTCGCTGACGCCTCGTCACTCGGGAGACGCGGCGAGCGGCTTGCCGTTGCCTTGGGAACCTCGCAGCAGCCCAGGCGCGCGGAGCACGACTCGGAGCGCAGGGCACTCGGCCTGCCCTGCTCGCAGAGTGGTCTTTGGTGTCTCAGAAAGATATCTGTCGCCAGCGGCGAAGGGAGGCCGCGTCGCAAGGTTTGTTACGTTTTTCTTTTTCTTTTGAGGTGTAACTTACAAACTGTAATATGTCTTAAGAGTACAGCTCGATGGATTTTTACATATGCATAAAACCCGTGTAATCACCACTCGAGCAAAATACAGAACACTTCTAACGCCCCAGAAGGCTTCCTCGGGCCCAAAGGTTATTTTTAATTGTCTTTTTTTGCACTTCTGGAATAAACCGGCGAGGGAGTGCTCGCCTTCTGAGAACAGAATTTTTGTGTTTTCTCCTGGCTCTGCTTTGCCGGCCCTCTTTGGGCCTCGGTGTCCCGTAAAGGGGAGCAAGGGACTGACGTTTGTGGAGTGGTTTACTCCTTGCAAAGCGCTCTAGGCACCTAGCTAACTGGCTCTGATAACTAACCTACCAAGTCAGTACTGGTTTAACCAGGTTACCCATGAGAACAGTATGACTCGAAAAGATGAAACGAATTGCCCAGATTCCGACAGCTCATCAGTAAGTGGTGAAACTTGAGACTTGGACAAAGATCCGTCGAACCTTGACGGTCATCCTTCCCCCCTCCCCTCTCTTTTTCCCATTTATTGGCCTCTTTTAAAGAGTTGTACAAATCAAATGCGCTGGGAGAGTGGGTTGTATTATATTTCTGTGCTTTGCACCTAGTTACTTCTATTCAGGACTCCTACTCCTTTCTCCCAGGTTTTGTCCTTCAGGCAAGCTCCTACTCATCCTGCAAAACCCACTGGGGCATCGTCTGAAGCCTTCCTAATTGAAATCCTCCTCTCCACTCTCTGCCAACCCAGGGTAACTACTCCCATCTGTGCTATATTTAATGCATGCACAGACACCACCTCCCACAGTGCCCCAAGGGCTCCTCGAGGCTGCCTCTAGGTTCAACCTGTAAGGCACCGGCACACAGCTGGTATTCTACAAATGTGCTTGGATCTGACAGTGGAGGAGAGGGTTGGCACGTTGGTTTCCTGCTGTGCAAAAACTGGACTACACTTGCCCTGCTGCATGTCCCTCAAAAGATAATGGGGAGGGGGGTGCTTCCCGAACACCTGGGGCAGAACCGCAGGAAGAGAATGGCTGCCCTCAGCCCAGGTTAGGGAATGGACTTGACCGTGCCCCCGGAGTGGGACCTCGGGCTGCCTGGGAAGAGTTCTTTCCTTCCACAAGGGAGCATCCACTCGTGTATGCGTGTAAGGAAGCCACAGCGGCCCCTACTGACCTGCAGGGAGTCCCAGGAGCAGGGACCTATAGCTCCCCATTCTTTCCAGGGCCCTGCCCAGCGAAAGACAGCCAATTAGGCGGTGAAGTATCCTCAGGATAGTGGTTCTCACTTTACGTCCACACTCTCCTTCCACACAGAATTTGAGGCAATTGGCAGAATATTCAATAGGGCGGTGAAGTGTAACAATGAGCTAGGACCAGGAAGGAAAAGAGATTACTATACACATTTTTTTTCCCCTATAATTGAGTTACTCCCCCGTTCTCTCTCCTTTGATTTTGAATATACAATTTGCTTTGTTAATGAGGAAAAAAGAACCCTTGCCCTTCCAGCTGAAGGAAATTTCCCTCTTGGCTTCCCCCCAATGTCATTCCTACAGCAGACACATTTGGGGTGTCGGGAAAGTGAGGCTCACAGGGACGAGGGAAGTGTCCAGAACCACCTAGCATCAGGGACAGAGAGTGTCTGATGGTGCAGGTGGCCAAAGTGCTGGCATGGGCGAGGGCTGAGGGTTTTAAATGAGCTCATGATTTTCCCTGTTCTCCACAGGGAGCTTTGAAAAATGCTCCACCTTAAAGATGGGGTAGGTATGAGAAAGGCAGGGCTCGTTACTAAGAACAGAGTGGTAGAACTTTGGGGAGAGGGGTCTATGTGACCCAGGGGAGCAAGAGACAAGTTTGAGCCTCAGTTTCCTCATCTGTAAAATGGGGGTGATGATGGGGCGCCTGGGTGGCTCAGTCGGTTAAGTAGCCAACTCTTGATTTTGGCTCAGGTCATGGTCTCAGGGTTGTGAGAATGAGCCCCGAGTTGGGCTCCTCGTTCAGCATGGAATCTGCTTGAAATTTTCTCTCTCCCTCTGCCCCCTCCAGTGCTTGTGGGCTCTCTCTCTCTCTCTCTAAAATCAATCAATCAATCTTTTTAAAATGGGGGTGATGAGCTCTCTGTCTTGAGACAGAGAGAGTATTGGTTTCCTGGGGAGACTGGAAAGACTAGATGCCAGGAGGACCAGGTCACTAGTTGGCAATACTTTCCTCTTTATTATCCCCATTAAAGATGGGAAAGCTGAGGCCCAAGGGGAGGACTTGGCAGGCTCAAGGCCACTGTGGCAGGCCCAGGACAAGATCTTGGCCCTGGGGCCACCCAGCCTGGGTTCTCTCCCTTCCACCACCATGGCTCTCAGACCTTCCCTGGCCTTGGTCAGTTCTCCTGGGGGGGGGCAGTGCTGGAGAAAGAGAGGGAAAAGGAGACTTCTAGCCTTGTTCCAGCCCCTCCTGGCAGTTGGGACTGCTTCTCAGGAGGACAGATGTTTCACCAAATGGCAAATGCACGTGCTTTTCCCTGGCTTGGGGAGGAGGTGGGCGCTGAGAAGGAGATGCCAGCTGGTAGGGCCGAGAACCGTAGCCACACCTGAGGGGTTTAAATAGCCACCGCCTTCTCTGGGCGACGCTGGAAGAGAGGCATCTGGGCAGGACTGGGAGGGGGGAAGCAGGGAACAGACAGAGCAGCCCATTGAGAATCTGTCACAGCCCCGACATGAGTGCCTGGCTCCTCCTCCCAGAGAGACTTGGCCCACGCACCTCACCTCCCTGGACCTCCATAGCTGTCACCTGCCAAGTGAGGACAGAAAGCCTACTTGGGAGGGTGCCTGCCGAGGCTGAATGGAGAGAGCTCACTAGCGTGCCTGACCCATGCATGGCACCCAGTCACTGTACTTGTTGGCTGTTGTCATCCCAATCTCCCTGCCAGGGCAGGGGCCCCCACTGCGGCATCTTTGACAAATGGGCACCCACCCCTGCTCACCCACCCACCTCTGGTACCAGAGATCATCTCCCACAGTGACCTACAGAGTAATGTATTCATTTGTTTGCATAAACCCTGGGGGTGCCCGGCTGGCTCAGTCGGAGGAGTATGCAATGCTTAATCCTGGGGTTGTGAGTTCGAGCCCCACATTGGGTGTAGAGATTACTTTAAAATAAAATCGTTTAAAAAACGCACTAATTGCGTAAACCCTGGAGTCAGACTGTGTGTTGGAATCTAGGCTCCACTACTTAGTGTCTGCGTGACTTTAAGCAAATGACTTAACCTCTCGGTGCCTCAGTTTCCCCAGTGTAAAGTGGGAATAATAGCGGTACCTCCCTCATAGTGTCGTTTAGATCAGTGCCTCTCAAACTTCCACGTGCCCAAGAATCAGCCGGCGATCTTCTTGAACTGCAGATTGGAAGTCAGTGGGTGTGAGGTGGGGCTCGGGATCCTGCATTCCCAGCAGGTGAGACAGATGCCACTGGCCTCGGACCACATGCTGAGTCTCAGAGGACTGACTTGCCCTGGGAGTCATGGTGAGGGGGCCATGGGAGGTGACGGGTAGGGGAGTGACAGATTCCATCATAGCAAAGCCTCTCTGGCTGTGGTGGGCATGGGGGTGGGAGGAGGCCAGTGTTTAGGAAGAGATGAAGGGCCTGCGTGGGACAAGGGCCCACTGGGGTCAATAGGAGGGTGGTAATAAGGGCCCTTAGCTTAGGCGGTCCACTCTTATGGATGCAGAGACAAAGGCCCGGAGAGGGTGGCAGATCTGCTCAGGCCACACAGCATGGGGAGGACTCCTGCCCCGAGGTGTCCTTCACCCTTCATGCTTCCGGCCTCCCACCTTGGTGGCCAACACCCTGGCCCTCTGGAGTGTCCTGGCCTGTGCTCCTGTTTCTTATCTGTCATACCAAGGAGAGGAAAGCCCTAGGGGGGCCCTCGATCTCCCTGACAGACATCTTTCATACAGTCATCTCATTCTACAGAGGAATCAACTGAGGCCAAGACCGGAGGCGCACTGCGGGGAGGCTGGACCCGCGGTCAGCCCGACTCCAAACTCGAGGTCCCCGGCTTACCACCTTCCCCTCCTACTGATCAGGGCGGAGCAAGGCGGCTCCCCCAGGGAACAGGCGAGAGGGCGGGGTGTCCGGCTCCGAGGAAGGAGGAGTTGAACCCCAGGTTGATGGTGACAGGGGCCGTGGGTCACGTTTATGGGCTACTTCCAGCCCCCAAGCGCTGGCCGGAGGAACCCCACCCCGGCCCCCGCCCTGTTAACCCGGGGTCCAGATGAGCGGACTGAGGCGGCGCGAGAGGCGCGGCGGCCGCCCCCGGGGGCCGCGGGGGGTCCGCAGAGGCCGCGGCCGGAAGCCCCCGGGTGGCCGCG
>NC_048232.1:81509714-81650601 GCF_002007445.2 Ailuropoda melanoleuca
ACCTCCTGGCCATGATCTTGCTCCTGGAAGATCTGGAGGTCCAAGTGCTGCTCCGGTGAGGGTCTCCCCGGGCGGCGGGGGGCGGGGGGAGGAGGGGCTGGGCCGCCTGGGTCGCCTAGTCCGCGCGGGCGGGTCGCTGCCGCCTGCCTGCGAGGCCGGGGTGGGGGCTCCCGAATTTCCGTTCAGGGTGAGGACTTGGGCTCGGCGGTGCTTGAAACTTTCTGCACAGCTCAGCTGCAAAGAAAACGTGAACTTGTAGCCTATCAAAGAAGGAGGACCCGTGGAGGTTAGGGAGGAGGTGGGCTGTGCCTCCACTCACCCGCGCCGCCCCTGCCTTGGCACCGCCACCGCTAGTGGGAAGAGGAGGAGGTGACCCCCTCTCGCTCCTGCCAGGGGCTCCCTTTGCTCCGTAGGAGCTGGAGGCCTTAGGCCCAGAGTGGGATCCGGAGGTGGGGGGGGGGAGGTATGCACGCAGGAAATGGCCTCCAATTCCCGGGGCCTTCTCTTTCCTTCCCCCACCACTCTCCCCTGCCCCCTCCACACAGCCCCTGGGGCTGGGCCCTCTTCCCTCCCCTGCCTGCGAGTGGCACAGGCGGCTGTGATGTGGCAGGAGGGACACCAGGCTGGGCCCTGGTGAGCACGGGGCTGCCCCTGAGCAGAAGCCCAGGGATGGCAGGAGAGGCCCCCCTTTGGCCCAGCAGTCTGGATGTCCTGCTGGTGGTTTGGAGAAGTTTCCCGGCGGGACTGGGGGTCGCCGAACAGACTCAGGGCGTTAAGAGGCTGCTCAAGCCTCCTGCAGCCATCTTTGCCCGCTGGTGTCCCGGAGGCACCCATCCTGTGCTTGGCACTGGGGTGAGGGGATACAGAGATGAGTGCGGGCTGGGTGGGGGCGAGGAGGCAGAGAGCAGACCCCTGAAGGCTTCGTGGAGGGAGCCGCTTTGTGCTGGGTCCCGGAGGATGGGCAGGGTGTCGCCCAGGGAGGGTGTGCTGTGTGGAGGGCATTGGGGGTACCAAAGCCCACAGGTCGCAGAGGGCAGGGCATGTCCCCAGGGAGAGCGAGCAGCCCGATTTGGGGGGGGGGTCCATAGGGAGATGAGTGGCAGGGGGGCCAGTGACCAAATGTGAAGCAGGTCACTCTGAAAGCTGTGTGGACCCACCAAGAGAGGAGACAGAGAGCAGCGGGGAGTCTGCCAGTCTGGGAGGCTTGCGGGGGAGGCGGGGGTGGCGGTGAGGTGTGGATGCTGGCATGAGAGGCATTGCCGAGGGAGTGTTCTGGACCTGCAGGCCATCCCAGTTTTTGGTCTCTGGAGAGATAGGCTCTCATGGCCCCTCAGATTCCCACGGGGGGAAGTGAGGCAGGATCCCCTAGAGGCGCTCCCAGCTCAGGTGAGGCGAGGAATCTAGCTGGCTGGGACCTGTCCCTGTACTTCCACGGACGGCCCTGGGCGGGATGAGCAGCCCTGACCAGGAGGGGGCGCTGTTCCCCAGCCCACTCTGTCCGCCCGGCCCTAGGCCCCGGACATAACTGGGGCAGAGCACCTGGGCCTGGGGGAGCTGACTTTCTAGCAGTGGGACACTGCCTGCAAGCAACCGTCGGAGCAACCAATTAAATGATATGGTTTGTTAGACGTGCTCAGTGCTATGGGAAGAGGGAAAGGGCAGCTGGGTGGTGGATCCTGTGTGTGTGTGGAGTGGCGGAGTGGGGTTGGCATAGGACTGGTTGGAATCTGAGGAGGTAAGGTGCCTGGATGCTAGCGCCATCCACCCCGAGATTCAGAGCCTGCTGAGACCCTCCCCACCCCCCACAGAGGTGGGACACTGGGCTTAGTTCTCACTCAGCGACTGACTCACCGTGCAACCTCAGACCTCAGTTTCCCCATCTGTGAAATGGAGGGAGCGCTGCAGTGGGTCCCATATGTGCTCAGTGGACCCATGAGGGACTCTGGCCAGGTACCAGCTCATGTTCTCTTCTGTGTCCTGGGTCTCTGTGCGTGGCTTGCTCTGGTGGAAATTTTTCACTGCTTTCAAGGGAGTGTGAAAACCTTTGTGCTCAGGGGCCCAAGCACTAAGGAAAATGTGAACAAAGCCCGGAAACCTGGCAGGCTACGGCTGCAGAGAGGGAAGGGGTGGGTGAAGGCCGTTGGGGGGAGTGGGTAGCGAATTGTCCCCTACCAGAGTCCCCTCCTGGGCCCTCCGAAATGGTGCTGAGGACCTCTCTGTGGGGCCTCTGTGAGATGGGGTGGCAGCAGGCATAGCCAGAGCTGGCCTTAGCTCAGCATTGCCTCCTGGATTCCACGCCCCGTGCCGGGGGAGGGGGCTCCCTCGCCCACAGCCAGCCCCGCCACTGTAAGTCCCAGTCCCAGACCCCCACGGGCACTCACGTTCTCGCTGGGTCCTGTGTAGCTTCCGTCCGTGCTGTCCCACCTGTGTGAGGCTGCTCCTTTCACCACGAGTGCGAGGCTCAGGCTTGCCATACTGGTAGGAAGGCCGGCACGGGGACCCAGCACCCTCCAGAATGTTAGGGGCTTCAGCAGTATTCATCCTCCGTCTTTAAAATTGTCCCCCTCCCCAAAATGTCCAGCACCAGAGGAAAAGGTAAGGCCCCATTTAGGCGAATAAAGGAACCAGACCCTTAATCAGGTTATGTCACTTCTTGGTGCCAAAGTCCTGGTCATTCCATTACCAATAGGCCATTGGTTGGTAAGTGGGAATAGAGGGGTTTGGCAGCAAGGACAGACTTGGGGAGACCAGTGAGACCCCTGAGGTAGGGCGCCGGGCAGGCAAGGGGCGTGGAAGTGGGGGTAGTGGAGCTGGGGAAGATGGAGGGGGAGGAACACTGGGGAGGGATGCAAGGATGGCCTTTGGTTTCCTGGTTTGAGCATGGAGGGGACAGTGGTGGCATTCGCTAAGGAGGGAGACAGGAGGAGGGGCTTGAGGGGAGATGGTGAGTTTGGTCAGAACTCGGAGGGGAGTCTAGAGCTGGGGCACCCCTGGCGTGTGGGATGAGATGGCACAGGGACAGGGAGAAGCCGGGGTAGCCCTCCAGCCATGAGGTGGCGAGGACAGGAGCGGCCAGGGGCGGCGAGCCAGCAGTGTGGATGGTCACAGAAGCCAGAGGAAGGATGTGGTTCTGAACAGACACCGTTGTCAGCTGGCTCTGGGGAGGTGGGGTGAGTGAGGACAGAGTCGACCTTTGGATCAGAAATCCGGGCATCATTGATGGGAGTGGTTTGCTGAGGTGTCCGGACTGGTGTGGGCTTGTCCGTCCAGCAGGAGGAGCGGGAGGTAGGGCTGGGCTCGCCTTGCCCCGGACCCACCTCCAGGATGTTCCAAAAGTGGCCAGAGGGACATTCAGGAGCATGACAGCTGAGAGAGGATTCTTGGATTGGCTTGTGGAACACAAAAGGGGTGTCGGTGGGAAAATGGGAGAAGTCTGAGTAAAGCCCCGAGTTTGGTCAGCAGTGCTGTGTCAATGCAAATGTCTTGGTTTTGGTAAATGTCCTGTCATTAAGCAAGATGTCAACGTTGGGGGCAGCCAGTGAAGGGTGTACTGCTCTGTACTATCTTTACAATTCTTCTGCCAATCTAAAATTAATTCAAAATAAAAAGTTAAAAAAGAGAGACTGAAGCAGGTGAGGAGATAGCATGAAAAGTATGACCCCAGTTTTGTCAACTTGATGTGTGCACATGCGTCATACGTGAGCCAGCAAAGATCTGGGAGGACGCACACTGAGTCTGGGATTCAGGTGACTCCTGCTTTTTTTAGTTATATCTCTGTATTCTGTTTTTTGTTTTACGAAGGGTAAAAATAGTTATAACTTTTATAACTAAAAAAAAAAGGCATTTTTAATTTTTAAAATTGGGAAAAGAAAACAGAATGCTCTTCTGGCCCTGCTTTTTCCTCCACGAGCTCTGGTCTCCCTGGTGAATTGACACCCTGTAAAGTCCGTGAGTTGCTCTCCCGAAGACAGAGATTTGGGGACCGTCAGTGGAACCCTGGGGGTGGCACGAAGAGAAGCCTCCACCGCACCCCACAGCCTCCCCAGAGCCGGGCTCCGAACCCGGGCAGGCCCATGCCAGGGCGCTGGGAACTCGGTGTGTGTGCTCACGAGAGGAACTCCCCCAGTGGGAAGGCCTGTTTCCTGACCCTCAGAGAGGGACCGTGCGGGGACAGGGTGTTGTCACTGAGTGGGACTGGACACCCTGCAGGCCTTTTCAGCTCGGGCTCTGACTGTCGGTGGGCCTAGGAGCCTGTGTTCTCATCGTCTCCCGTCCTCCTTTGGCCACAGGCATCTCTGGGAAGAGCCAGATCCTTTTCGCTCTCGTCTTCACCACCAGGTACCTGGACCTGTTCACCAGCTTCATCTCCGTCTACAACACGGTCATGAAGGTGAGGGCGGGGTGGTGGCCGAGGGGGCGGGGCGTGCTGAGCCCCACAAACTGAGACGGTGCGCTTGGGAACTCCGGCTGTGGAGGCTGGCGGGCCTGGATGCGAATCCTGACTGTTGTTAGCCCCTGTGGGACCTGGGCTCGGGCGGGGCCTCTGGCCTCCCTGTGTACCTCTCTCTCCTCATCTGCAAAATAAGATAATGCTAGTACTCACCTCAGAGGGCTTGTGGTGAGAATTAAATGAGGTAATACAGGCAAATACACAGTAGCCATCTTGTATATATTTTTAAAGATTTATTTTGAGAGAGAGAGAGATTGAGAACGTGTGGGGGGTGGCGGGGAGGGAGGGACAGAGGGAGAGACTCCCTGCTAAGCTCGGAGCCCAAAGCAGGGCTCAGGCTCAGTCTCAGTCTCAGTCTCACGACTCTGAGATCACGACAGCCAAAACCAAGAGTTAGATGCTTAACCAACGGAGCCACGCGGGTGCCCCAATAGCCGTCATATATTAAACAGTCAGTACGGGTTAGCTATTATAATGGTTCAAAAATAAGCAAAAAAATCAAACATGAACCCTGAGCTTTCAGATGATTCATCTGACATCCATTTGACAGCTGTTTACTGAGCACCTACTATGAGCCGGGTGCTGGAAGAAGACATAGGAGGCAGCTATTCTCATGGAACCTGCACTCTAAGTGGGGAGACAAATAATAAAACGAGCAAGAAAACCTTTGGTTAGGGATGAACCTATGCAAAAAATTAAAATAAGGTGACGTTTCCTTTAATTTAAAAAAAGGTTTTTTTGCTTGTTTAGTCTTTCTTTCTTTCTTTCTTTCTTTCTTTTTTATTTATTTATTTATGCATTTATTTATTCATTTATTTATTTATTTTAAGTAGGGTCCATGCCCAGCTTGGAGACTTGGGTTTGAACTCCTGACCCTGAGATCAGGACCTGAACTAGAATCAAAAGTCAGCCGCTTAACCAATGAAGCCACCCAGACGCCCCATAAAAAAAAAAAAGTTTTAAAAACTGGGTGATGTGATAAGAGAATGAATAGAAAGCTGTTTAGGGAGTATGACCAGGAAGGGCCTCTCTGAAGGGGTGACATACATGTCAAGGTGTGTGTGACACAAGGAACCAGCCGTGGGACGATCAGAGGAAGCGCATTCCAAGCAGGAGGAGAAGCTGGTGCAGAGACCACAAAGCCAGGAGCAAGCTGGGTGTGTTCAAAGGACAGGCGGGAGCTCAGCAGGCGCCGGCAGTGCCGTGGAGGCAGGAGGGCAGACAGCGCGGGTCCCCAGGCTGGACTTCAGTTTGTGAAAGGGAGCTGTGGCTCTGAAGCCTGGCCCGTCTTATAGGAGAAAGTGAGCATCTCTTGGTTCCGCACGGATGTCTTACACTCCCGGCCATAACCGTTAGAGGTTATGTTGGGGTGAGGCATGTTCTGAGCTTTTTAATCAGCCATCCTAGCTCTTTTTTTATTTTTAAAGCTCTGCACCCAACCTGCAGCTTGAACTCACGACCCCAGGATCAAAAGTCCCATGCTCCATTGACGGAGCCAGCCAGTGCCCCTCAGCCGTCCTCACTCTTCAAGGCGACCTAGGTTAGTGAAAGGAGCACAGGTTTCAGAGTCCGTGAACTGGAATGTTACTGCTTGGGTGCTGGTAACAGAGACTTAAAATGAACGTCGTTTCAGGGGCGCCCGGGTGGCGCAGTCGGTTCAGTGTCTGACTCTTGGTTCCGGCTCTGGTCATGATCTCGGGGGTGTGAGGTCGAGCCCCACGTCGGGCTCCGTGCTCAGGTGGAGTCTGCTTAATTCTCCGTCCCTGCCCCTCCCGCTCGTGCTCTCTCTTTAAAATAAAAAGTATTTTTAAAAAGGAGTTATTTTAATAAGATAAAGGCTTATTTTTACCTCACTCGTAACGTGGAGTCTGGCGGTGGGCAGTGCAGGGCTGGGATGGCAGCTCCTTTTAACTTTCTGCTCTGTCGTCTTTAGTGTGACCAGGACTCACAGAAGTGTGATGCATGCCGTTGCTCAAGAGAGCCCCACACTTGGCTTAATGCTTTGCTGTTGCCATCTTGAAATTTAATTCTTTAAGAGGCCCTGCAAATTATACAGAGTCCAGAAGTGACATCTACCTTCAAGGTTGCCTCAGGGTCACAAAATGGATGCTAGAACTCCTTACCATCACATCACATTCTGGGCAGGGAGGAGGAAGAAGGGGAGAAAGCAATAGGGTGTCTGCCAGCTGGGCAAGCCCTTTGTAAAGAGCTTTCTCCAAACTGTACCCAGTGACTTTCACCTGCATGTTACTGACCATCCTTATCTGCAGAGGAGGCTGAGAAATGTAGTTTTTAGTTGGGCGTATCATCTAATAGTTCCATTTTTAAGGAAGAAAGGGTATGTGAGGGGAGTTGTACATATGTTGCAGGACTACTGTGAAGACTATATGAGAGAATATATGTAAAGTGCCTCGCACCCAGCAGATACTTAACCAAGGCAAGTTCTCTCTCCCCTCCATATCGGAGATGTGCCTTTGGGATTCCAGGCATCTTGTTGGAATGGACGGTGTTGTCATCTGTGGGGTGTTAACTGTGTGAACTTCGGTGTGAGGTTCTAAAATCACGGTCTTAAAGTCAACACAGAAATAGCAACCACCTCCTTGCTTAGTTCTTTCCTCTGCCCAAGGGTCTGACTTGGACGGCCCTGGGAGGGGCTGCAGACCCAGCCCTCGGCATGGCTGAATGAGTTGTAGGAACCTCAGTTTCTCCATTTGTGAAATGAGGAAGTGATCACCACTTCATTGGTTCATTCATTCCAGCATGTTTTGTGCTGGGCCCTGAGTTAGGGGCTGGGGATTCGGAGGTGGACATGAAGTCAGGACCCTCTTACAGAAATCACCTCCCATAGGGGAAAGAGACTGGTACACAGACATTTACAGAACATGTGTTCGTGGGTGGCAGTGAATGTGTTCCCATGGGGCTATGGTGACACAAAGTGTATTTATTTGCCTCATTCTGGTGAGAAACTAATCTGAGTTTTAAAGTACAAATAGGAGTTCTCTAGGCCGGTGAGTTCCTGGACTAGCAGCATCAGCATTACATAGGAACTTGCTAGAAATGCAGATCTTCAGGCCTACTTAGACCTACTAAATCCATAACTCTGGGGGCAGGAGGGAAAAAGGCGTCCATTTATGTGATTCTGATGCATACACAAATCTGAGAACCTCTGGCCTAGCAGGTTAGAGGCCGAACCATAAAACCATCACATGCTGGAGAGGAGCTTTTCTAAGGAGCAAGCATCAACTGATTCAAGGATGTCAGTCCCTGGTACAAGAATGCTCACAAGTCACTGAGGCAGGTCCAGGGGTTTGAGTTAAGAGCCCTGGAATTCCAGCCACTGCTAAATCCCCAGACAGAGACCAACCCTGGTCTTCTCCCTGATGCTTTGTAGTAAGAAAAGACCTGGGCACCTTTGAGTCTCATGGTTAGTGCCATCAGTCCCCATTAGAAGCATGGAGTTGCTTAACAAAAGGGCCATTAGCTTCAGAATCTAGGCCAATGACTCAAAGAAATTGCACGCACACTTCACTTTGTCCCCCTTGGGGCAGCGCACTAGCCCTCTGTCAGGTCCCAACTCCGGGACTTGGAAGCCCAGCAAATAGGTTGGAAAATGACTTGATTCCCATGTGTCTTTCCCTTGTTAGGTGGTTTTTCTCCTCTGTGCCTATGTCACAGTGTACATGATCTATGGGAAATTTCGGAAAACATTTGACAGTGAGAATGACACATTCCGCTTGGAGTTTCTTCTGGTCCCCGTCATTGGCCTCTCCTTCCTTGAGAACTACAGTTTTACTCCCCTGGAGGTAAGGGAAGGGACCCAGGGTATTAATTCTGAAAGGTAAACACGTTCCCTAACATCCTTCCCTCTGGATCGTTTGTATTATCTGGGCTTGCTTTTTGGTACAGCCGTGACTATTACTCATATATTGTTATAAGTTTAAAAATTGGTAATTTGAAAATGGGCACATCCAAATAGTCATTATGTTAACAAAGGAGGCATCACAGCACCACTTACGGCTGCTGAGACCTTCTGTCCAACAGATGCTACTAGAGCGCAGTCCGGGCTGAGATTTCAACTCAGTAGGTCTGGGCTGCGGCCCAAGAATCTGGGGGGCTGAAAACATACCACCAGCAAGTCCCGATGCCAGTGCTCACGGACTGCATTTTGAGAAACTACGGCTTCAATTAAGATGAGTTTAGACAACAAAGTCCTACAACAATTAAAAATTACCTTCTAAAGAAATATTCATGTGATATAAAAAAAACAGTTTGCTTCAATCTTTTATTGAGAGACAGGGGTGGAATGGTACACTGATTATTTCAGAAACTTTTTTGCTTCACTAGATTATTCCAGTAAACATACTATTTTAGTAATTACATTTTTTTTTAAAGAAATGGCCCCCTTCATGGTCTTGATCCACCTCCTCTGGCCACTTCTCTTTGGCTCAGATCCTCTGGACTTTCTCTATCTACCTGGAATCGGTGGCCATCCTGCCCCAGCTCTTCATGATCAGTAAAACGGGAGAGGCTGAGACCATTACTACTCACTACCTGTTCTTTCTGGGGCTCTACCGGGCCCTCTACCTGGCTAACTGGATCAGGCGGTACCAGACGGAGAACTTCTATGACCAGATTGCAGTGGTGTCTGGGGTGGTACAAACCATCTTCTACTGTGACTTCTTCTACTTGTACGTGACCAAAGGTAGGTGCCGGAACAGGGCAGGGCTGCTGGCACAGGGAGTTCCCAGTCAGTATGAGGGGATCTGGAGGTGAATGTATAGATCCAAGTCTCTGCCCCTCGTGGTGCTTTTATTTCAGTGATGAAGATGAACAAGTCTTTTCAGGAAACAAGTACCATGAAAAAACACAGACCAGTTAGCTACTGTATGTACTGTGCAAACACTGTATAGAGAGAAGACAACTATGGGAGGACATCTGGTGTAATACTTGGTTAGGAAAATATAGGAGAAACGTTCCACAGAATAGCTTATGGAGGAGCCCCGAGATTGGAACCAGGTCGGTGTGACAAAGGCTAGTGTGGTCACAACCTGTTAAGCTGGAGAGGTCAGAGGTCAAGCAAGATCGGTGTGGGGGGGGTTACAGGTTTGCACTGCCAAGTGCTAAGTACCAAGTAGAAAGCTACAAAACCAGCCCAGGAGCTGCTGTGGAGAGTAAAAGGCAGCCAAGCGGGGAGACTAGGGATGGGGCAGTGGCAGTTCAAGAGGTCACCCGTGTGTGGACAGATGTCCAGTGGAGAGGCACTGGACAGAGGTGAAAAAGAAATGGAGGCCAACTAATGAGTTTATGGCCTAAGGGAAAGTGGGATCAGTAACCAAGACTGGAGGCACGGGTGGGGGTGCATTACTGAGTCTGTAGTTAACCGGGGATGAAGTTTCCCCCTTGGCTTCAACAGCTGAACAGCTATTATGAACTAGGGATCAGGGACACTGCAGTTAATAAGGGAGTCTTTTCATCATTGTGATCAATTCTAATTTCATCTCCCATTTTCTTCTAGTCCTTAAAGGAAAGAAGTTAAGTCTTCCAATGCCAATTTGAGGGCCCCAGAGATGGTTCTAACACCTTAACAAGGACACTGAACAAACTATTTGAAATGTTCTCCTGGACTTCTACAGAGCTCGGGCCAAATGTTAAAATGAGAAAAATGCTTAGTGTGAATTTCAGCAAAGCACTGATCATTCTACCTAGAAGACGTTCTCACCAATCTGTCCCTTAAATTATAGCAATAGAAAACCTAGGCCAATTATACAAGCATGGTGCCTCACATCAACTGGGTATCAAGGAATCTTAGGTGCTTAACCCATATATGGGTCAAACTATTGCTCCCCAAAGTCCTAGTGTGAGCCTCATGCTAAGGAACAAGTCAATCCCATCCGGAAAGATGTCTGTGTATAAGCCAAATGCCCCTAAAGAGCAGACTTCGAGTACCAGATGCGTGCGATTTGATGGTCTATTCACTTTCCAGACCAAGTTGAGGGAGTGATTGATACAGAGGTGATCTAGTCTTACAGGTGTACGTGTTACTTCACTTCTAACCTGCCTTTAAGCCACAAGCGAAAGCCAAGTTTATCAGCTTTGGCTAGACTTAAGTAGTTTCCCGCCTCACCTTTAAAACAGACTTGGGTCTTGCTATGGTTCACAGCAGCTGCACACAGTACTTTAACCCCAGTAACCTAGGCAGGTATGATGACCATGACAACCATTTACCAACGAGGAAACAAATGCCTAAGCCTTCACCTACTAGGTGCCTGGCCTTGTTGCTTTGTGACTCAGATTTTTCCATTAAGACCGATCAGTCCCACTTCCCTGTCACATTTTTAGGTGCTAAGGTGATTACTCAATCCAACACCCCCCCCAAGCTTGGTCTTGAAGCAAATAAAAACTATTAAGAAAACTACTACTGGACTAGAAGAGTCAGAGTTTTCAAGCAATAAAAAGTTCACACCTTATTGTCAACAGTGTTTTATTTATACCTACAAAAGAAAACAAGATGGTATCAAAAGGACAATTTACAAACTAAGAATAGTAACATAGCTCTTAGCATCCTGTGCCTGAACATCACACATCTACAATCTTTCAAGTCTTAACGCAACAGGAATGTGTTCAGAGACCAGCAAGAACATGAATACAGCACTGATCCCAAGCGAAAGCCACCAACCTTTTAGATGAGAGAAGTCCACACAATGAATTGTTAGGGAGGAATTGGGGAGAAGCAGCCCCGTAGCTTAGTATTGAAATCCTTTCCCTAAATGAGTTTCAACCATGACTGCAACAACTACCATCCCATGAGGACTCTTCTGCTCATGTTCTGAAGCAAAGGCAGAACCTGAATTATGAGTGACAGAGAAGCGGAAATTATTCTAAAGCTATAGAGGAAAAACTGCTAGATTTCAATTGTGCTCAGGCCACAATAGCTTTCAAGACTTGGAATATGCTGTTGTTCTGATTTATGACATCTCTGGCGGAAGAAGGGAAGCAAGCAGCAGACTAAATACCACCTGCTTGCCCAGAGACCTTTCCCACAAAGGGATGCTTTAAGACCCGCAAGATAAAAGTAGGACACCCCTTGTGGTGGCACCTCTGTTTAAAAAACAATCAAGAATTTTGGTGTAGAAAGAAATATCTATAATGGACTGGTCAGTGCTTACACCAAAAAGTTATTATTTTTTTTTTGGCAGGGGGTGAGAGGGCACTTTGGTTTTTAAAGCACGGAGCAGTTTTGCCAAGTTTCCTGTGCCTACCATCCTCCCTCAGCCTCAACTTCTAGAAGGGGAAAAAAGAACTGAAGTTTAGGAAGAAGAAAGTGTGTGTGGGGGGGGAGGGGGAGACGACACGTCAGAGTTCTCACATGCGTCCGTGTCAGCTGATGCCGACAACCTACCTGTATGCCGCACAGTCAAGCACACTCTCAGAACCCTCAGAAACCATCCCTTCTCTCTCCCTGAAGAATTTTAAAAACAAAAAACAAAACAAAAAAAAACCCCTCAAGTATTTAGATATTACAAACCAGCATGCACCCTCAGGCCTTAGCCAAAGGATGCAGTGGAGCCTTCCCCCTTTAACTACATTGTTAATGAACAATACCAACAATAGCACAAAAAATGAATAGTCTAACACTGGGTATGGAAGAGGGTTCTGGGGCTGTCTGATCTCCCTGTCCTGTTACAGTGAACGCAGAGCAGAAAATTCCTTCTAGGCCCATGTGCTACAGAAGTCTCAGTAAACAGTATCACTATGAAGGGGACAAACTCACCTACCTTCAGGAGGAAGGAAAGTGAGGACTTAGGCTTTAGTCCTCTGTAACTTAAGCACTACCTACCTGTAAAAAGCTGAGTGCAAAAGGATGCTGAAGAAATTTTACATCCCAAAGCTGTTACAAAGCACTGCACAGAAGAGTATGAAGAGAATTAAGAGCTTTCTTAACGGACCCCAAAGGTTCTTTATTCAAGATAATTTGGCCAAAAGGGCTGAGTAGCTAGCAAAGAGGTGCTTTTATTCTAGCTCTACAGATACTGAATTTAAAAATAAAATTTGCCACTGAGTATATTCTGTTTATAATTAAAGGTGGTTTTTATACTGCAGGTGAGTGCATACTTAACTGGTTAAGTTATTAACTGGTTAATAAATTTTCAGTGAGCATTTATGTTCACTCTGCTCAGAGCAGCTATCTAGTTGGAAAATGTTTGTCACAGATGGTCCCTGGTTACATGGGGAAAAAAAACAGGCAGCTTCCACCCAGATGCTGAGATGCTACATTTAACCATTGCAATAAACACTTGGGGTTCTTAATTTAAAAGATACACTTAAACTCAAAAATTCAATGTCTAACTGGACTAAAATGGTTATTTTTCAGTAATTGGGAAGGGGCAAGGCAGATATAAGGGAGACAAAACCAATTAGGAATTTTTTTAAACTGTCAAATGCACTTAACAAGCAATCAGCCAAAATGACAATGGCAAAAGCACTGTCTTAAAAACTCTCAGGCCTGAGGAACATTAAAAAAGCATTACAGAAAATGTGCAGGCAATTCCCTCTTGGTTTTCTAACCCAGTAATGAGAGCAACCTAAAGCACAGATGCCATATTCTTCTGCAGAATTCAACCCTCTACCCTCCCCCCAACCCCCCCAACTCAGGACAACAACAAAAAAGGGCTCCCACAAAAGGGCCTAATACCTTTTAAGATGAAAAATAGCTCAAGTATCCTCAACATGCAAGAAGTTGGGGGGGGATCTCTTCCAGTCAGCTATATATATATGTTTTTACAAAATCTATTATTACAGACTGGATCATTTTGGCGGACAGAAGAAACCTGGCAGTGAATTCTAACTAATCTGCATGAAAGACAAATCACAATGGTTGGGGAAAAAATAAAAAAGAAAAAGAAAGAAAAGGGGAAGAGAAAAAAAAGGGAAAGACAGCGTTCCTTTAACTGCAGTAAGTCTGCACAAGTCACTACCACTTGAGTGGCTTCATTTCCGTGAAGGAGGAGGGGGAGGAGGGGGAGGAGGGTACTGGTAGGCAGTCTGCCCCATGTAACCTATCATATTGGTAGCTCCCGGAGGCTGTGCAAACTGTTGTGACATCAGTGGCTGTGGCTGCTGCCCAGACCGGCCTATCCCACTAAACTGCTGGCTAGAGCTCTGTGAACTTCTCCCAGTTGAGGTGGTGCTACTGGCCCCATAAGTGCCAGCGCCATATTCTTGGGCTGTATAGCCACTGGTGCCATAGGCAGCTGCCCCATATGTGCCTTGACCATAGGTGTATTGGCCTGCTTGTGCTCCAAAAGCAGAATTTGGGCTTCCATAGCCACTGCCGTTAGCATAACCGGCTCTATCGGTTTCACTACGATCCCGATAGCTCGCAGAGTCTCTCCGGCCACCATCCTTGACTCCTCGAAGCCTCCGGTCACACTCATCCTGATACATCAGATTGGGATTGTTGGCTGAAGAAGTGGTCCGGTATCGAGAACGACCTCCTGAGGGGAGGACATGAGATATTTTTAATGCCAGATATACAATCCAAACACAATCAGATGTAAAAACTCTACGAGGCACAAGAGTATTCAAACTTCTTTCTTGCTCTCTAGCTAGGCCAGCCTCCAAATCTGTTACTTTAAAAACTATACAAAAATTTGATTCGTTAATAGGACATACTCAAAAGAATGGTGAACGTTAAAGGTCATTCAACTTCTCACCGTTTTAGGTCCTTTTTCCCCTGAGGATTTACCAAGAAAACACAGTCTTCGAAATGCAGGAACAATGGTAAAGAAGTTTAGGTGACTTACCACAGGTTAAAAAACACACACAAACAGCTAGGTTCGGACCACCCTACCTGGCACACAGTGGTTCTCAAATGCTGCTTTGTGGAGCTAACTGTATCGTAATTACCTCACAAGCTGTGGAATCCTAGGCTCAATTCCAAACCCACTTAAAAAACAAAAACCTTATTATTTAAGAAACTTCTCAGATAATTTTAACAGCTTCAGCACGCAGAAAGTCTGGGACAAAGTAATACCAAACTGGTAGTCAAGAAGCCCCGATCCTAGTATATTTTGCAACTATCCAATTTTCAGATTCATTAACTATGCCTGTTTCTATTAATCATAAAATGGTATAAAATTACTCTTCACCTGAAAAACCAAAAACCTAACATACACTAAGGCTTTTGAAGGTATTAAAAGCAACCAGAATTCAGCTTAATTTTGAACATGCACCATGTGCTTCAAAACACAAGTCAGTTTTATATTACTGTCTATGGAAATACTGGGCTGCAAAAGGAGGAAAATCATGGCAGCCCCCCTCCCCCTTCACGTGATCTTCCTTAGAAGAGATTATGAAAAACTACTCATCACTGTCCTCTGTTACTAAGCAACATACCCAAAAGCCTTCACAGGACTTGGGGGGGAAAAAAAAAGAAAAGACAGACACAATGAGCACAAAAAGATACCTTGGCAGTACCTGGAGAACTCCAGGACTTACCCTTACCCCCTCCTCCGCCGCCTCCTCTGTGGTCCACCAATTGCATCAGCTTTGGATTGATAGCCTGATTAGCCTCTTCCAGCACTTTGATCAGCTCTCTGGCCTGCTTTAGGTTCCCTGGGGTGAAGAACGTGTAGGCGGTGCCCTTGTTGGTGCTACGGGCTGTTCGGCCAATACGGTGCACATAATCCTCTGAACTGTTTGGATAGTCATAGTTGATCACAAACTTGACATCTTCCACATCTTCAAAGCCAACGATGAGTCAGTGTGTAGGTTGATGTGTCAGGGAAAGAGAAGGTAAAGGACATGCCAACAACAGGTGGGAAGCACGAATGCAGATGACAGCAAGAGGAAAGAAGATTAAGTTAGTAACCACTCTGCACAGGAACAAAGAAAGACTCATCCCAACAGAGTAAAAGAGGATTAATGATTCTTGGGACATGCACAGGAAGTGGTGTCTTTATCAGCTATAAAATCCTAAAGGAATCCCATCCAACCATCCAAACTCCTGCCTCTTCATTTTAACCAATATACCAGCAGGAATTGTACCGAATTCCAGTTCCTTTTCAAAACTGGAAATTCTACGTAGAAAGTAAGTGGTATCACCAATAAGGTACAAGGTCAAATTACTTCTACTCTGTTGGGAGAAGCCTGGCAAAATCTTCCAGTAATATAACAAACTTACCTTTAAAACCAGTCACAGAGCAAAATGAAAAAAGAAACTTTATATACTTTATTACTACATTTTCAAGGAGACTTAATTGAAATACTTTTATTAAAAAATGTTTGCTCTCATATTTAAAAAAGTTAAGTACACACCTATTTTCCTTTGCAGAATTATCCGAATTATCTTCCCCTCTCAATTACTGCAAGAGCACATTACACTAAAATTTCACTGTACTACCAAGCCCAGCTCTGCCAAATGAGGTTTTTGTTTTTTTTTGTTTTTTTGTTTTTTTTTGCTCAACTCAAGGTTATTTCAACTCAGTACTTGCTTTAATTATTGCAGATTGTCTACATAACCTGGGAAATTAAATAGCCAAAGAGGGTGGGAAAAACCATGAAACCTTGAGACACAGTTTAATGTTCTATCCACTGCTGGGAATTGGGTTGAATAACCTCCTAATACTTAAAGTATGTAAATGTTAGTGTAATGCTTTCAGCTAAATGTATATTTTTACCTACTTAAACAAACAAATCTAATATAACAAAGAATCCTAATGTTTTGTGGAAAAAAATCTGCATTTTACAAAGAATATTCAGAAAATATCCTAGATAAAACACAGATTTTTGTGATATAAATAATTAAAAAACATTCTCTGTTTGTTACCAGACCGATGCACACTCCCTCCTCCTTTGGGAAACCGCTGCAGCCGATCCCGTCTCTTTGCCTTTTATTTTTGGCGGCCTCCTTTCGAAAACTCCGCCTTCTGACACGGGACCACTGGAGCGCGGGGAGCATGCATCAAGGGTCCGTGGCAGTGAGAAGTCCCCACACACGCTCGCTCTGTGAACTGGCTTAGATGCTTCTCTGTAGCCCCATTTGGTTGCCAAGCGCCGGAGAACCTGGGTTCGGGTAAAAATTTCAGGTCCTCCAACGCCTCCCCCAAGGATAATTGGGGTGATTGTAGAAAAAAATAATTAATAAAAAAATGTAAGTTACATCCAAAGGGTCAGACTGCATCTATTGCCCAGACTGGATTAATTTCAGGGGGAAAGGGGAGATGATTAAAAAAAAATTCAGCTGTTGTTAAAGGGCCTGTGAAGAAAGGGGCATTATGTCTGTTTCTTATTACAGTAAGGCTCCTCAGTCTTTACTGACCCCTAAAGTCCTGAAATCACACCAGAAAGACGAGAAGGCAGTTATCACAGGGGGCAGCGTGAGTCTCCGGCTAGGGTCGTTGATGCAACAAAGGAAAAACAAAAATGTACAGGGCCAGGATGGACAGAAGGTGGGGGATGGGAAATTATGCTCCATGGCCGCATCTTCAGAGCTAGGATAATGCTCCTTCATCAGTCCCATGGTGTCAGTCCATGGGCAGCAGAGCAGAGGGACTGCACTGAATACACAGATGTGTGCTTTCCTAGCAGAAAGCACTGGGGACTGGAGTCAACAGATCAGAAACTAAGACTTGGGAGTATTTCTGGAGGGGTTCACCAGGGGACAGATGTGGTGCCAGGTCTTCATACTAGAAAGGTGTCCTGTGTGAATACACATAGAGCTGGCTGCGGGCACATAGGAGCAAGCGCAGAATTTGGTTTTCTCCAGTCAAGCCTGCACTGATGTTATTTGTGCACTGCCACATTATTATCTTGCTGCCTTTAGAGAAGATGCTGTAGCAGGGTAAGAAATTGAAAAGTTATTGTTTTGGCCAGCTGCCTAAGATAACAACTTTTTTGTCTGACAAGCCCTAGGACATGGCCTGATATCCAATCACTAATGGGGAGGGACTGGGACTAGCCAACAGGCTCATCTAGAGCTGCTTCGGGCCAATGTAGATTTGCCTCGGCCATGTACTGAGTGATCTGCAGCTGATATCAAAGCTTCTGTTAAAAAACAAAACAAAATAAATTCAATACTTTTAGTTTCACAGTGTGTAGTTTAAACGAAAAAAAAAAAAAAGGAAAAATTAAAACTATCCCAGTGGAAAGGGAATAGTGGCTTCCTGAGGATGACTATCATACAACTATGGGAAGTGAAGAACTTACCTGAAGGGAACATTTAAGAGGCCATCGCTCGACAGGAAGTGAAAAAAGGCCTGGTGACTCAGCTGAAAATTACACCCCTGTCTGTGAGGTAGAAGCCTTCACTTTCCAGGATCTTGTAGGACCTTGGTCAGCGTTCTGCCATTTTGGTGGGTTTTCCCCCTCCTTTTGATTTTTACAAGGCAGCAAACAAAGGGGCCCAAAACAAGCACTGATGCTGAGTAACAAGAAACAGACTCAGGTACCTTCCCTCTCCCCTCACTTGGATGAGTGGGGGTGGGATGAAGAGTCTAAATTATTCTAATGGTAGCCAATTGATTTGGTTTAGAAATGCAGGGGGAAAAGGAACAAATATTTTTAATTGTCTAGGCAAGATGCACAAAGAAGCTACCAGCACATAGCAAGCCTGTTTAAAAACCACCATCACTGAAAGCTTTTGTGTAAACTGCTTTCAGGCCTCAGCCTCTTCTCCCAACAGGCCCGAGTTCTAACCGCACAGATCCAGACATGACCTCAGAGGGCAGAGACAGTTTTCAGTCATGGCTGCAGGTCACCACCTCTGAAGGAGGGAATGATGAGTGCAATGTATAGAAAGCCTTCATTCTTTTGTATCCCGGTTGAACACTTATCCACTTTATGTTAAGTATTACAAGGGAATATGGTACTTCTCACCTTACTAGGCAAGAAATTCAATACCTGTCAATAATTTAAAAATCTTTGTGATAAAAATGTCATCTTTTTCTAATATAAAGGTTTGAATTATACCTGGTTTACCTCAGAGTAACGGGATAAAGTACCACAAAATAGTTTATAAATCTTAAATCATAATGGGTGGAAACTCCAAAAGAACACGAGCTTCAAATGAAGTTCTTAAATTGGAAGACAGCACACTGATGACAGAAACATGGGTGGGAAGAGGGGATAACTGAGTGTACACGATAATTTTACGCCAGTAAATACATTGGGCAATAGAGATTTAACTGCTGAATGGTAACACATTTATAGACTTATTTAATCCAAGAATGTATTATGTTAGCATTCATGGAATTGAACTTCCACATATACATCTAGCACAGATAGACTGGTATAGGGAGAACTGTGGACACTAGCTTCTAAGAGCCAGGTTGAATCAGGCTCTTTCTATCCAGCCAGAAAGTAGAATAAAACCAAGAAGAAGCTAAGCTGTTCAACTGAATGTCTCCTGTCCCTCTAACTGTTTGAATAGTCATGCCTAGGCCTTGCTGCAGACCAAAGCCTGTTTGTCAGGAGCAGGAAGAGACTTTGAAAATAAAAGGAAAAACAAAACAAAACCACCAAGGTTAAAAAAAGTTGGGGGGGGAGGGGGAGAGAAAGCCACACTTTGTATTCTTCTCTTTTAAATATTTATCTAAACACACGTATATACAACTCTAATTTGGAATGACAAAGCTTTAAACCAAAAAATATACCATTGACAGAGACACCTATCTATACAAACCTAGCCCACGGGAGGCTACATCCGTGGCAATGAGGATGGGAGCCTTTCCTGAACGGAATTCTGTAAAACAAGCATAGTACCATGAAAGCCAAGTTATACAATCAAGGCTAAAAGATTATCTTTATAAAATGACTGTACAACCATTTCTAGCTATCTGGCCCTTTTATTTTACCACGTTAAACTTCAAATAATGGTGTCAAAACATGCCAAACTCTTTTAAATTAAAGAGAAACAGTACTTTGAAAATCTTTATTATACTCACTTTTAGCAGCGGAACAGACAATAAACTACCTCTAATAATGAAGTACTATTAAAACTCTGTAGCAATTCATAACAAAATTAAAATAAGCTAGAATTTTCCCTTAAATTATGACACTGAAGTTACCTTCCAAAATAATACCAAAAGTAGAGGGCAGGGAGAGGAAGCAAATTTAAAGATGTGGAGTCAAAGGAGAAACCCTACTTTTCTCTGCCCTCAAGTCCTGGCCCTGAGATCCTACAACCCTTGTACACAGAGATGCTACGAAGTGTCTTTTATTCTTAGTCTTTGACCTCGCCTGTTTCCTGACACAGAGACCCCAAGTCCCTCAGAATTTCCTGAGTGATCACAGTACCTTTTGTGCTGAGGCACTACTTAATGGAATCCTGGAGAGCTTCAGGATTGGGGCTGGTCATGGGAAAGACCAAGCTATGATTATAAGATTGTAAGAGCTTGGAACTTTCAGCCCTACCCACCCCCCATTCCTAGAGAAGGGGAGAGGGACTAGAGAGTGAGTTATCATCAATCAGGCCAATGCTATGAAGCCTCCATAAAATCCCAAAAGTAGGAGCACCTGGGTGGTGTAGTCGGTTGTGTATCCCAACTCTTGGTTTCGGCTTGGATCATGATCTCAGGGTCGTGAGATTGAGTCCCACACAGGACTCCGAGCTCAGCGCAGAGTCAGATTGAGATGCTCTCTCCCTCTCACTCTACCCCTCCCCCTGCTCACCTGTTCTAAAATAAATCTTAAAAAAAAAAAAAAAAAAAAAAACCACCCACCAAAAGTACAGGGTTTGGGGAGCTCTCCAGATTGATGAACATTACATCATCAGGACATTAATAACGACAAGACCTTATTAAATAAACGATGGTCTAAGTTACAAAAAAGTGTAAACAGCCAGCATTATTGACCTTCAAGGACAGTAGAGATATGCTAAAAAACGTCCCTAATACTTAATTAATGAGAGCAGAGATAGGCAAACTCTGGCCTACGGATTAAATCTGGCAGTATCTATTTTTACTATTTTATTGCAACACAGAAAAGCTGTTTCTTTACATATTGCCTATGACCATATTTTTGCTACATCAGAGCTAAATGACTGTTGACAGTCTGCAAAGCAGAAATATTTTCTTTTTTTTTTTTAAAGATTTTATTTATTTATTTGACAGAGATAGAAAGACAGCCAGCGAGAGAGGGAACACAAGCAGGAGGAGTGGGAGAGGAAGAAGCAGGCTCACAGCAGAGGAGCCTGATGTGGGGCTCGATCCCAGAACGCCGGGATCACGCCCTGAGTCGAAGGCAGACGCTTAACCGCTGTGCCACCCAGGCGCCCCAGAAATATTTACTTCTTGATCCTTTACAGAAAGTCTGCCCATCCCTAAAATAGAGTACCGACAATGTTTAGTTTTGAACTCACCATTAAGTACCCAATCTCTTTCTGGTTGACTCTTGTCTCCATGGATACACATAGCTGGCCAACTGTCAGAAGAAAAGCGACCAATATTTCAGAAATCTTTAAAAAAAGAGGAAAACTAAACTTTAAGAAGAAGTGCTACCACACGGAATTGTGATGGTTTATTAAGGCTACATGAACAGATGACTGTGTCCATTCAAAGAGTGAAGTGCATGACAGGCATTACTGAAATATTATATAACGTTCATTATACCAATTTAGAAATTCCTACTGAACTATAAATACAAAACCTGTGGCTAATTACCTCTGCGCAGTACTCACCCATCTCTGCGCATCCGTCGAGTGAGGTCATCACAGCGTCTCTTTGTCTCTACAAATATTATTGTCTTATTTTCTTTCTCAGCCATTATTTCCTCCATGAGTTGGATCAACCTGAAAACAAGACCAGCAAAAATGCACACATTCAGAGAAGACCTCCCCATACATTATATGGAAGCTATGTCTACAATATCAATTCCCCAAAGCTACAGTACTTCCTTTTCACATTGTTTTCTAGACAGCTGTTAACTATCCGAACTGGGATTTAATTCTAAGGATCCAGAATCCTTGCTTATAACCACAATGCTCCAGAAAATGAGATAAAGAATGGATAGTTGGACAGCTAATAATGCTTTTAATGTTTTGGGGCCTCAAAAAATTTCAGACTTCTTCAATGCTTTAATTTTGGAAGAATTATTAGGAAAGGTTTAACAGCATTATCAAAACAGTAAAATCTTACTTGTGGTCTTTTTCACTTTCCATGCAGACATCCACAATCTGGAGGATGTTGTGGTTGGCACTCAACTCCAGATTGCCCACGTTGATCTGGGTGTAATCACGAAGGAAATCCTCTGCAAGCTGTCTTACTTCTTTTGGCCAGGTTGCACTCCACATCAACGTCTGCCTATCAGGCTATCAGGAAAAGAAAAGCTTTCTTTTAGGCTAAGGAACTGTGACAGGCAATAAGCATAAAGACAGGGTGTCATCAGTTTTACACACCCTGATTTGGTCCACAATTTTACGGATCTGAGGCTCAAAGCCCATATCAAGCATCCTGTCAGCCTCATCCAATACAAGGTAAGTACATCGGCGAAGATTTGTCTTTCCTGACTCCAGGAAATCTATCAGGCGCCCAGGAGTAGCTATACAGATCTCAACACCTGTAGAACAAAACCAAAGATGTAGCCCATTAAGAATTCTTTATATACACTGTCCAAGCCTCAGCAAACTAAGCAGCACCAGCTCTGGTGGTTGCATTCGATACTGCAGAGCACTAGCTAAATTTTAACACAATACTTGGAAAAGCATGACGTAGATTTATGCATAATCATCAGATCGCCACAAAGTTTAAGTCTCTACTATGTTAAACATTCTCTTAATAGCAGTTTAACCATACCTGAGAATTTCTAAGGCACTGAAACACTCATTTTTTTCCAACAAGAACCCACTAGTTTCCTCTCCAAATTCATTCATAAAAATTGGTAAAATGAGAAAAACATTAATTCTTACATGCTTTTTTAATTTTAATTACCTCTCTCCAAGTCTCGAATCTGAGGACCTTTAGGAGCACCTCCATAAATGCAAGTACTCTTCAATCTAGAACATTTGCCATAGTCATCAGCTACCTGCTGTACTTGCTGGGCAAGCTCTCTGGTAGGAGCCAGAACTAGACACTGAAATAAACACACATGTTTAAGACACCTATCCCAAGTTAAAAAAGAAAAAAAACAAGAAAGGTTACCTAAATTCTTTTTCTATTGTCTAATCTGGTACTTTAAAATTATGTGAGGGGGTGGGGAAGGCAGAGAGTTTAAGACAGTGCCCTGGAAAAAAACAGATATTTAGCACGTGAGATGGTTTACTTTTGATATAGGATTCATTATAGTCTGTGTACTATTTAAGTGGATTTACAGATTATACTACCTAGTTTTAACTAAACGATCCTCACAAAATGATTAAGTGGCTTTAACCATGGATTAAATATTAGGAAAAAAACCAGATGAATAAGGTAATAGCAAAGCAGACACTTTTCTGACTTCTAGTTTAAGCTTTCAGCCAGACACATTTGGCAAAAACAATGACTTACACAAAATCAAAATAACACAAGATTAAAACTCTTTGAAATAGGTTAACATACACTGTTAACAACTGCAACCTGTTCTGTGTACAGATCCATGAGATATTAGCTAACAATAATAAGCTTATTCTACTAGCCATATGGAATGTATTTCATATTGCAAAGTAATGTATTATTCTTTTTGTGAGTATTTTGGGACACTGTAATAATGTACCTATTTGTAAAAAAAAAGCTCATTTTTTTTTAAGATTTTATTTTTAAGTAATCTCTACACCCATTATGGGGCTCCAACTCACTGAGCTCAAGAGCTGCATACTCTACTGAGCCAGTCAGGCACCCCTTAATTTTTTTTTTTTTAAAGATTTTATTTATTTATTCGACAGAGATAGAGACAGCCAGCGAGAGAGGGAACACAAGCAGGGGGAGTGGGAGAGGAAGAAGCAGGCTCATAGCGGAGGAGCCTGATGTGGGGCTCGATCCCATAACGCCGGGATCACGCCCTGAGCCGAAGGCAGACGCTTAACCGCTGTGCCACCCAGGCGCCCCAAGCACCCCTTAATTTTTAAAAAACAGGTGAGATTGGTAGGAGAAGAAAGGGATAAAGAAGGGGGGGTAATCAGAGGGGGGAGTGAAGCATGAGAGACTATGGGCTCTGAGAAACAAACTGAGGGCTTCAGAGGGGAGGGGGGTGGGGGAATGGGATAGGCTGATGATGGGTAGTAAGGAGGGCACGTATTGCAGGTGCACTGGGTGTTATATGCAACTAATGAATCATCGAACTTTACATCAGAAACCAGGGATGTACTGTATGGTGACTAACATAATAAAAAATATTAAAAAAACAAAATAAATGCAACCATTTTTTATTATCAAAAATAAATACATAAATAAAATCTTTAAAAAAAAAACAGGTTAAGAATTATTAAAAATGTTTCATAACCACTACACACATTTTACAGAAAGTAGTGTAAGTGAAAATAATTAAACCAGAAAACCATACTGCTTTATAAACATTTATAGAAGTATTACTTAATCACAAAGAATACACATCCTAAATCTGACTTACATACAGATGGCAGGGACATCATTTCACACTTCCTTATCCCTCACAGCATCATCGAGCAATTCAGAAGTGTATAAATGCAGTAATATGAAGTAATATAAAGGCAGTACACACAGTGGTTAAGAGTAAGACTGGTTCAAATTCAAACTCAGCCATTTAACAGCTGTACGACTTTGAACTAGTCATTTAATAGCACTATGTCAAAATTTTATCAGTAAGATGGGGATAACATCACTACCAGATATGGAGGGTAGGTCTGAGAATGAAATCTGAAAACACAAGCAAAGCACACTGCCTGGAACACAGTTATCATTAAATTGTGGGTATTTTTAGAATTATAAACACACTTACAATTGGGCCATCTCCCCTTTCCAAGTACGGCTGGTGGTTAATATGGACAATCGCAGGGAGCAAATACTGGGGGGGAGGAAGAACAACAGTCTTATTCCAAAACTAAGCCATTATTCTAAATTATCACAGTTAATTGATAATGTCTAACCACAAAAGTGAAAACAGAACTCACAACTGTCACACATTACGTGTAACGTAAGCTTGAACACAAAATACTCGCACACATTTCTCGTAGCTAAGAAAAAGCTGAAATATTACCTAACTAGCTGAATTAGAATTTTTTAAGAATTAAGGATTAACAGGATAATCAGAATAGCAAAATAAGTTACCACACATTAACATTCCCTTGCTGGTACGTACCGCCAGTGTCTTCCCAGACCCAGTCTGAGCAATGCCCACCATATCTCGGCCACTGAGAGCCAAAGGAAATCCCTGGCACTGAATCGGAGTTGGTTCTGTAAAGTGCTGATCCATCAACACATCCATTACATATTCTGTAAGGGAAGCGATGTCGGTGCTTTTAGGTAAAACTAAGGACAAAGCCAAAAGAACTCTACGAAACTGTTCAACTCAACAAAGGAAAGATACACCCAGCTTCGTATCTCTCCAAGAGAAATGCTGTTTCTTTTTTTAGTTACTCAATCTCTGACCTGCTGACTTCTACCTCTCAGGACTGTTGCCTTAGCTACCTACCTACCGTTCCCTTCAATACTTTAACATCACTGCCCTAAAGTCTCTAACAGAGCATGGGCACAAGGCTGTTAGTCACACACGTTTGCCAAGTTAAGCTATATCCAGCTAGAAAGCAATTTCGTTGTGTTTTCTAAAAGGAAGAGGCAAAACTTCTAGGGGAAGATGAAAAACTCAGTTTTAAAATGAAGACTAGATAAGCATAAAAAATCTCTTATGCAACAATACAGCATTTACTTTCAGCTTTGAAGTTAAAAAAAAAAAATTACATGTATTACCACCTTTGTGAAAGGCTTCTACCTGCCTCTTCAACAAAATACAGAGCCTGAATCAAAACTTTTAAATAACCCATTACCCATATTTACCATTCAACAAAAATTAACAATTACAACCTGGTTTGAAGAACACTTACGTGGGAAGTTAGCATGATGGAAGGCAAATACAGGTTTAGGACAAACATCTCCCCCTCTCACTGTAATTTCCTTCTTTCGGCGTAGTTCATCAACCTCATACTATGGAAGAAAACAAAGTAAAAAAAATGAGTAAGTTACTCTAAACATGCAAAACTTTATGTTCCAGTCAAGCTGAACAATGATCTAATCCACAATTACACTGGAAAATATGTCTAACAGTTCTAATAGTGCTTTCATATACATTCAACTTGAACTGATTTGTAAGGATCCCCCCAACTTTGCGAGTCAATGAAGCAAGTGTGAGAGTTCCATTTTCCCCATGGGAAAGCAGATACTCAGAAATATTAAAAGTAATTTGCCCAAGGTCAGAACTAGGAAGACAGAGAAACAGTGGAACTTGGGACTAAGTGCTCTTTCCATCACACTTTTTTTTGAACGAGTAAGCATTTCATGAGTAGAGTCCAAAACAATCACAATGAGGTCAAAAAAACAAACAGAAGGACATTCCGCGAATGTTTTAAACCGAACTTCTAGATGAAAGGACATGAACCTCAGATACAGTTAAAATCTCATACATGACAAATTGGGAAGCATAGCCAATAAATGAGAACCAACAATAGATTAGGTATATAAATAAACTATTTCCTCTTATGAGTACCAGCAGCCTTAATAAGAATCTAAGGGAAATACCACATGAGAATAAAACATCTAACAGCAGTAAAGGCTGCCTAATACGTCAACTTGGTCATTACTGCGTATAGAAAAAAAGGGAAATCAACCAATCAATCCCCAAAACTTACCGGAGTCAGCCTTGCCACTTCTGGATGCTCTACATAAAAATTCTTCTCAAACTTGGGGAGCTCACTCAAATCCCACTTCTTTTTACGTAAACGCTCCCCAGGATTACCAAATTTCTTCGGAGGAAGGCCACCGCCACCTCTTGCACCAAATCTAGAAACATCAAAATTTTTAGTTTTTTTAGTATTAAAAAAGCAATATACCTTAGGTGGCATATAAACAAGCAAAAGATTTTCTTGTGAAACAATAATTTTTTTAAAATTCTTATTCAAAGGTACGGAGAAAAAGTTTGTAAAACTTCCTTTACTATCCCATGATATCGTTACAGGTATGACTACAATAGGTGAAAAATTAAAAACTCCCATGCTTAGAAAAATATAGGAATTACAACACAGATTCTGGAATCACTGAAAAGGTTTGAACTTTGATTCTGCCTCTTACGGTATGATTTTGAACAATTTAACTTCTCTGTACTCCAGTTTCTTATGCAGACATAATACTACCACTTACTTCAGAGACTAAGATGAAGAAGTGCTTAAGAAAGTACCTGGCACAGTAAGCACTCAGTACAAATTAGCATAACTACATTCAACAGTTACTGTACCAGGTACTGTTTTAAGTGGTCCTGGAGATATTGAATTGAATAAAACCGAAGTCTATTCCTGTGTAATACTCAGACATGTAGGCAAGGCAAGTTTAAATTAAAGGAAACATTGTGGACAAGAAAAGAAGACGACAAGCCAAGTTGCCCCATACTTGAAGCTTCTTGAACCTTTTATCTAGAACTGTGGTAAGCACTCCTATTGTCTGCTAATCTAAGGAAAAGTACTAGGGCCCCTCTAAGACTAGTAGGCTACTCTCCACCTTTAGTTTATGCTAATGAATAGCCAGAACTGATTTATGACCTCTTCTTCCTCTTCATCTCCACGTTTACTTTCTCCTTTTTGTTCCCAGGGAAACAGAACTATTAACTATAAATTTAACAAAAAAATACCAGTAAATCTTATTTAAGGTTTTACTTTTAAGTTCATTCTTTTAAGTAATCTATAACCAATGTGGGGTTCAAACTCACGACCCCAAGATCAAGAGTCACATGCTCCACTGAGCCGGCCAGGCACCCCTTATTTAAGGTTTAAAAAACTCGAACAGATTTAAAGCCAATCTTTAACATTCCTAACAGACAAGTTCAACTGGAATACAAATGACCACTAGGCGAACTTGCAATGTTATCACTATTCCTATAAGATGGTCCTCATTTCTGTATTTCAACCTATTAAAGTATGGGGCATTGTTCTGTATACAAGTAGTATACACTTACACTATGTTTTCATTCCGTTTCCTTACTCTTGAATTTGAACTTAAATTCCCTTTTCCACTCTAACCCACTCATTAACATCATCTTGCAGATGGTTCCACTTTATAATTGACAGCCAGTAGCTGTATTACTTTAAAGGGCCTCAACTTCCTGTAACTCAAAGTGTTCTAGTTCTTACTCAACTAGACTTTCTCTTAATACAAACATAGAAAGATGGATGGCGGGAAATTTTCTTGGGACCAGAGTATCTACACTCAATAGGTAGAACTTGATGGATTCCATTTACACTACTGAACTGGTAAGATAAATCAGGAATCAAAACAGAAGCAAAGAGATATATATATACATATATTGGAGATACAGTATCAATGACCTCTTCATCTTCAAGTTGCCTTCAGGCCCAAAGCTCAATATTGAATAATCAAAGACCACCTGGATCAACCCCCCTTACAAATGAAGCAACTATCACAGATCTAAATAATAGGTAAGCTAAGTCTTTAGATTGTCAGGCTTACAAAGAATTGTAATACCAATTTTTAGAGACTGTCAGCCTACTTTATAATTTATGTGGTTCCTAGAAGGTGCTGTTTCATTCAATGGTGCTCCTGCATTCCAATGCTACCCAGACCTTAAACAAGAAAACAAACTCTGGAAAGTAACGTTCCTTTTAAGGCGTATTCAAAGGAAGGAAGAGGTTTTTCCCATCTCCCTATGGCCTTGACTATTTATCCAAGACATATCATTCTAGACTACAGATATAATTTGAAACATGGGGTTCTTTAAAAATTTGCCATCTTCCACCTTTATAATTAAAGCTTACCTCAATACTTAAGTGTAGCCTCTTATAGAATTTTTTTAGCACACTGCTGCCATCCTTCAAAGATGCACATATCCTAATCCCTGGCATACTATACTGTTCATTAAATATTTTGATTGCTTTGCAATAAATGCAGCTCTGAAGATATATATATTAACATGCAATATCATGCTAGTTTAAATGTTCAAGGCACATCACTTTTGGATTTTACATGGACACATCCACTGATCTCACTTTCATTCCCTTTTCAAAATAATAATCCATTTCAGCTCCGTAACATTCCATTAAGAACGTTAAAAATTCAAATCATAAATGAAATTTCATGGTAAATGCAGAATTAGGACACAGACCTTAAGAAAAAGTGCCATTTTGTTTGAAAAGAACAAAAAAAAATGTCATCTTATAGTCAATATGGGGTAAAGTATGATCAGTAATTCACTTTTTCAAATACTTTTATTGCTAAACATATATATAGTTAAATTATTAAACCAAACACCCACAGCAAAGAAACAGAACATTATGAGTACCTTGGCAGCTCCCTGTGCCTATTTCAAGTTTACAAACCCCATAACGACCACCTCTGGTCATACGTAGCCTTATAGGTATTCTTTTACCACGACCTGCTTTTTCACTCTGTTTGTGAGTCATCCATGCTGATGCATGGTTTTTCTTTTCACTGCTGTATTGTATTCTACTGTATGAACACCCACACTTTATCCAGACATATGAGCAGTTTCCAATATTGTCACGGACAGTGCTGGTATAAATATTTTTATACACGAACGCTGGGGAACATGTACAAGGATTTCTCTAGGCTTTAGTGTCTGGGGTATAAAGCTTAAGAGAGGAATTACTGGGTCATTTTCTACTAGGTAATGTCAAATTCTCTGTCTTAAGTGGTTGCACTGAAATTCACTTCTAAATATAGCTGTACTGTGAAACACTAAGCAAACATTCCACTTCTAGTCCTCCAAATTAACACTAAGATCAAATATTTTCCTTCCTAACAAGGTATAAACAAAGTAATCCCTTTCATTTTGTAATTCAAGTGATAATTGAAGTGCTTGTGACTATAAGGTCTGGGACTTCTGTATTTGAACCACAAAAGACAAAAACGTCTGGAGAAAATATCATTAACAACACCTACTACAAAGAGACAATTTCACACAGTATCTCAATTCCCGGGAACAATGCACAAAGTAAAGGCAATTATTATGTCCATCTTCAGTTGAGAAAATAGGCTCACAAAGGTCCAGGATCTTGCACAAGGTCACACATATATTAATAACTGGCGTTGCATTACTTTTTATCCAGATATAAGACGTTTATTACAAAAAAGTAACAGCACAAACGAAGATTACTCTGTTAAGCAACTTCTTCTTTTAACTGATGTTAAGATTTCAATCTCAGTATCTGGGAAGACTTCAGGTTTAATCTTGTTAACTCAACCGCGGCATTATCCCAAAAACTTTCTAGTCAGGCCGGGGAAACTAATACCCCCCAGTCCAATGGAGAAGGAAAGAACGGAATATAGGGAGGAACCCTATAGTAACAATAAAACAAAACCCCTCCCTCCTCAAATAATTTCATTTAGATGGCAAACAATTCATTGCTTTACTGTCCAATGTGCCCCCTTCGAATTATCTGAGATACGACCAAAGGGGATTTAAAGATATATTTAAAACTAGAAACGAGCCTTTTGGTCTCTAGTTTTCCAGTTCCATTAAGAGCGATTTCTGGCGACAGATAACACAAGGGAAGCCATTTGGCGTCAAGATTTTCCCAGGCCGCACTCGGAGACCTCCTCCTCTTCTCAGCAAGAACATTCGTGTTTTACAGATGAGCGCCGAGGCCTGGAGATCAAATGACTTGCCCAAATCGGCCGGGCTCGAAAGCCGGGCGCCCAGGCGCCGCTCCCGCACTCCGCCACGACGGCGGTCCGCAAGGAGGGGCTGGGGCGTCGCCAGGCCGCCCCCCCCCGGTCACCCGTGATTCCGGGGCGCAGGCCCACCCGCAGGCCCGCGCACCAAACCGCTATTATGTCCCAGGACGCCTTGCCTCCCGGAGGCGGGGGCGTCGCTCCCAGGACCGCAGTCCGCTCCAGGTCTCCCGCTCCGCCGCAGGCTGCGGTCTCCTCAAGAAACAACCTTCCCCCCTCCCCCCGGCCCACGCATACGCGAGGCCTTCCCTCTCCCCCTTACCCTCCACGGTCACGATCCCGGTCCCGGTCCCCAAAGCCGCCTCCGCGCATGGTCCCAAACGGATAGAGATCTGGGAGCGGGGCACGGATGGCCGGGCTTGGGAGGGCCTGCGGCTCCGGTCTGGTGACGACCGATGGCGGCGGCGCCTCCGCTGTTGGGGCGGCGGCAGGCGCGGCGCTCTCTCGCTCCGACGCGCTGTCTCCCGTCGCAGACGCCACCGTCGCCGCCTCTCTCGTCGGAGACGGGAGCAAAACACAGAGAATCGGGGTTATAAAAACAGTGGGTAGGTTTGGCTACGCTCAAACCCGGCAGTGCCGCGGTTTAGGCGTCTCCTTCCTTCCCAGCGACTGCACAAAATGGCGGCCGGCGCTGAGACTGCTCCAGCTTAACGCTACGTACGTCGGAGACGGTACGTAAACAGCGTCTTGGAATAGCCCGAGGGCTTGGCGGAGTACTAAGGGTATTCTTGGAAGCACTTTACGTCAGTTGCGCAGACGGGTACATTTTGCAGTCCGTAGAAGAAAAATAAAGTACGAAGCGGGCGTAGAGTTCTCGCGCCACCTGAACTAGAACGTGGGGTGGGGTGAGGGGAAGAGCCTCCGGCGCGACGTAACATTCTTTGCGTCGTTACCCGGCCCACTATTGCGAAGATGCGCAGTGAGCGTAACGCATTCTGTTTGGAGAATAGAGGATTTTGCCGGGTTCCGAACGCGAGACGGAATCCAGGCCTCCTTGTGCAAGTTGCTTTGCAGACACAAAAACTGTCCTCCATATTGCAGTCTTCAAGTGTCAGGGTCTTCAGGCGTCTCAAGCCCAGGCAGGTCTTCAGGGTCCCTGGCTGGCGCTCCTAGATGGCCCTGCCGGCTCCCTGGTCGCGCCAGCCTAGACTTGCCGTCACTGGCCGCGCGCCCCGGCGCCATTTTCTTTCGGTTGCCTTTCGCTGGGCTGTCGCCGGCCGCCATGATGGATGCTCCTTGTCCGTTCTTTCAGGAGGTGACCGGTTGACGACGTCCTAGTTGGGTTAAAGCACTCCCTAATACAGTTGGTTCAGTCTGAAGTGCATTTTCTGAGCAGAATATTTACACTGCCCTCGGCTGAGCACAGTTGGCTAACAACCAAAACGTGGATAGAGCTCTTGTTGAGGTAGACACCTGCGTCCTTTGGTCGCCATTCTTCGGCGCCGCCTCAGGAGGCCCTGGCTGGCCCTTCGCGCTCTCCCTAGACGAGAAGGGTTAACAGCGGTGGCCTTCAGACACAGAAAATGTGAAGGCGTAAGCACGTGTTTTTAACCAGGACAGACCGCGTTCCCCTCAATTCCTTCTAACTGGTTTCCAACTTCCTACTTGCTTCTCCCTCAGACTGAATTGGACAGTCTCACAAGCCTGGCCAGATAGCGTCACACAACTGTCGAGCCCCTGAGGCCCTCGGAGAGCAGCTCATCTGACGTCTCTTTTGCTTATTTCTACACATGGGTGCAAGGGGGGAGATTTGAGGCCCCTCATTGTGGGGGCTGAATGTTGTCTCCTACTCTGTTGTGAATGTTTCCTAAATTATTACAAAAGGCGCATAAGGAAAGGAGCTTCGTGACAAGTCGTTCAGATGCCTCTGGGGCCGTAGAAGCAGATGGGGAAACAATCGCTGGACAAGTGTTGAATGCCACGTGCGCCAAGCACTGTGCTAGGACCAACACATGGGTTCTTGCCCTCATGGTGTTTATACCCTAGTGGGGAAGATGGGACAATTAATCTTTTATGTTATTTAAATATTGCTAACTAAAAAAGAAGCAGGAAAATGGGATAGTGTTGCCGTGCCTGTGAGGCGGGGAGTACATGGGTGTCATAGTGTTACATGGGGTGCCCTGGGGGAAGGCCTCCCTAATCAAGTGACATTTGAACAGAGCCCTAAAGGGAGGGAGCTAGCATTGCTGGCAGAGGAAAGAGCCTATGTAAAGGCCCTGGGGCAGAATGTGGCTGGCTGTAGCAAGGAGGAAAGTCTGGAGAGGACCAAATTTGAAGGCGGCTGTAGGACTTTGTCTTTTCATTTAGGTAAGATGGAAATCTCTAGAAAGTTTTTAGAATGACACAATAAAAAGACCCCTATGACTACCATATAGGGAATGAATAGAGAGTGATCTAGGGCAGAAGCGGGAGGATTAGTTAGGAGGCTAGTGCAGTAGTAGTTCAGGCAAGAGATGATGGAGCTTGGTACAGACTAATAGCAATGGGTAAAGGAGAAACAGTCTGAATGAAAATTTAGCCAATGATTTGCTAATGGGTGGGATATGAAGGAAAGAAGACTCAGGGATAACCTCGTAGGAGTGACACAGCAATTAAGCTCCTGTGATTTAAACTGTACGTGCACTAAAGGAATAATTTGGACTGTTTTGCCTATTTATCATATATGTTAAGTAATTAAATCTGAGGCTCTCTATATAACAATGAATAATTTATAAAGTAAGGTAGGTCCACTGAAACCCTCCCTATGTTTTGCTGAGGGAAAATAATTCATGTTTTGCTACTAGATCAGGTCCCTATCTTACAGAATCTCATAGCTCCTTTGTCTTCATAAAGCTTTTCACAGTATGTAATTCTTCATTTATGTCATTATTTGGTTAATACCACCTCCAAAAAAAGGTGAACTTTTAGTTTTCCTATTGCAGACAAGTTTTTTATTATAAAGTGAATCCATAGCATTTCTCATTCTTGATATGTTTTCTTACCAAAGATGGTTGAAGCTTATTACATTTTTTCTAAACACAGAGAAAGATTTTCATTAAGTAGAGAGGCCAGAGAACCTAGGAATTTCATTAGTAACAGCCAAGACTGTGGAAAAAAAGGAAATATGCTTCGTTCACTTCATCTTTTTTTGAAACCTAAGCACTTACCATATGATCCAGCAGTTATGCTCCTTGGTATTTATTGTAAGATTTGAAAACTTACATCCACACAAAAACCCGCACACAGATGTTTATAGCAGCTTTATTCATAATTGCCAAAACTTGGAAGCAACCAAGATGTCCTTCAGTAGGTGAACAGATAAACGGTGGTACATCAGAGCAGAGGGATATTATTCAGCAATAAAAAGAACTGAGCTATCAAGCCATAAAAAGACATTGAGATCTTAACTGTGTATTACTTAGTGAAAGAAGCCAATCTAAAAAGGCTATATATTGTATGATTCTAACTACAAAACATTCTGAAAAAGGTAAAACTATGAAGACAATAAGCAGATAAGCGATTTCCAGGGGTTAGCAGGGAGGGAGGGAGAATAGATGGAGTACAGAGGATTTTTAGGACAGTGAAACTATTCTGTATGTACCATGATGGTGAATATATATCATTATACATTTATTCAAACCTGAAGAATGTACAACATTAAGAATGAACCATAATGTAAACTATGGACTTCGGGTGATGATAATACGCCAGTGTAGGTTCATCAATTGTAATGAATGTGGAAGTGTTGATAATGGCTCTGCATTGATGGGGGAAATAAAGGCAAAAGGAAAATTAAATTTCCTTACTACCTACAGCCCACTGCAAGTCCTTGAAACAGGCAGAGTGACATTCCTCATGTTAATGCTTTGCTAAGGGCAAAAGGCAATCTTAGCCCAATCCTCAGGATCCTGTCAGTCTACTTTAACATATAAAAATTCCTTTGGAAGCTTCCTTTATCTCTATCCCCCAAGATACATGTTGGCAATCATTCCCCAAGCATAACACCCACTGATATACATCTGAAGGGTCTCATGACTAAAGTTTCACTAGACAGTAATAAATGACCTTTTCCTACCAACATCTAACTCCCTCAAGGTCCTGGAAACCTTGCTTCCAAAATTCTTTAGAGACTTAACGCTATCCCTAACCTCCTACCAACTTGAAAACATATAATTAGCCACTTCTCACAACCCCAATGCAGCTCTTTCTGCCCACGGGTCCTGTCCCTGTGCTTTAATAAAGCCACCTTTTTGCACCAAAGACATCTCAAGAATTCTTTCTTGGCTGTTGGCTCCGAGCCCCAATATTTTTCCCACATCATGCATGTGTGGGACAGGAGGTATATAGGAAGTCTCTGGACCTTCCTCTCAATTTTGTTGTAAGCCTAAAACTTCTCTAAAAAAATAAAGCCTTAAAAAAAAAAAAACCTAAAAACTGACGGCTATCTTGTACTGCGGCGTGTACCGTATCCTAGGCATGTGCTATGAGCTTTATTTTATTCTCATCTGTAAATGAGATAAGAGTTCCTCATTGGATGTTAGAAGAAGCAAATGAAAATACCACTCTGAGTGGTGCCTGGCACATAACACTCAATAAAGATTACCTGTTATCATCTCTCCACTTTCTTGGTTGAGAAAGCTGAGGCTTAGAAGGCTAAGTCATTCACCCAGGGTCACACAGCAATTGGCTCAATTGGGAGTCAAACCTAGGTGCTCTAGCAAGGTTTTTGCATGGCATTATTGACATTTGGGGCCAGATAATTTGTTGTGCAGGTTATCTCATGCGTTGTAAGATGTTAGCAGCATTTCTGGACTCTACCAACTACATGTCAATGGAATCTCCCCACTCCTCCACGTTGTGACAACAAAATGTCACAAAGTGTCTCCTAGGAACGTTGAGAATGACTCTAATTGAGAAGGACTGCTCAAGAAGCTCTGTGCTAGACTACCTCCCCATGGGATCACAGGGTGACTATCATTCTCTCTCAACTGTGAAGTTTTTCTGCAAATTTGGTTTGCCTTCTGCTTTCCACGTGTCAACAATACCAATGCCATTTTTCATTTTATCTGTTTTGTTGTTATTATAGCAGTAAAATTTATATTCAAGGCTCAATTTCCGACCACTAAGAGAATTATTTTTGTTTAGATCATAAAGCCATAGGTTTTTGTTTTGAAGCTACTTTTACTATCAACCACTTATGCTACGTTCTGTACCTACATTCTCTCCTCTCAGTGTTACAACTCTGCAATTTCATAGTCATTAAACTCCCTAAATGTTGAAATGAAATATAATTGCCTCTGCTTTCTGCCTTGGTAGGACCGAGGTTCGTTTTTTGAGAAAAAAACTGATTGTACTAATTGTACTTTAGATAGAAGAGGTTAAGAATACTAACATTCTTCAGTCAACGAGGTAACCTAAAGAACTGGCCTTCAAACTACGGTATACGAGGGACACATAGGAAATCTATTTCCAAAACATGAACTTTCATATACACTCTTTTCTAAAATTGATAACTGAGAAATTTGTTTAAAATGTCACCCTCTTATTTTAGAAACAAAAAGAATATTACTCTTCTATCCAAAACCTCACTATGGACTTTGCCATTTATGTACAAATCTCAGAGGTGCTGAATACAGGGACAATTAGAAATGATGACATAGAAATGAGAAAAGTAAATGATTCTAATGACTTGGTAACACATCCTTTTGCAAATTAGGAAAATTCTAGTTTTTCGCTTTCAGCAAAATGGAAAGAGGGCCATGTGGAATTTTCAGCCACAAATCATTAAAAATAACTTAAGATAGATTATGAGATTTTTGGCATATAACCTGGGAGGAGATTAAAGAATTGACATTACTAGAACAAAACTCTTTTCTGTTTCCACCTGCTGAATTATGTGATCAAAGTTTCTCAGCACTTACAGCTATAAAAAGGGAGGGGAAAAAAGAATAGCCAAAGGTAATATTCTTCCATGGATACAGGATCTTTTTTTCTTAATCTGCCTGTATCTTATTAAAAGATACCTTCCCAGGGCACCAGGCTGGCCCAGTAGGAAGAGCATGCAACTCTTGATCTGGGGTTGTGAGTTCAAGACCCATGTTGGCTGCAGAGATTCCTTAAATAAATACATAAATAAATAAACTTTAAAAAAAAAGTTTAAAAAAATTAAAAAATAAAAGATACATGCCCAATAAAAAAAATTTCTCTCTGTATAATAGTTATGAAGAGTTTTAATATATTTATGTTGCTTTGTGTTTTTTTGTTTTTTGTTTTTTAAGATTTTTTATTTTTTTATTTGACAGAGATAGAGACAGCCAGCGAGAGAGGGAACACAAGCAGGGGGAGTGGGAGAGGGAGAAGCAGGCTTACAGAGGAGGAGCCTGATGTGGGGCTCGATCCCACAACGCTGGGACCACGCCCCGAGCCAAAGGCAGACGCTTAACCGCTGTGCCACCCAGGTGCCCCTTTGTTTGTGTTCTAATAATAATTATTATAACTTAATTCAGAAGAAATTTTAATATGTAGAGCCTTAGGCTCATAAGAAATGAGGAAAAAGGGGCACCCGAGTGGCTTAGTCAATTAAGCATCAGCCTTTGGCTTAGGTCATGATCCCAGGGTGTTGGGATTGAGCCTCACATCAGGCTCCCTGCTCAGTGGAGAGCCTGCTTCTCCCTCTTCCTCTGAGCTCCAACCCCCCACCCCTGCTCAGGCTCATGCTCTATCTCAAATAAATAAGGAAAATCTTTTAAAAAAAGAAATGAGAAAACATTTTAATATTTGTGCCACAATTCTGTGTGACAGAAATAAATGATGAGTAACACATTTGATGTAAAAATATGGGACAATATTCTGGAAAGAAAATAAGAGTTCAAAGAGAAAACAGAACCATATAAAATGTCCAACTGTTAAAGAAGAACCTATTTGTGTATTTTTATTTTTTTAAGGTTTTTTATTTTTAGGTAATCTCTACACCCACTGTGGGGCTTGAACCCACAACACCAACAAGATCAAGAGTCACATACTCTATCAATTGAGCCAGCCAGGGGCCCTCCTATTCATATATTTTTATTTTTTTAAATTTTTATTTTTTTAAAAGATTTTATTTATTTATTTGACACAGAGACAGTCAGTGACAGAGATAGCCAGTGAGAGAGAGACAAGCAGGGGGAGTGGGAGAGGAAGAAGCAGGCTCCCAGCAGAGGAGCCTGATGTGGGGCTCGATCCCAGAACACCAGGATCACGCCCTGAGCCGAAGGCAGACACCCAATGACTGAGCCACCCAGGCGCCCCCTCCTATTCATGTATTTTTAAAGGATGATGTTGGGTATCAAACTGCTATGGTGTTTAAATTCCATTGGGATACATTTAAAAGAGTGATATGGATGTGACAGTTTCATGTTAAAACGTCAATACTTCACCGTATCATAAATTTTAGCCTTTAAAACAATTTAGGGGTGCCTGGGTGGCTCAGTCAATTAAATATCCAACTCTTGATCTCAGCTCCAGTCTTGTTCTCAGGGTGGTAAGTTTAAGCCCCTCATTGGGCTCCACACTGAGTGTGAAGCCTAGTTAAAAACAACAACAACAATTTAAGGCTACGATGAAAAAGTTGTGTCAGGGGCGCCTCGGTGGAGCAGTCATTAAGCGTCTGCCTTCAGCTCAGGGCATGATCCCGGCATTATGGGATCGAGCCCCACATTGGGCTCCTCCGCTGTGAGACTGCTTCTTCCTCTCCCACTGCCCTGCTTGTGCTCCCTCTCTCGCTGTCTCTATCTCTGTTAAATAAATAAAATCTTTAAAAAAGAAAAGAAAAAAATAAAAAATTGTGTCAAAATAAAATCTGTTTTCTGAATTTTCTTAGGGGAACTATTTGACGACCACTAATCCAAAGAGGTGAACCCAAACCAGGTTGCCACGCTCCATCTAAAGTGGGTGCTTCACTGTCCAGTTAATTGTTGCCAGGCCAAAATTAGGCCAAGAGGTGTTAATCATTGACTCTAGTTGAATGTGTGTATTAGTGGCTTCTGTTTTAGAGAGACCTAGAAGAACGGAATCCCATCATCACTCTTTTTCAACTTCGCTATTCTGTATAAGTCTCTTGCTTAAAAATTTTCTATTGCTCACCATGGCCGGAAGACCCAGTTTTAGCTCCATAGTCTGACATTGAAGGCTTTCCAAATTCTGGCCCCAACCTCTCACGACCTCCCGGCTTCAGCAAATCTCTGTTCTCTAGTCTTCACCCACATTTAAAATATTTATTTATGCCAACTTTTGTGGTTTTTGTTAATCCCTGTCCATACATGCAAATAGAAAAACTCAAGGTCTACTTCTGTCCCCTCCCTGCTAGGAAACTTAGAGACGTGATCTTCTGTCTGTCCTCTGGCATTTAGAGGCATTAGTCACCACCTGGAAACAATATTTTTTCTGTTCTCTTGATAGATAATGGGGGCAGCTGTTCGGTTCCTCCCTTCAGCACAGCATGCAAGCAAGCTGAGGAGGAAGAGAGTTGAGACTATACAGTCAGCTCACTACGGGTGACATAGTCAAGAATTAAAGAGAATGACTCACCAGAATAGAGATTAACAGTGTTACCGTGTTTTAAAAACTCTAAATGAGAAAGGGGGGATTATAATTATCAAGGTGTGACAAATACTACACTTGCATACACAAATGCTTGGCACTTATCTTTTGGAATGCACAGGATGATGCATTCACCCTGCCCTTTGCCTCAACAAATGTACCTTTCTAATTAGACTGGGACAACAAAAATTTGGTGACAGAGAAAATTGTTATAATTCCCTAGCAGCCTTCTAAGCCAAGGGATCCTAGTAGCTGAAGGCTCTTTGGTTTGTTGAATATGAATGAATTCAAAGTCAGTGTTGAATGATGTGTATGGGAGTGCAAAATCTGAGAAGCCAGACCAAGTAACAATGTTTTGCATGGGGGACGTAGGGGAGGAGGCAATAAGGCAATGTTTTACCTTCAAAAAATCAGTCATGCTCTCTGGTGCTCAGTAGGGGATGTTTGTTTAACTGAGGTGCCATTTAGATGCCATGGAGGGCTCAGTTCCTCTTCAAGATGGATACTGGTTGAGAACAGAGACTGTCAGTGTGGATGCAGCCACATGGGAGGTAACTTGTTCTCAGTCCAGAGAAAATTCCAAGATGTTCCAGTAGATTGTAAGGCACAGGGATGTAAGTTTCTTCAGATTCTGGTTCCTCGAATTCTCTGTTACTCTTCACTCCTACAGTCCCCGTCCCCACCCATACCCATTGCTGCAAAGGTTGCAGCCAGTTCCAGACTCTTCAGCAGTTGAAGTCCTGGTATGGGTACAGCTGACATTATAGGCTCCTCCTTGCGTGCTAGCAACAGAAAAACAACCATCACAGGCTTGAGCTGGCCACAGACTGACTGACCAAGGCCATTTCCGTGGTAGCTTTTTAGTTCTGGAGAAGCATAAAACTGACCCGAGCAAACTTCTGGGTCTCTGTGGCCAAGGACCGTCTGCCACGTCACATGCTGGGCCCCAATCTCTGCTCTCATCTGGGTGTGGCTCAAAGGTGAAAGATGAGACCTGCCAGAGCTGTGTGACTGGCACCACTGGTGCTTGGACAGTCTCTGGAACTACAGCGGGGCCTTGTCTTTGCTGGGAAATCCAACAGGTGATTGGGAATTTTGGTTTACTTCTGAGGATCCTAGAGAGGAAAAGTCAGCCTTCATAAGCTGGAGGGGAGGGAGGAGGTATACGCTAAAGCAGCGGAGCAGGAGGTCGAGGGGCCAGTTCATGTTTGTAAATAGATTCCTCTGCGTTCTCCAGACAGATATAGGGATATTGATCAGGTATGGAGCTGAGTGGAGAATCTGAGAGGAGAGCTGGCTGAGGAACAGAATGGAAAGGAGGGGAATGGACCAGAAAGTATATAATTATGTACTTTAATTGTACATTTAGAGAATTGCACTTAAGAATTACAATTGTACTTTGGAAATACATAGACTTAATAAAGTGAAGAAAAACAGGCTGGCACCAAAAATCAGAACATAAGGACAAAGACAGTGAAAACATCGATGGGTCAGCTAAACACCAACTGGTGTCTCTAAGGTATTATATAATGAGAAGGAAAGCTCTGGTGTTTACATAATTTTGATCACAGAGGCAAAATATAGTTTGCACACACTTGGGGGAAAACCAACTAGCGTCAGGGTTATCTCTTAGGAAGGACTTCATCAAACAAGGACACCAAGCCTAAACACACACACACACACACACACACACACAGACACACACACACACACACACACACACAGCCTGATCTGGGGGTGGTTTAGATTGGTACTGGGTAGAGTCAAAGGGGAGCCTTTCGCTTTTATATACATATATAATTCTTGGCATATATGTTTGAGAATTTACGGGGGTTCTCCCTGCAAAGGATCTCCTGCCTGGAGTAAATAAGTTAGTGTAAGTAGATTCACATCTTTACCTCCTCCATCTATTGAAATTGCTGCAACGACCAGTTCTTAGATTGGGAAATGTGGGCGTCGCCTCCCCTGGCAGTACTTACTAATTGAATTGGGATTGTAGTGTTCAGGACAGGCTTTTCGCTCTCTGCCAAGGAGTGAAAATACTTGAGGAAGCGGGTGGAGGGAAGGTTGGCAAAGCAGCTATCCAAGAGCTACCCAACGTAGAGGGTGCCTTGTCAAGACAATGTGAGTGTCCAGGCTGCCTGGGAGGTCTTTGTACCTGCCCCAAACCTGGTCAGGTTAACCCAAGATGAGGCAGTTCCCTGAGTGAGAACTCTCATAGCTACCTGTACTTTTGGTTTGTAGCTCTTAGCCACATTTGTAATTATTTGGGTGATTTTCCCTGCAAGTCCACGCCTCAGGGACTGTCTTGATTAATCATTCCTATCTGTATCTGTTGTACTTGGCAACTAACTGGTGTCTTGATATTGGTGGAATACAAGGCAGTATGCTTTATAACTTAGAGATCCACATACATGTAATGTAAGAACAAAGAAATGTATGGGAGTGTTTGATCACAAATTCAGAAAAATGATTAATTCTGTGGGGGAGGAAAGAGATTCAATCCTAGGGGATATTCAGAGTCTTCAGCTGTATTGGTAATGTGTCATTTTACAAGTATCAACTACATTATTTTTTTATACATTATTGTCTTAAATACTCCAAAATACATTTAAAATATACATATGAATGAATGGATGAGGATGAATGTAGTGGGCCCTCTGAGCCCATTAATAATTCAAGATTTATATCCAAGCATCCTTATTATTATTTTTTTATTGTTCTGGGATACAGCTTCTTTAAAAAATTTTTTTTTTCATTTCAATTCAATTTAATTAAAATATATTGTATTATTAGAGTCAAGGGTAGAATTTAGAGATTCATCAGTTGCATATAACACCCAGTGCTCATTACATCAAGTGCCCTCCTTAATGCCCATCGCCCAGTTATAGCATCCCCCACCCACTTCTCTCCTACAACCCTCAGTTTGTTCCCTATAGTTAAGAGTCTTTTATGGTTTTTCTCCCTCTCTGTTTTCATCTTATTTTATTTGTCCTTCCCTTCCCCTATGTTCATCTGTTTTGTTAAAATTCCTTAACTTCCACATATGAATGAAATCATATGATATTTATCTTTCTCTGACTGACTTATTTCTCTTGGCATAATACCCTCTAGTTCCAACCATTCCATTGCAAATGGCAAGATTTCCTTCTTTTTGATGGCTGAATAATATTCTATTATATATGTATACACCACCTCTTCTTTATCCATTCATCTGTTGATGGATATCTGGGCTCTTCCCTTATTTTGGCTATTGTGGACATCAAGCAACCTTATTCTGATTCCATGTTCATCAAGCAACTTTAGCTCCATTTGAACTTGCTCACTGAGGCAATGGGTATCTCAGGTCAATCTCTACATCTGATCAGCTCGCCATTATAGTCCATTCTTCAATATCACTGGCCTTCTGGTATACTCTACATGGCAACTTGTATGCTTAGTCAGATGGAGACACTTCTCTAGAAACTAATCAATACTGGACAACTAAATACACTGACGATGAAGGCTGAAGGCCTGACCCTGAGGCATGGAACATTCGCCACCATATGAGGCCCCGAGAAAATTACAGCTAGCTTTCCCAGGTCAAGACCCCATTCTCTGTGCCTGTCTTTAGACTTACATAGTCTTAAAAATGTTATTTAAATCCTGTGTTGCCATTCATCTTTCTAATAGCTTGTGTCTCATGTAAGCTCTTGAAGATGAATTCTCCCTACCTACAAAGGCCCAACATAGTACTCTGTAGAATCCTGTTACACCGATGACTTCCCAGGAACCATAGCTCCTGGCATTCAAGCTCCTGTGTAGTCCCCTCCCACAATGACTCTGGGCTTGGTGCATGACTTGCTCTGGCCAATGGGACATTAGCAAACATGAGACAAGTAGAAGCTTGATAAGTACTTGTCTTCCTGGAACCCAGGTACCATGTAGAAGCTCAGGCTAGACTACTGAATGATGACAGAGAGAAGTCCCAACCTTTCAGCCATCCCTGCCAAGACATGGGTGAGGCCATCTTAGACCCTCCAGTCAACCCATGAGTTGAAGGTAGCTGTGTGAGTGGGTTGTTTCCTTGCTCCTTTGTCGAGATGTTGTCACCTTAGGATGTGAAGTAGAACTACTGTAGCCATCTTTTGACCATGGGGGGAGCTTTTGGGAAACAAACCAGATTGAGGATGGAAAAGTGAAGATACAGAAAGAACCTGGACCCTTGATGACATTATATACTTGCTATTAACATAATTACTATATTAATTATATTAATGAACTAACTAGTTAATTAAGGTCAACTACCGGACTTTTCATTATATGGGAAGGCATATTTCCTCTTTGCTTAAGTTCCTTTGAGTTGGCTTTTCTGTTATTTGTTGCCGAAGGCATTTTTTTTTTTTTTAAGTAATTTCTACAACGTGGGGCTTGAACTCATGACTCTGAGATCAGGGTTTCATGCTCCACCCACTGACTGAACGAGACAGGAGCCCTGCAGCTGAAGGAATTCTAACTCATGTAATCCTCAACCAGCTCTACTGGTACAAATAGAAAACCCCTGAAATGCCCTGCATTGTATATAACAGACCTTCAGTGAGTTTGTCTTTGCTAAGGAAGTAAAAGATTTTGTGGTAGAGACTGCTAGTTGCTTACCCAACAACTGTTCTCCCTTTCCCCCTGAACTACAGAACTCTCAGTTCTAGCTGGGCATATTGCTGTCTAGAACAAAAGACTAGCTCTCTACTTCTTTGCGTGTAGATATGGCTGGTGACTGAGTTCAGGCCAATGAGATACAAGCAGAAGTGTGTGGGAGGGCTGCTTCACACGGGCTGACTCAGCTGGAAGGAACCTTTTTTTTCCTGCCCTTCTGCCTTTCATCTTTCTTCCCCCAGCTTGGTTTCTCTGACTAGAGTTCCAAGCACTATGTTAGGCCATAAGGTGACCTCGAGGATGGAAGACAAGAGCGAGGATGGTCAAGCAGAAAGACAGAAGCCCAATGACAAAGTAGGGAGGACAAAGTTGAGGCACCATAGCATCTCTGGATTGCCTGCTTGTTAATAAGAGAAATATAAACCTTGATTTTGTTTAAGACACTGCTATTTTCAGTTTTTCTTTTATATTCAGCCAAGTAAAATCCCAACTTTCCTTTTAAAATATTAAAGACTGGGGCACCTGGGTGGCTCAGTCAGGTAAGTATCTGACTCTTGATCTCGGCTCAGGTCTTGATCTCAGGGTCATGAGTTCAAGCCTTGCGTGGGGCTCCACACTGGGTGTGGGGCATAATTAACAAAACAAAACAAAACAAGACTGGTATAGAAGAGTATATGAAGAATATGAATAATGAAGGATCTCTCATCTGGGTGTTAAGCAAGCCCTTCCTGGCTTCCTTTTTCTCCATTTCCCTGAAGCAGCATTTGGGAATCACTCTCTTTGTACCTTGGTTGGAGTTCTAGAAGGCAAGTAGTATAGTCCAACTCTGGCTAACTGAAACAAAGGAAAATTTGTCAGAAGGACATTAGGAGTCACTGAGTTGGCAGGAGGTTGGAAAACCACCCGGGGAATGGACAGGAGTTTGAACAACACTGCAGTTTAGGAGTCAGAAACCTACAGTCTAGCAGCAGGAACAGACTGCCAGGTCACTGCCACTGCTGCTGGCCCTGCCACCCTGCTGTCACTGCACGAATGAGTGGCTTCTAACCCATGTTTTAATCCTTGCAACTGTCACTCAGTATCCAATGTCTCAGGATAGACCACATGAACTGGGGAGAGATAACTCTTTAAAAGAAAACCAGGATGTTATTATAATAGAGAAATGGAAACTGTACAACCAAAAAATTATAGACATTCACTACATCCAAGCCAGAGTCAGGTGAAGAAGACTTGACGGGGTGCAGCTTGGTGTCCAAGGTCCCAATCCCTCTTTTCACCATAAAAGATATCCCCTTTTGAGTGTCTATCGTATCCCCTATTTTTGGCTTGGCCACCCTATTTTGATCTTGCTTTCTATCCTTGGTTTTTTTCTTTGCTCTTTAAGGAGTGATTGAACGGGAAAGTTATACAGGAATGGTAGAGATGTTCTATTTCAACCTCTTCATTTTCTTTTTTTTTTTTAAAGATTTTATTTATGTGACAGAGAGACAGCCAGCAAGAGAGGGAACACAGCAGGGGAGAGGGAGAGGAAGAAGCAGGCTCCCAGCCGAGGAGCCCGATGTGGGACTTGATCCTGGTACGCCGGGATCACGCCCTGAGCCAAAGGCAGACGCTTAATGACTGCGCTACCCAGGCGCCCCTCAACCTCTTCATTTTCTAAACAGATACTAGGTTTCCCTAGGTCTTGACTTACATGTTCCAGACTGTAGCCAGTACTGAGTACAGATCGTGTCCTGTGCATTCTGATGCTTGTTAGGGGAGGTCATCAGAAAGACGTGAATGCCTGTTGACCTCAGAGCTCCTTACTCTGTCCCCTGTCCTTGGAGTATGGGTTTCACCTGTCTTTCCCATTTTTCCAAGGATAGTCTTGAGATAGTGGTGTGGTGTTGAGAACATCTGTACAGTATACATGACTGAACCCAGTTAAGGCCTCTACATAAACTTTTCAGATTTGGTGGGCCGGTGCAGGGATCTGCACTTGTCTTGCTGCTGCCCAAGACAAGCCTCATATGTAAGTTCCCTTTGTTTACAAAAATGGCCACCCACCAAGAGAGTGGCCTGCCTCTTTCTTCAGTCTCTCCCTGCCCTCCACCCATGGGGGCTGATTTCAGATTACCCCTGGGAAGCTCCTGAGGAGGTTATGGGCCAACAGTGCTTGACCCTTGACTGTACCTGATTCTTACTAACTGCTATGGGCTCCTAGGAGTCCCCACCAAAATTCATACACTGAAGTCCTAGCCCCTAATACCTCAGAATGTGACCTTACTTCGGAATAAGGTCATTATAGATGTAATTAGTCGAACTGAGGTCATACTAGAATAGGGTGGGCATCTAATCCAACGTGACTGGTATCCTTATAAAAAGGGGAAATTTGAACACAAAGACATACACACAGTAAGGATGTCATGTGAAAATGATGGCGATTCTTCTACAAACCAAGGAATGCTGAAGGTCACCAGAAAACCAGCAGAAGCTAGGAAAGAGGCATGGGACAGATTCTCCCTCATGGACCTCAGAAGGAACCAACCTTGACGTTGGACTCATAGCCTCCAGAACTGTGAGACAATAAAAGTCTGTTGTTTAAGCCATCCAATTTATGGTATTTGGTTATGGTAGTCCTAGCAAACTAATACACAAACCTTCCCAGAGTACAAGCCCTAACCTCTATTTGCCACTTCCTCATTCCTGATCACGATACAAACATAATCTCCCCTCATAGGTTAGAGAACTTCGTCAACAGTCACTTGCGATGACTCTTCTGTTTTTATTCAATCTCACACCAATTTTTTAAAAAGGATTTTATTTATTTATTTGACAGAGAGAGAGCACAAGTAGGCAGAGCAGCAGGCAGAGGGAGAGGGAGAAGCAGGCTTCCCGCTGATCAGAGAGCCCGATGTGGGGCTCAATCCCAGGACCCTGGGATCATGACCTGAGCCGAAGGCAGATGCTTAACTGACTGAGCCACCCAGGTGCCCCCAATTTCACCTTAAGTTAATTTTTAACTACCTTTTTGAAATGTCTATTTCACTGCTACTCCAGCCCCAGTCTTTACCATCTCACAATTTAATTATTATAACTGTTTCTTAAATTGTCTCCCTGATGCCAGTGTTATTTCCTTTATCCATTTTCTGTGTCTCCATCAGATTAATTCTCCAGCTTCCGCATGCCAACAGCTTCCCATCAGAGCACACCTAAAGCCTTTCCTTTTTTCTACTATAAGGCTTTCCCATTCCTCTGCCTGCCTTTGAGTCTCTACAAAAAGCAAACAGAGGTCACTGACTCTCTTGCTGTAGCAAACTCTGAATAAATAGCCTCCGTTCTCATTTGATAGTCTTTGTTTGTTTGGTTTTTTCCCCACAGAATGAATAATCTATGGAGGAAAAAGGCATGCTTTTTCTAGCGGGTTTTCTGACTTAGTGGGAGGTAAGCCTAGAGCTGCAAGCAGCATCTTGGCTACTATGTGAGGAAAGCCTGGCTGAAAACAATAGCAGCGTAGAAATGATCAGAACACGAAAAGAAGGCAGGGAGAGCAAGCCCTGATGATGCTGTTTGAGATTTTGGCTCCATCTTGGCTAAAGTCAGCACTACTTCTGGACTTTTCCGTTTCACGAGCCAATGAATTCCTATCTTCCATTGGCTACTTTGAGTATCTGTGGCTTGCAACCAAAAGAGTCCTGACCTATAAAAGCTCTTTTCTGAGCTCTTCTGTCCCCCTTAGAATAAGGGGTGAGAGCTGTTTCTATATTCAGGTGGAGAGGGAAGACTGGAAAGCCCCAGCAGATTGAACCCTGGCCTAGCAGAGTTCCATGGGCACAGCACAATTTGCTGTGCTGTCCCAAAGTTGGGCCTTACAGCTTCCTAGTTCACTGTCCTCAGTTCTCAGCTACTGTTCTCCGAAGCAGGACACACAGAGTAGCTGGACCCAGATAGGTTTCCGGCTTTAGCGACATGCCATATTATAACTAGCCTCCCCACAGAACTGTAGGCCCTTGGATTAGGCCCTGGTTTCCAAACCTACTGCCCACCTCTTGGTAAATTCTCATTGGTGAGGGGGTTATTCAGTTTAATCCAGAAAATTTTTCTGAATCTCAAATCTTGGGACTTCTATTTCCTTTCCTACTATAAGGCTCCGAGCTCCTGTATAAATTAGTCCATTGCCCTCTAGTGCTCTGTATACCAGGGAATCTTTAGTTGTTGCTCAGTTTTTATCAAGTAACAAAATCTTCCCTTCCCCAGGACAAAAGTATGCATTTATATTTGTACACCAAAATAAGTCATTTAAGTGACTTTGCCGAATACAGAAAATCTGCTCCTAGATGACTTAATCTCTGCTTATTCAGAAAGCAGCCTCTGTGGTATAAAAAAAGTATATATATATATAAAAAAAAAGCTATTATTTCCCAGTACCCCACACTGAACAATTTCTGCTTGTCAGGCTGGTCTCTGTTTCCAAATCTCAGCTTCTCTGCCTTTGTACATGCTGTCCCACAGTTTAACCTTTCCTCTCCCATTTTTGGAATCCTATAATCCAAGACCACACTACTGATAAATTAATGATATAATCATTTGCTCTCTTTCATTCTTTCATAAATATTAGTATTTTCTCTTCAACTAGTGTACACATTCTTTGAGGGCAGTAACCATACTTTCCTTGTACATTTTTTATTTTTTTTTTATTTATTTTTTTTTTTTAAAGATTTTATTTATTTATTTAACACAGAGACAGCCAGCGAGAGAGCGAACACAAGCAGGGGGAGTGAGAGAGGAAGAAGCAGGCTCACAGCGGAGGAGCCTGATGTGGGGCTCGATCCCATAACGCCGGGATCACGCCCTGAGCCGAAGGCAGACGCTTAACCGCTGTGCCACCCAGGCGCCCCACCTTGTACATTTTTTAGCTCCAAGCATTGCTGAGTGAATGAGAATGAATAATCAAATATCTTTTGTGACAAATGGTATTTTCAATACTTGAATTTTCATACAAGGTGATGCAGTGTCAGAGATGAAATCTTTTCGAGGTCTATAAAGATTGGCATTATAAATATTATTAGTATTTTAATTTTCAAATACTTTTATATTCATTTTGAAAACTAGATTTTATTTTTGTTTCACAGTTAGAAAAAAACAATATTCTTTTGCACATTTCTAAATTTAGTATTCAGAAATTTTACATGTAAATTAACTTTAATATTTTTTAAAAATATTAGCTATTCTCAATCCCACGCTTAAAATATAAAACTCATGCTATATTGATTACCCCAAACTGTAAAGTTCCTAGTTACCTTCCTCTTTATCACCCCATAAAATATGTTTGTATCAGAAACACATTTTTTAAAGGTAACTTCAACTTGTCAAAAAGTCAAATCGTTTAATATTTAGTTTAATTTAATATTACTTTTCCATTGCTGTAAGGTGAGTGTATAGTTTGATGTTGTAAATAAAAAAAGCTTTTTTGTGTGTCCTGTAAATATTCCTTCCTTAAATGGCTCCCTCCTTTGGAAGTGTGTCCACCTCTGTAAGTGTTCAAGGGCAAATGGTAGGAGAATGGGGCATTTCTGAGCTCTTAGATTTTCTTTCTGTTTAGTGGCTGATTTTGGACAGCTAAAGTGATGGGATCAGGTACCCCTTCCCAACTAGTTTTCAATAGCTTTATTTATATATACACATGCATGAATATATATATATTCCTGAATTGACATACAACGTATAATGATTATACATCAGGGACTTTTAGGATAAATACAAGATTTAAATTTCTTTTGTTGACTTTCCTCTAATAACATGTGAAAAAAACAAACTCTTACTTTAAGGTCTGAAATTTGAGACTGCTTTTCCATTTCTTCAGCTCCTAATAAGCACTAAGAAGCAATTTGCATCAATTCGCCACCTACTCCTTGGCATCCCCAATTCCTCCAGCAGTTATTGCGAAGGTGGCTTCATTTTCAGGCATCTCGGGGCTAGCAGAATACAAGGGAACAGAAGTTTATAAAAAGCTCTATTTCTATAAATACCATATTCATGTCACAGGCATCACACCCCTATCAGTCTGAGTCTCCAGAGACATTTCAGAGTTGCTATAGCTAAATGTGGACTATAGAATTTACCTACAAGTATTACCAACCCTCACAGACACTTATTGAACAACTTCCATTTCTAAGGTTCTGAATGTCAAGAAAAATGAGCCCAAACTTGGAAATAGGCAGAAGGAATAACTGGGTGTTCTTTCAGTATATTCTCAGATACCGTGTGGCAGACCTTCAGGGGCCTGGGTCAAAAGGGGGTGGTGCACATTTTTGCTGACTAGACCAATGCAGGGCAAAATGATGAAAGGCTTTGAAGTGAACTAAAAGATTGCCAAGTACCTTCAGAGGGAAAATAGGTGGCCCAGCATATCCTTCCAGGTTCCCCAATTCTGTGGATTCTGCCTTTCGTTGTCTTTGAGCTACTCGACGACTCTGCCAGTTGCAGGTAACCATGAGTAATACAAATGATCCTTGTCCATAGAAATGTAAATTGTATGAGGAGGAATGTAACTGATTCCTGTCCTATGGACATTGACCTGTTTTTGGCCAATTTCTAATTTATTTTAGCATTCCTTATTTGGCTCCATATGTGTGTTAATTTGATTTTTTCTTGGATCTGGATACAAAATCTTATTAGTTCCTGCATTAATTAATGACTTAAATAAAATCTTTGACATTTTATATTTCTACGTGATTATATGATCCTTTAGATTTTACCTTTTACTTTATTCTACAATGCTGTTGGAGTAGAGGTTAATTTGTGGGAAACTGATAGCAATGCAGATGATTCTTGTCTGAGGGTGATGCAGATGATTCCAGCCTACAGCACTGGAAACGAATTTCATTGTGTAGAGAAGCAACTGATTTCCCTCCAGTAGAAAAGACAACTTCAGATGTTACAATTTGTTGCCTTGTAAAATATCGACCAGTTTTTCATCTATTAGCAAATTTATTTCAGGATGCCTTTGATTGACTACATAAATCTCTGTCAAATCATCCTTTGAATCAGTTTCTTCATTACTTAAGGAGTTGAGTCAAGTCTTTGACATACGTTTATTTTACATTTATTTGCAAGAAAGTCACTTTTTCAACTTGTGAAAATCATACATTAGTATGTACTAGGCTCTACAGATTTCACAAAAATGAGACAGAGTTCCTACTCTCAAGAAGTCTAACAGGTGAACTATGTATGGCATATGACAAATATGCAAAGTAAGCTACATTTCATGAAGAAAGGAGACATTATACCAGTGAGGTTGATTAGGAAAGGCTTCATAGATAATATCTGAAGAGGCTTTTGAGGCAGAAATGGGGGCATTCCAGGCAGAGGGACTAGTATGAACAAAAACATGGGACTATATACTTGTTTTATATATAAGAAAGAGAAGAATAAGGGCGCCTGGGTGGCTCAGTCGATTGAGCGTCTGCCTTCAGCTCAGGTCATGTCCTCAGGGTCCTGGCATGGAGCCCGCATCTCCCTCCCTGCTTAGCGGGGAGTCTGCTTCTCCTTCTCCCTCTGCCCCCCGCCCCGCTTGTGCGAACTCTCTCGCTTTCAAACAAATAAATAAAATCTTCAAAAAAAAAAAAAGAGAGAGAAGGATAAGAAATTCAGTTTAGGTACGTTGTGTTTGAAGTACCTGTGTGACAGTCCTGTAGTGGAGTTCTGCAAGCAGTTGGAAATGAACATCTAAAACTCAAGTAAAAGGCTAAACAAGAAATAAAAATCTGAAAATCACTGATCATGAGAGAAAGATCCTACTGCTACTTTGTGCTGTTATTATATCCAGGTTATGGTGACTTCTTAGTAATATTAATAGCTTTCGTTTATTAAGTATTTACTAATTTACTACATGTCGGTCTCCCTTACATTATTTTATTTTAACTTTATGAGAACTCTTGGGTATGTATTATTATCCATATTTTACAGGTGCGAGGATGGAGGTTCAAAGAGAAGTAATTTGCCCAAGGTCACAATTGCTAGTAGGAAGATGCCAGATTAGAGACTAAATTATTTGACTCCAAACCTCATGTTCTTCTTCTTCTTCTTTTTTTAAGATTTATTTATTTGTCAGAGACAGAGAGCATAAACAGGGGGAGCTACAGGCAGAGGGAGAAGCAGGCTTCCCACTGAGCAAGGAGTCTGATGCAGGACTCGATCCCAGGACCCTGAGACCATGACCTGAGCTGAAGGCAGCCGCTTAACCGACTGAGCCACCCAGGCATCCCCAAAGCTCATGTTCTTTTTTTTTTTTTAAGATTTTTTAAAAAGAGTTTATTTGTCAGAGAGAAAGAGCACAAGCACGCAGAACAACAGGCAGAGGGAGAAGCAGGCTCCCCGCTGACCAAGAAGCCCGATTTGGGACCTGATCCCAGGACTCTGAGATCACAACCTGGGCCGAAGGAAGATGCTTAACCAACTAAGCCACCCAGGCGACCCTAAAGCTCATGTTCTTAACCACCAGACTATATTGCCTCTCAACGCTGGTTTTTGTTTTTTGATTTTGTTTGTTTGTTTTGTTTTGTTAGAGGGGTGGAGATTAGGCACTATACTCTGAACACACTGTTCCCTTGGAAAATAGCAAGGGGGCCTCCCCTGTAGAGAGCAAATGGGCCATAAATAAGGCCGGTCTTGCTAAACTAAAACTAGAGCTGGGTAAGAAGACCTGAGCAGAATCAGAAAATAACCTTTTGGCTTTGAAGGCAAATACTCAGTTGGCCACTTAAAAATGGCAGGAAGCTAAGGAAATGAGAAAGGGGGCGCCAAGAAAGGTATCTGCAAAGTTGAACCAGGATTTGTTTGTTTTTTTGGTTCTAGAAACAGAATAAAAAACAATCACTTCAGAAACTTGACCATTTGGGTGCCTTTTCAGTTTTTGGTAATTATCTAAAATTTGTTTTTTCTTTGAATTCAGTAGAGTTCTTTGTTTTTAATGTCCACCAATCTCAGATACGCTAAGTGGAACAAAATAAATGGGGTTTTTCTTCAGTCAAAAGTTTTAAAGAGAGAAAAATGCATACTGGGGGCCAGCTCTAATTATTTATGGAAGCTGTAACTATAGTGACATTCGAGGGAAAGAGCTTAGTCCCTTTTTGTAGTCACGCCTGTACATCTGGGAAGTCTTCTGAGAACCCTTTCCTGCTCAATTCCTCGAGAATTCTGTGTTTCCTTTGAACAAGAACTGTCTTTCTCTTACATCTGTGTAAGTTAGTAGTTGAAGCCATGGGAGTAGCTATAGCAGACGCCATGACTGTCCAAAATAGAGCATCTTTAACAAACTAAGAAACAGTGTAATGATTAAAAGTGTTGGCCCTAGATTCAGACAGTACAGATTCTAATCCTAATTCCATCTTTTATTGATTGTGTGATTTGGGCAAGGCCATTCATTCACTCACTAAGAAAGCATTTATTGAGCACCTGCTAAATCTTCCTTGTAGGCACCTGAAATCTAGAAATGAAAAAAATAGACAAAGATCCCCGTCGTTGTGGAAGTTATATTTAGGGAGAAGAAGAAACAGATAATAAATAATGAACATAATAAATATATTATGAAATACATTAGAGGATGATATGGGGAGAGAAAAAATAGAGCTGGGTGAGGGACAGTAGAAGTGTGGAAACTGGAAAGAGTTGCAATTTTAAATAGGGAGATCTAGACAGGTATTATGGAGAAGGTAACATTTGATCAAAGTCTGGAAGAGAGGAGATTGATAACCAGAATGAGGGCTATGTGGGGAAAGATGATTCTAGGCAAGTACAAAGCCCCTACGGTACGTATTTAGACCATCGAAGTGCCCACCGAGGTTGCAGTGGTGTGGGAGGGGGAGCAGGGGTTACAGGATAGGGACATGCATGTAGTGCTAAGTAAACCACTACAGAGAATGCAGCTTTTGTTCTGAGTTAAGATGGGGAGACATTGGAGAGTTCTAAGCAGAAGATAGGTATGATCTGACTCAATTTTACAAGGGATCACTCTGGTTTCTGTGTTTAAAACAGACTGTAGAGGGTCAATGGCTACCTAACTGCTTGAGCCCTTGGTTTGCTCATGTGGAAAATAGGGATAATGACCTCCACCTCTTAGGGTTGTTATAAACAATGAAATATATATATAAAGCACTTGGTACAAGACCTAGAATGCAGCAGCCACTCAATAGATATTGGCTATCATTAATTAGCACCACCATCTTCTCAACTAAAAAGTCTCTAAAGTCAAGAATACTTTGTGGGAAAGGACACATTGCACAGCAAACTAAGTTTTGACATTTTTTGCTATGATCTAGTTTTGCTGTTTTTATTCAGATTTATGGAAATTTGACATTTCTAACCTCTATGACAACTTTAATTATCCTTCAGTGAGTCTGCAGAACCCTAGGGTTCTCTCAAGACTGTAAGAACTGAAGGAGTTATTTGGTCCTGCAAATATGGAGGATTTGATAAAATATGCAAATGATGGAACATGCGGATGGAGTTCATTTGTTAATTCAACAACCAGTTATTGAGTTCCTACTATGTGCCAAGTACCATGTTAAGTGCTGGGGACATTTGTGAATCAGACTCAGTCCCTGCTATGAGGGAGATGTACATGTAATTAGCTGATGTAATTCAGAGTGAAAAGTGTTTAGGAAAGTATTTCATTTTATTTATTTATTTATTTATTTATTTATTTATTTATTTATTTATTTATTTCAGAGAGACAGAGATAGAATGTGTGTGTGGGGCGGGGAGGGACGGAGAGAGAGGAGCAGGGGAAGCAAGAGTCCCTGCTGAGCGGGAAGCTTGATCTCCCCACGGAGAGATCATGATCTGAGCAGAAACCAAGAGCCAGATGTTTAACCAACCGAGTCACCCAGGCACTTTTAGGAAAGTTCTGAAACCTGTCTAAGATACAGGCCAAGAAATTTTAATAAAGGGGCATCTGGGCGGCACAGCGGTTAAGTGTCTGCCTTCGGCTCAGGGCGTGATCCCGGTGTTATGGGATCGAGCCCCACGTCAGGCTCCTCCGCTGGGAGCCTACTTCTTCCTCTCCCACTCCCCCTGCTTGTGTTCCCTCTCTCGCTGGCTGTCTCTATCTCTGTCGAATAAATAAATTTAAAAAATCTAAAAAAAATTTTAATAAAAATATGGAACAATCTTACTACCTATTTAATTCAACAAAGAATATTCATAGCAAATTTCTAGAGATTGCTGAAGCTCCATAAAACACAGCATTTGTATATTATAGTCTATAGGGATAGGTCATGAAAAGCAAAATGGTCTCAATAACAATTAAATAGATGGAAGAACTAATTATTTAATATTTATTCAGTGACAGCCCATAATAAGCTCTGTAATTCACAGCAAAAACCAGATTAAGAGCTCATGTGATTTCTTTTTGGCCGATTTTTCCTCCCTAGGGTAGAGTTATTACAAATCTTTGCCTTGTTGCTTAGGGTTGGCTAATCAGTCAATCACAAATATTGTACATCTATTATGTCTCAGGTACTGGGAATACAGCAGTGAGCAAGAGAATCGTGTCCCTGTCCTCAGGGTATTTGCTGTCTAGCCGGATGGCATGCATTATATAAATCATTACCAATGGAATATAAGCTCTATGAGGGCAGGGCCTTGTCTTTTTGTTTTAGTCGCTGCTCTATACCTAGAACCTAGAACAGCTGGTGTGTAGTAGGTCTCTTGTAAAAATTTAGTTTATAATTCCTTTTTCAAAAAAAGATTTTATTTATTTATTTGACAGAGAGAGAGACAGCGAAGAGAGGGAACACAAGCAGGGGGAGTGGGAGAGGGAGAAGCAGGCTTCCCGCTGAGCAGGGAGTCTGATGCGGGGCTTGATCCCACCACCGTGGGATCATGACCTGAGCCGAAGGGAGATGCTTAACGACTGAGCCACCCAGGCGTCCCTACTGTTTATAATTCTTTTTTTTTTTTAAGATTATTTATTTATTTATTTGACAGAGATAGAGACAGCCAGCGAGAGAGGGAACACAAGCAGGGGGAGTGGGAGAGGAAGAAGCAGGCGCATAGCAGAGGAGCCTGATGTGGGGCTCCATCCCACAACGCCAGGATCACGCCCTGAGCCGAAGGCAGACGCTTAACCGCTGTGCCACCCAGGCGCCCCCCTACTGTTTATAATTCTTAATTAAATAAGTAAAGTACTGTGAAAGAATATAAATTTTAATACAGGGTACAGCCTAAACTGAAGGGTTAAGGACAGATTCCCTGTGGAAGTGATGTTTAAACTGAAACCTAAAAAAACAAAACAAAACAAATAAACAAACAAAAATCAAACCTGGCAGAAGAAAGGAGAAGAATATAAAAATATATCTCTATCATACCCTGTACTTTCCCTGCACTGACCACACTTGAGTTGGAATCATTCTTTCACTATCTAGCTTCACTGTAAGCTTTGGACGGTCAGGGACCAAGTCTATTTGTCAACAGAATCCCTGAATCTCTAGAACCTAGTCCATAGTAGGGATTTCCCAATGGAGTGAATACTTTTTGAGAAGGAAATTCAGACATGTGCGATCTGCCAGTGGTATAATTATAGCCTCTCAGGAGAGGCAATGCTATTTAATGCCATATGCCCAAGAATCTGATTAAAAATAAGACAATATTTACCTGTCATAAATCTTGGCAATTCTCAGTTCTCCTCTTCCTTTTCTCAAGCTTATTCTTGTTGTTGAAGCATGAGCCAGAATGTGCCCCCCGATGGGTTTTTTGGGGTCTGCCTGAAAACTGAATTCATAAAACACCTTTTCAGGTTTCATCATAGGGACCATAAAACAGTAAAATCTGCAATTATAAGGCAACTTTTCTGTGGACCACAGCAGGAGATGGGGTAGGGGTGTGTTCTAAGCAAGCGGAGGCTCATTCATTAACTACGGAGTGGGGTACGGTTTCGAGCTGCTGTATACCCCCTTGCCATCCCGTTCAGGCGCCTGACAGTCCTATGATGTACAGTTCATGTTTTGATTGTTTTTTAATTTTTTTAAATTTTTAATTTTTTTAAAGATTTCATTTATTTATTTGACAGAGAGAGAGGCAGCGAGAGGGAACACAAGCAGGGGGAGTGGGAGAGGGAGAAGCAGGCTTCCCAATGAGCAGGAAGCCCCGTGCGATGCGGGGGCTCGGGGCTCGATCCTGAGGCCAAGGCAGACACTTAACGACTGAGCCACCCAAGCGCCCAGTGATTGCTTTTTTAAAAGGAAAAAACACAGTTTGTTTCCCAGACTCCACAGTCTCTCATGGCTCTGGGAAACAAACTGAGGGCTTCAGAGGGGAGGGGGGTGGGGGATTGGGGTAGGCCGGTGATGGGTATTAAGGAGGGCACGTACTGCATGGTGCACTGGGTGTTACACGCAAATAATGAATCATGGAACACTACATCAAAAACTAAGGATATATTGTATGGTGACTAACATAATAAAAAATTATTATTAAAAAAAGGGAAAAAAACAAAATGTTATTCACTGTCTTACAATAATTCTTGGGGATAAGCAATTTTTCTTCTTTACAAAATAAAAAGACTGAATATATTTATTCATTCATTCATTTAACAGTAATATTTATTAATGGCCTACTATATGCCAAGCACTATTTTAGTCTAATGAATAAGAAATGCCCCATTATCTCTAAATGAGAACATTTATATCCTTCTTGTTCATTAACTGTATGTTGGAAGCCTTCAACGTTGCACTCATTATGAATTTGCAGTGAGAATAATCTTGGAAATGTCTTTGTCTTTATCATTGAAGCTCAAAGTTTATTCTTCTAAAAGAGGATACAGAAAAGATAAGTTTTTACTATGTCTGAATTCAAAAAATATACCGTGATTGTAACGTAGTTACAAATATTGTTGATACTTATCTTGAGAGATACACTCACTTGGGGACTAACGCTTACTTGCCAAGAAGTGAAGGCTTCTTAATAACCCTAATAGTGAACCCTTTAAAAAAAGCCTAGGTGCAAAAAACCTCAACAAAATACCAGCAAATCAAATCTGGCAACATATTAAAAGGATTATAGATCATGACCAAGTAGGATTTATTTTAGAAATGTAAGAGTGGTTCGACACAGGAAAATCATCAGTGTAATATACCAGATCAAAAGAATAAAGGGAAAGAACCCACATAACCATCCCAGTTGATGCAGAGGAAAACCTAGGCTTTCAAATCATCAATAAGGGAAACTGAATATAAACTAACAGGTTATACTTGACCAAAATAAACTATGACACAGCCTAATAACCTCAGTTCTGGGGGAATATGGTTACAAATCAGTTTAAATTCTGCTTGTTCCATGAAGGTGTTCATTCTCTAAGTATGAAGCATGGTGTAGTGAGGATGTAGGTGACAGGTATAAGCTTAAATAGATTGTAGGGTGGTGGGGATAAGAAGCTCTCTGGTAAAGGAGCCTGCTGATAACAGCGAGAGTCTGCTTATCTACTGCTGCTTGGTTAAATGGGCTAGAGTTAGGACCAGAAGATCCGTAGCTGGGACTGGATAGGATTGGTTAAGATTCAGCAGGTGCAACATTGAAACAAACACAGAACGTTAGTTTTGGAGTGAACCACTATCAAGAAAGGAGTAGCCAGGCAGTTGAAACTGACAGCAGTTAAGAAGTCAGAAGACTATATACCACATCTTTATCATTCATCGATGGACATTTGCACTCTTTCCATAATTTGGCTATTGTTGATAATGCTGCTATAAACATTGGGGTGCATGAATCCCTTCAAATTAGTATTTTTGTATCCCTTGGGGAAATACCTAATAATGCCATTTGCAATGACATGGATGGAGCTAGGGAGTATTATGTTAAGTGAAATAAGTCAGTCAAAGACAAATACCATGTGATTTTACTCATATGTGGAATTTAAGAAACAAAACAACTGATCATAGCAGAAAAAAAGAGAGGCAAACCAAGAAACAGACTCTTAACTATAGAGAACCAACTGATGGTTACCAGAGGGGAGAGGTAGGGAATGGCTTAAATAGGTGATGGGGATTAAGGAGGGCACTTGTGATGAGCATTGGGTGATGTATGGACATGTTGAATCACTAAATTGTATGCCAGAAATTAATATTACACAGTATGTTAACTAAGTGGAATAAAAAAAAAAACCTTAAAAAAAAGTCAGAAGGCTAGGCTGCTTTCTGTCGGCTGCTGAAAGGGTAGTAAAGCAATAAAGTGATCTCAGTCGGATGAAATAGCTAGAGTTGAGTTGTCTATGTAATGCTTACAGATCAGTGCCACTCTTTTTAATGGAATGGCTCTAAATTATCCAGGTGATCCTAAGTTATTGGTGGTTCTTCAAGGTCTTAAAAGAATCCTGTGTTCTATACAGATGGGCCCTGATGACATCAAACAGGGTTAGGACTCTAAACTTGCAAATACTATACTTAGGCTTCCCTAACGCACATTTCATATTGTGCCTTTAGTGCTATTTTATTCAGTTTTTATATTTCCCTTCAATCTCTCTTCTACTGCCCATCACTAAGCTCCTTAAGGGCAGACAGCACTGTATTTAACTTTGTAGCAACCAGCGACACAGTGGGTGCTCAAAGATATTTTTGAACGTAAAATATGGAAGTTATAAAAATACCAAGGAGAATATTGGACTGTAGAAAGATTGGTGCTTCCACAGAAAGTAGACCAATTAGGAATTTCTATCAAGAGGAGAGAAGAAGCTAAATGGGTGGAGAGAAGTTTGAACAGCGATGTTACTGTTGTTCACAGATGGTCTCTCAGCACTGCTTAGTAATTCTCCCACATGAGCACGGTTAGTCTCCTTAAGCCCCCTTTTCCATTTTGTCCCTTGATCTTGGATGACAGAGCTTGCTTTTTTTTTTTTTAAGATTTTATTTATTTTTGCAAGGGGAGGGGGCAGGCAGAGGGAGAAGCAGACTCCCCACTGAGCAGGGAGCCTGACCCAACGTGGGCCTCCATCCCAAGACCCTGAGATCAGGATCTGAGCCAAAGGCGGACGCTTGACCCACTGAGCCACCCAGGTGCCCCAACAAAGCTTGCTAATTGTAAAAAAGAAATGAGTGTTCTCAGGAAGAAGCTCCCTCAATTTCCTCTTCTTTCTATCTGCTGCTTATATATTTCTCTACAGCTGTAGTCATCCTTCCTTCTTCCCTCTCAAACTTTGCTTTTTCCTTCTTCCAATAAGCCTTCTTACACCTTGATGCCTTTGCACACGCAATTCCCCATAAACGAAAGCCCTTATCCCACTGTTTGTTCATTTAGCTCCTACTCACCCAGCCAGTGTCATCCCCTCTTGGAAACCTTGTCTGATCCTCTGAAACAGAGTGGAGCCCTCTTGTCTGTGCTCCCATACCACCGTATATTCCTCTTTGAAAGCACACTTCATTGCAAATTTTTTTTTTAATTAAGTAGGCTCCACACCCAACGTGGGGCTTAAACTCACAACTCTGATATCAAGAGTTGCATCCTCCACCAACTGAACCAGCCGAGCACCCCCACATTGTGATTTTTCATTTATAGGTCTCATTCCCCTACTATCCTCTAAATCCTTATTCATCTTTGTAACTCCAGTGCCTAGAAAAGTGCCTATAATATAAAAGGCACTGTATAAATATTGTTGAATGAATAGAAGGGAGGACAAGTTGGGTCTCCCTGGTCTACATTCTTTTGGATACAGATTCGGATACACATCTTCAAAGAAGCTATAATTTGAGGAGCTTTTGAAGGGTGTTCTGACAGAAAGGCAAATGTAAAAGGAGATAGAATTTCTCTCTAATTGAAGTAATCCTACCCTCACCCCATCACTGATAATCTAAAGAGCAGGAAAGTGGAGCTTTTAGACGTATAGCCATGGTTTTTTCTTAGCAAATTATTGTTTGCTGTGACCAATGTGGTACCTTTTGCACAGAAGAGAAGAGGTATTACAGCTTGTTACTGATTACTCTAGGTGACAAGCCTGAATGTTAAGAACGTTATCTCAAGGGAAAAAAAAAAGAAAGAATGTTATTTCCAAAGGGAGATGATTTTGAATGATCTAAATGGGGAAATAAACTATAGACCGTGCAAAAGTACTAAAGAAACATATAGGAAAGATATTATGGAAAGAAAAATGTCCTCAAAAGTGATGCATAAAGAGGTTATACTTAATCAGCACTGATTGCCACATACAATAACAACCTTAGCTCCGGAAGAATATCAAGTCAATTCAAATTTTACTTGCTCCATCAAGGTGTTCAGGATTCTGTGTAGAATTTTGTGTAGAATTTATGGCTCTTAACCTTGCTTATAGGTCACTAACACTTTGATCATTTAATAAAAGATAGACTCCTCCCCAGAAAAATGCACATATGTATATACACGAACTCTTCGTGTATGTTTAGGGGATTCATGGTTTCTCGCTCCTCTGATGCAGATGGGTATTAATAATAATAATAACACCTAAGATTTATTGAGTCCTTACTATGTGGCAGACACTCTTCTTAACTCATCCAATTATTTTATTTTGCTTCGATTCCATATTTAGTGAATAACTTTAGATTAAAACTTGAATTCCTATAAAAGTCTGCCTACAGGGAGAGGATGCACTTGTCACAAGAAACTCAAATGTAGTTACATTTTTCAGTGTCAGTAAACTGGCCCTCTGCTCTTTCATTGAGTCTCCTAAGCTTGATTAATGTGAATCTGCCCCTAAGAGAAGGATTGGTTCTCAGTTGGTGACCAAATCAAATCTCTGCCTATAAGACTGAGGGTCCTGAACTCTGATCAATTCACCAGGGTAACGGACACATCCCTGCAAAGTTGCTCAAATGACAGCTTGTCTACCTCTCTCCAGGCATATATGGCCCTGGTGTACTGTGTGTTGTATGAGCTCTGGAGTTAGACCCGGGTTCAAGTTTTGGTTTACCAGCCAGCCATGTGACCTCAGGAAAATTGCTTAAGCATTTTAAGTGTTTGTTTATTTATTTTAAATGGGGGGTAATAATGGTACCTAACTGGTAGGGTATTTGTAAGAATAAAATGAAATAGTTTAGGTAAAGCATTAGGCCAGTGACTACAATTATCTACTTTCCCAATCCTGACTCAGTGTTATCATTGGGCTAGTTACTTACCTTTATGAACCTCGGTTTATTTACCTGTAACATGGGAACAAAAAGATCTTACCTGTTAGCGCCGTCATGAGGATTCAAGATGTATTTAATATAACTCATTGAGAGCCTACTACATGCCAGGAGCCGTGCCAGGTCATTTATGTACATTAGCTCTACCCTTAACACTAATCTTGGCACATAAGAGATATTCAATAAATAGTAGCTATGGTTATTTAATTAAACGATTCAGTTAAAACAGCCACTCTTTCAGTGACATGTAGACCAAGAAATTTTCTTAAAGTTTCTTTGAACTTCCTGAGTATTCAAGCAGTTATAACCAAGGCTTGAGGTAAAGTACGAGAAGATTTAGCATTCTTCATCCTTTTAGAGGGCTTTAATTTATTTCTATTTCTGACCTAGTAAAAACAGCTTCAGAAAACCACCCACATTCCTCCTTCAGCCTATTCTTATTTCCCCTTCTTTCATATTTTCTTCTCTTCTTTCCTCCTTTTCTCAGGGGGTGGGAGACTATGACGAATAGGAGGAAGAGAGAGGCGTGAATATTAGGAATAAAGAGGGGTCAAGAGAGACTGTATCATTTATCCCCATCTGGTTGAAAAGGGCGTAGCGTATTACACCATTGAGGGTAAGACCCAGAGCAGCCTGACTTCCCAACTTCAAACCAGGGTGCTGGGGCCATGAAGTATAAGATTAAGGTGATGATAGGGCAGGTGATATTTTCCTAGGAGTGGGATAGGGAGGGTAGCACAGTGAGGCTAAAAGAGCATTAACTTTGAAATCAAAGATACCTGGGTTCAAATCCTGGCTCCCATTTTTAAACTGGTTGATTGAGCAAATGGATACTCTGAGCCTCTGTTTCCTCCTTTACAAATTAGGAATAATAATAGTATTATTACTACCTCAAATAGTGGTTGGAGTTGGGGACCTTCAGGGGCCGGCTCAAGGGCAAGTGGGTACTGTCCCTGAGGGACAGCTGGAACTCCTGGTACTTTGGACCTGCTGCAGGGGAAGTTTTTGGGTGGAACTTTTGAGAAGAGGTCTATTGAGGAGAGAAAGGCTGAGTGAACATGAGGAGGAGTCTCTGAGATTAGGGGAAGACAAGGAAAGAAGAGTACAGCAAAAAGAAAATTTGGGGGGAAGGAGAAGAGACTTTTTTTTTTTTAGATTTTATTTTTAAGTAATCTCTATACGCAATGTGGGGCTTGAACTCACAACCCTGAGACCAAGAGTCGCATGCTCCATCGTTGAGCCACCCAGGAACCGCAAGAAGAGATGGTTTTTGAAAAGAGCTATGTTTAGGGACACCTGGGTGGCTCAGTCAGTTAAGTGTCCTGCTCTTGATCTTAGCTCAGAGGTCTTGATCTCAGAGTCATGAGGCCCAGCGCTGTGAGTTCAAGCCCTGTGAGTTCAAGCTGTGTGTTGGGCTTCAGACTAGGCATGGAGCCCACTTTAAACAAAAGGAAAAAAAATAGTAAGGGGTGTGTTTAAGAAGTTTTGTTAAGTAATAGCCCCACCCGCCATTTTCTCATAAAATATGCAGAAAAATATACACTTTTTTCAAAAGTTTGAAGATGGAATTCTGGGGTTTGGAGGAAGGGCACAGAACTTAGCAACATTCTGAGACTGGCTTCATACAAAGAATAGGGAGGCCCAAGGAGGCTGAGCTAGGGTGATAAAAGAATTATATAAGATAATGCATAAAAGCACCTGGTACATGGTAAGCAATCAATAAATATAAGCCCTCTTAATCTCTTAATGGAGTTCATATAGTTAATTTTTATTTATTTATTTTTAAAGTTTTTCTTTTATTTAAGTGGAACTCGAAATCGCAACCCCAACTGAGCCAGCCAGGCGCCTCTGAAGTTCAAACAGTTTAAACGACTTGCTCAAGGTCACCACGCTAGCGAACTTGGCTTAATGTTTTTTCTTTAACCATATTGCTTCTTAACTTATTGCAAATGATGTTGGATCAGTGGGTGACACCCTTAGATAACAAACTGACTGCACATTTACACGACTGCAGATGTTCTAAGGCGACTTTCTGTTTTAGCTAAACAAATACACAAACGAAGTAGGTGGCTATATCGTGGTCTTATTTGTCGCTCATATTATCTGCCCTGGCATGGAGCTTCCGCAGGCTGGTACTTTTCACTTTTTATCTCCAGGCCTTCATCAACTGGCTCATTCTAGTTCTAAAATCCGAATCTGTAAGCCTCGTCTAGGAGCTAATGCTCTGCTGTATCATACAGCAGCTCCTCGCCTCTATAATTTTGTTCCTTTTTAATACGATGTGCCATCAAGTATAATGCATGGGATATAAGCCTCAATTATTGTCAGCATACTTGGGGACTCATACCAATTATAGTGATATTTCTCTGACAGGTCCCAGGCAAGCTGCAGCTTGGAGTTCTTTAACACTGAGAAACAAAGATTTTCTTTATGGAGGTTTTCTAATAGCATTTGAGATCCTTTAGTTTAAAACTGTACTGTTTTTTATTTCTTTTTCATTTAGTTACAGCAATCTATGTGCTTCATATAAAGACACACATTTAATTTATATTGTTGTAATTTAATATACTTTAGAATATACTAATTATAGTGAATCTTGATTCCTCACCACTTGGCTTGGTGGAGGAGATGAAGTTTGAAAGCAGAGTCACCCAACAAAAGTACCAGCCTTTGCTACCTTGTCTGGCTCTCAGCCCACTTCGCTACAAATCTCCCCTCTCCAGCTCCTACAATTGTTTCTTTCTATCATCTCTCTACGTCTCCTTTCTGTTGTCTTATCGCAGTCAATTCAAAATGGTTTTACTCTTTTTGAAACTTTCTACAAATATAAGAAAAAGAACCCCTATCTGACCTAATTTCCACCAATATCCTTTGTATTCTAACCCCAGATAGACAGTTTTGGCCTCTGCAGTGTTCCCTCCCCATACCTGAAGAAAGAACATTGCTCTTTAACTTGTCCTGTTTTATTTGAATGCAACCCACTTCCTCCCTCTGAGCCAATGAGTCATTTTCTCTTTTTAAAGTGAGCCCTGAAAATCTTCCATTTCTCTTCAGTTTAAAATTATTCTTTGTGAAGTACTTCATGTCCTGTGTATGAAAGACACCCTATAAAACGGAGAGGATTGCCTTAACTACTCAAGGACTACAGACAATGCATGACCTACCAAGACTTCACAATTCTGAGTTAAACGGACATCATTCATTTTCTTCTTTATGGAGGCAAGGTACATAGTCTCTTTTGTGCACTACTGAATTCCCAGAATCTTGATACATAGTAGATTTTCAGTAAGTATTTATTGGATGAATAAATGATTGAGTTTCCCCTCCTCAGTCTTTTTTAACTTGCCTAATGCCATTCATGTAGTTAATATTTTTCACACTGGAATCTCCTGTGATTAAGTAGAAAATGCTCATAAAAGGGTATTGAGGAGTGAAAGATACAAACTGCAGAAGATGCAGGAATACTCTTAGGGTTAGTTTAGAAAATACCTGAAGAGGGGCGCCTGGCTGGTTTGGTCAGTGGAGCAGGTGACTCTTGATCTTAGGGTTGTGTGTTCGAGCTCCACACTGGGTATAGAGGTAACTTAAAAATAAAATATTTAAAAAAATAAAAAGATAGGGGTGCCTGGCTGGCTCAGTCAGTGGAGTGTGCACCTCTTGATCTCAGGGTTGTGGGTTCAAGCCCCACATTGGGTGTAGAGATTGCTTAAAAATAAAATCTAGAAAAATAATAATAATAAAGAAAAAAAACAAAGAAAATGCCTAAAGAGAGACACGTTCATTTCAGTACAATTTACAAATTTTACGTTTGGCATATCAAATATCTTCAAACACGTACATCAATGACCCGGTTATCTGCTACTAAATGATGTATTGCCTTGGTTTTAAATAAAACTATATTGCAATCATCAGAGTAATAATTGATTTAAGCAAGAACTTTCAATGGATGCTAAAACCAATGGGTGAGAGCTTCTTGCAGAACATGTTTACACACATCTCAGATTACTCTTACATACCCCATGAATTACTTATTCATTATAAAGGCAAAAAGGTCCTTTACAATGGGGAAATCCTGTGAACAGCATCTTAATCACATGATCAAACTTCAGATCACTAATAATGGGACAAACTCCCATCGTATGCTTCCTCATATGATCTATGGAGAAGGCCATAATATTGCTTATATAATTTTCCTGCCAAAAGTATTTAACATTTTGGGGCGCCTGGGTGGCACAGCGGTTAAGTGTCTGCCTTCGGCTCAGGGCATGATCCCGGCGTTATGGGATCGAGCCCCACATCAGGCTCCTCCATTGTGAGCCTGCTTCTTCCTCTCCCACTCCCCCTGCTTGTGTTCCCTCTCTCGCTAGCTGTCTCTATCTCTGTCAAATAAAATAAATAAATAAAAATCTTTTAAAAAAAAGTATTTAACATTTTAAATAATGAGGAAAAATACCCTCCAAATTGAGGGACATTCTCAAAACAGTTGGCCTGTGCTCTTCAAAACTGCTAGTGTCATAAAAGCCTAACAAATGCTGAAGAGCAGTTCTGATTAAAGGAGACTAAAGGGACGAGACAACGAACTCCATGCAGTGTGTGATACTCAGTTTGTCCTGAATCAAAAACAAAATTGACAAACCCCGGCAACTATAACGGACATTTTTGAGACAATTGGAGGCGCTGGAATATAAATGTATATTAGATAACACTAGAGTGCCAATGTTAAAATCTCCTGATGGTGATAGTTCTACTGTGATTATGTAGGAGAATGCTCTTGTTCTTACATGAAATATGCTGAATTATTAAGAGGGGAAATGTCATAATGTCTGTAAATAATTCTCAACAGTTCAGGTGGAAAACCTTTCAAAAATACACACACACATACATATATGTTTGAGTATGTGTGTGTACGTACAAAGAGAGTTTACACACATGCACACACACACGGACACACAAAACATGAGAGAGAAAAAATGTGGCAAATGTTTACACTACGAGAACCTAGGAGAATGATACATGTGTATTCGTTGTACTAGTCTTGCAGCTTTTCTCTGGTTAAATAATTTTCTAAATAAAAACTTGTTGGAAAGATTGACATCACGAATTCAGGGTTATTTTGATTGCTTATTCAGATACATAATGCTCAAAATGTTTGATCGTGGCAACTCATCTTTCTTTGAATTTTCTGTTTTCATCATCCTACTTTATTTAGCTCTCCTTGCCTTTCTGTTCACTGCCATCTGTCAAGCAGACCCATCAATAAGTATGTGATGTGCACAAACATCTCAAGTGATTCTGATCATGCCTGACTGTGAACTGAAATTCCGTTTCTTCTAACAGGAGACTTCTCTCATAGGACCTCTTATAAACGTATCTCTTGTATATCCTGCAGAGAGCCTCCGTTTTTCGCGCTTAGGCTGACAGCTTATCAGTACAATGGAAGCCATGCCTGTATACGGAATATACATTTTTATCTTTTTCTTGTTTTCTTCCAATATCCTTTTAATCCTAGACAAAAGAGGGACCCAAAGTATCTCTGAAAATGGTTAAACTATTGCTTTATTCTATAAAGAACTAGGGGAAAATAGACTGGATAACAGGTGATATTTGCAATTATGAAGTAATATTCACTGTGCAATAGAGTGATTTGGGATGTATTTGTGCCCACATTGGGACCATTTTGGAACTATTTTCTATTTTTCACTCTAATCCTTTGGATATTACCCATTGTGAAATACAAAAGCAGAATACTGGGGCTTACGTCATAGTTGCTCCTGGATCAGCAGTCATTTGATTGGTCACAAACACAGCCACGTTATATTCTGTATCAAGAAATAAAATTAAGAAAGTAAGAGAATGGCAATATAAAAAGTTCACTGCTTAGATTTCAGAGTTTAGGAATATTGTGCTGTGAACTGATTTTATAAACAATATTACGTTCCTATTTTTTCATTGATAACAATTTATTTAAAGTTATTATTGTTATTACTATACGTATTTAGGTACTTATTGTATTAGAATCAGTATTTTGCTTTAAAAAAAAAAGAGTTGCATTCCCATGAAGGTAACTTTATTTTTTAAACATGTATTGCCTCCTGACATAATTCTGAGCTTCTCTGCAAAGCCTACTCAACAGTCACAGATGCTATTCCGATACCATCACTTATTTTAAAAACCTACCTTCGGAGATTTTTTGGAGTCGTGACAACATCTGGGCCAATTTTTGCTGCCGTTCAGCCAACTCCCCGCGACCACTGAAATCCACTCGAAAAAGTGCCATTATTGAATCAATGATCTGCACAGGATTAATGTAAAAATAAATATGCACTTGGAAATGGAAAGAAGTTAATTTGGATTGGAATCAATCGAAGAAAAAGAATACGCTAACTAGCTCTGCGAGGGAGCAGTATTTAAAAGCTTGTACCAATAGCTTGAAGATGCCAGCTTCTTCGTGGAACTTTGCTGCTACGTAATCAAGTAGCTCCATCTGATGTTCACCTGGTAGGAAATGCAGTGAGAAAATGTTACAACAGCTAGAAGCAGCAGAGGCTAAGATCATTTATGTTCTTGGAGTCAGGCGAAAGAGAGTCCTGAAAGGACTTTCTTAATTATTCATGGCTTTATTAAATATGATTTCACATTCTGCCGTAGCATGCATGCCAAATGCTACATTATCCAAAAAGAATGCTACTCTCCATTTCAAAGACAAGAACAAGAAATCATGTGAGGGCATTTTAATTTCTCAGGGCTTGCCAGATGATAAAATTTGTGGACTAAGTAAATTTGGAGGAAAGTGATGTGAAGAGAACAGAATGGCATCAAAATGTTGTGTCACTCAAATAGCAAATCATTGCTGCCAACCTTCACACAGCCCGAGTGTCCCATCACACGGGGCTCTTACTAGTATATGCACGTGCATAAAGGACATTGTCCAGTACTGCATTGTGGTCTACGTTGAAGCGGTCAGCAATGTCCCGAAGGCGATCTGGACGGCTGGAGTATGTCAAGATTAAGGATCCAATACATCAATTCCAGAAAAATTTAGAACAACTACAGAAAATAATACCTTAAGTAAGTAAACTAACAGAGAGGCCAACATCGTACCTGCAAAGGTATTCTGGAGGATGCTAATAACCACTTAAAATCTGTATCAGATTTTTCTCTTTTATTTTTTTTTAAGATTTTATTTATTTATTCGACAGAGATAGAGACAGCCAGCGAGAGAGGGAACACAAGCAGGGGGAATGGGAAAGGAAAAAGCAGGCTCGTAGCGGAGGAGCCTGATGTGGTGCTCGATCCCATAATGCCGGGATCATGCCCTGAGCCGAAGGCAGACGCTTAAACGCTGTGCCGCCCAGGCGCCCCATATATCAGATTTTTCTTTTTCATAAGTGCCCAAATTAATAAATAACTTAGTTAGTGATAACAGTGGTAGAAATGATAAGGCAGTGTTGAATTTAAATACTAAATACTCTAATCCTTACAATAATTTTGGAAGCTAGTTACATTTTACAAATGAGGACACTGACAAACAGAGATTAGGCAAATGACTCAGGATTATGCAGCAAATCAGTTACAAGAGAAAAACTAGAAACTAAGATATGTGTCTCTCTTTTGATCTCAGTTCTATAAAAATAGATCTAATCTAGGGAGATAATATCACTGAATTATAATTCAAGTCACTTCAAAGTGAATTAATTCACTCTCTTTATTTTTTTTTTTTTAAGATTTTATTTATTTATTTGACAGAGACAGAGACAGCCAGCGAGAGAGGGAACACAAAGCAGGGGGAGTGGGAGAGGAAGAAGCAGGCTCCTAGCAGAGGAGCCTGATGTGGGGCTTGATCCCAGAACGCCGGGATCACGCCCTGAGCGGAAGGCAGACGCTTAACCGCTGTGCCACCCAGGCGCCCCAATTCACTCTCTTTAAACTCCTTGTTTGTTCAATATGAAGTAATTTAATATACTGTTAACCATGAGTTGCCAGCAAATTATAAATTTGACTACATGAACCAAAGGATCAATAAGTAATTTCAAGGATCGTGGGGTGCCTGGCTAAGTCATTCAAGCCTGTGACTCGAGCGTGTGAAGGTTGTGAGTTTGACCCCTACGTTGGGTGTAGAGATCACTTAAAAATCAAATCTTAAAAAAAAAAGGAATTTCAAGGATCAGAAGGAAATTATCATCCTATGGTTTTTGGTTTGTTAGGGTTTAAAATCTGTCTTCTTCTAAAGGACTTGTGTTAGCTTTCTGAAATTAGTAAATTCACAGGGAGGCCAATTCAGTGTACCCACAAAGGTATTCTGGAAAATGCTAATAATCACTTACATCTATCTAAACTATAAAGGAGTAATCAACATTCTTTAGTTCTTTGGTGATCCCAAATATGCCTACAGTATTCTCTGAAGTGAAGTAAGCTAAAATAAAATCCACGTCTATGTTCTCATTTCACTTTGTTTACAGTGTTTGTATAGTACTGCTCATACTGTAACTGTAAAACAAATTACAATTTTATTTGTGATGTTTACAGCTAGCTCCATATAAGTAGAATTGGCTTGTCTTTACAATTCCCCAGCCATCTATAACCTACTGTATCACATGTGTTCTTTCCTTCACAGCTCCACTGACAATCACTAAAATCTTCCGTTGCTACTGAGTATACCCAGTAGATGTTTCTGGTGGACACGTCAAAGATGGCAAAGAATTGGAAGACACGGTAAAAATGCTTTTCACTACATCACTTTTTACAGAACCTGGTTCCTATGTGACTGAAAGTGTAAAAGTTGGGCTTATACTGAAGGGAAGCCCAAATCAATTTATAAATATTTGTTAACTGATTACTATGTGGAATTGATTAGCATTTTAACCAATTACCAATGCTTTGTGGAAGACATGAGTCATAAAACAATCCATATTACAGGTAAATGTAAAACATAATTAAGAAGGCAAAATATAAACATATAAAAAGGAAAATATCAAGAGAAAGCCGTGTATATGTAAGAGAAACTTAAGGAGGGTGCCTGGGTGGTTCAGTCAGTTAAGCAGCCAACTTTTGGTTTCGGCTCAGGGCATGATCTCAGGGTCCTGGGATCAAGCCCCGCGATGGGCTTTGCACTCAGTTCTGAGTCTGCTTGAGATTTTTTTTTTCTCCCTCTCCCTCTGCTCCATCTCCTGCTCATGCTCTTGCTCTCTTTCTAAATAAATATAGAGGGGCGCCTGGGTGGCACAGCGGTTAAGCGTCTGCCTTCGGCTCAGGGTGTGATCCCGGCATTATGGGATCAAGCCCCACATCAGGCTCCTCCGCTGTGAGCCTGCTTCTTCCTCTCCCACTCCCCCTGCTTGTGTTCCCTCTCTCGCTGGCTGTCTCTATCTCTGTGGAATAAATAAATAAAATCTTTAAAAAAAAAAATAAATAAATAAATAAAATCTTAAAAAAAAAAAAAAGAAGAGAGAGACTCTAAAGGAATGAGAACAGTCCACTGGGACTCTTGAATGTCCTCATTCCCCCCAGCTGTCCTCCCTACTCCTTCTTGCATAAGACTTGGCTCCTAACTGTTCCTCTCTACCATTCTTGATAAAATCCAAATTGCCCAAACAGTGGATGCTCATCTGCAAGAATCATTCCTCCCTCTTCAAGAACCATTCTTAATCAACTATTTCTGAAATGAGCTAAACTCCAGCTGCACTCCTCTTGCTACAGCCCTACACGGCATTCCACCCTCCCTCCCCAAGTTTGGAGTCTCCTTCAGAGTCTTCTCGTGCCTGCTATTTCCAAATAAAGACTTCTGCACATGGTTCTCTGGTTTGTTTTTTCTTTTCTTTTTAAGAGCGTATTTTAGATAGTAAATTCTATAACAGATTAAGAAGGACAAGGTTTTTTACGTTGAGTAATTATAGATTAGAAAAGGCAGGCCTTTAAAGGAGAGCCTTAAAGGATTTGAATGATTCAGAAAGACTGAGGTAGGGACAGATGGATCAAATATCCAAGGAGAATAGAAATATACCATGCAAATTTCTCTATGACTGGCCAGATTCACATTTAAGAGTGAGAGCAAAATAAAGGCATTTTCAGACATGCTAGGGCTCAAAGCTTACCACCCAGATTACTTTTCTGAAAGAATGACTTGAGTAGGTATTCCGATAAAACAAAGATACAGGAAAGAAAATTAGGGATGCAAGAAACCATAATGAACAAATATAATGAATACCTTTATAGTGAAATCTAACTAACTGCCGATATACAAAGTTTGCATGTTTTAGAGACAATAATATTGAACTAGAACAGACTGGATCCCTTTGCCTCTAATACTGGTAATAGTGAGTAATGAGCTTGGAGATCTAGGTTGGGGCTTTGTTGTGAATGGCCTTACAAAGTTGTACAAGTCTTTTCTATTGTTAAAAACAATTTCCTCTGAACCTGATACCAAAAACTACTGTATTTCTTCTTCTATTTGTTGGTTAATAACACACTGGCTCCATTCTTTACTGCTTATTTGCAACAAGCTTCCATCATCATCCTTTACTGCAAATGCTCTCTTGGATTCCTAATTTCAAACCTCAGTGATCTTTCTCAGTTTGAGCCTTCTCTCTCACTGTCCGTGGAACAGTGCTGACTACCCTTATCTTCTTGAAACTTTCCTTTTGCTTAGCTTCTACAACCAGATTTCCTCCTACTTCCTCTGTCTCTATGGCACCCGCTTTTTCAGTCCCTCTTCCGATACTTAGGCACACCAGGAAGTGATGTTCTCAGTTCTTCTGTCTTCTAAGTTCTCTTGCCCTTTGTTTACTCCATCTATATCTCTGGCCCTGCCCCTTCTCAGACAGAGTCCAACATTTCCGACTGCCATGTGGATGTCCTCTTGATCCTCATATTTAACATGCTGAAATGAAACATACCTTTCTGAAGGTATCTTCAAATCTGATACATGATCTGAAAATCTGAAATCGGAAACATGATCCTCCCAATTCTGTCTTTAACGTCATATTCTCCCAGTATCTAGACAAAAAACCTGACAGTAGTTCCTCAAATCTCTCTTTCCTTTGTCTACCAAATATAGTCATCAAGTCCCATCAATTTTCCACCCTAATATTTCTTGTCCCTTTTTTTCTTTTTAAGATTCTTATTTCTAAGTCAATTCTATACCCACCATGGGGCTTGAACCTACAACCTTGAGGTCAAGAATCACATGCTCCACTGACTGAGCCAGCCAGGCGTCCCTTGTCCTTTTCTTTTTATTCCTCCTGCTTCCAGCCTAGATCAAGCTCTCATTACTTGCCTAGAATATTGCAAAAGTATCAATTTACACCCATCATCTGGTTTTAAAGCTCTTCAATATCTAAGACCCAAATCACCTTTCCAGCCTTAATTCTGAAACATCTTACATTTCAGTTAAACTACAATTCTTTCTGTGAACCAGCCAGGTTCTGCCTTTTTCCCACCTGTGCTTTTGTTCTCTTCTTTCCTTTCCCTTTATTTTGAACCATGACTTTGAGTGAGTCAACAATCTTCTCCTAACTATTAAGTACCATCTTTGGAGAAGTAAGAGGATTAAAAACAAATAAAATATAAGTTCCTCTCATGTATTCATTTTGTGAATCTTACACCAAACACATCCAGAGAAGTGAAACTTTTTAAAGAAAAAGTGATTGAAAACTCTACCAACAACTGTTTTCCTTGTGGCTTTTCTCATTATTAGGGGATGATTATACAAATGATATATTTCAAACTTTCTTTTATAGTAACATTCCTACATCACACTATTATGCTAGCAACTTATTTAAATAAAAAGGTTACAAAGTATTTTCTGTATCAATGAAGATAATCTTTCCTCCTGAATAGCCACCTGCTCCTGGAAGTTGAGCTGTCACTAGAAAGCAATTAAAAAAATGAAATAATATTAATAGAATTGAATAAACTTTGCACAAGTAAATATATAAATTAACATAGGATTTATGTTGGTTGCAACTCTTTCATCAATCTGGCAAAAAAATCATGATCCTTTAGTTTATAAATAGCGTGCTATATTTTTATATTACTGACCAGTGGTACAACTGTAAGTATTCCATCAGCATGGTAATTCAACAAAGAATGTCAATATCTCTCACAATGGGAGATATAGGCCAAAGTTAGTTCTCCTAACAAACAGAATTTAAATATTACTTTCTTCCTGTAAGAAACAATCACAAATATAATTTATGCTACATAACTCATTTAAGTAACCTTTCAATTAATGCATGTCAAATTTTAAAATGCATTTTCTTTATAGGTATTAGTAATTGACACTAAGGAATTTCTTTATATCAGGTTCATGTATTATTTCATTTATTTTTCAAAAAAACCCTAAATTTGGCACTATCATTATTCCTATTTTACTGATGGGGAAAATTAGAAAGGTGAAGCAACTTGCCCAATGCCACACAGTTATTAACGGTAGAGCCAAGACTGGAGCCAGGTCTTTGGATTCCAGAATCTACTTCTTAACTGCTTGGCCATGCTCCTTCTGCTTAGGTCAAAGAAATGCAGAGTAACGTCTTGGTACAAAAGGATATATTTTTGTTTCTTTTGTTTTAGAAAAATTTATTTTTAAGTCTTTCTTAAGAACAGCTTTACTCCACTGAAAGTTAGAGATTCTAGGTATCAACTGATTTTATGATATTCTTGTCGACATGATATAAAAAAGATGGAATGGGTAAAAAGGAGACAGTGAGGGCCTCTCCCCACCAGCAACACTATACTCATATGCCCATTCACTTCCTCCTTGTTTCCATTCAGGTGTTCAGAGTTTAGCACATGTAACATTACCTCAAGCATCACACGTTCCAAGATTGGCTCTGGTGCTTGTGTAACCATGGATTAAGTTTACTTAACCTCTCTGAGCTTTAGTTTCCTTGTAAATTTCAGATCACATGAGATTATATAAAGTACCATGCACAAAATAAATTAGTAAGTGATAGCTATCATTATTATCGTTATTCTGGTTGTTATGTATCCTTACCACAGAGGGTATGAGAGAGCTGGGTTTTTCCAGTACGAAATTCTGTAAAATACAGAAAGAAAACAAAAACCGCAAGTTAATTTTTAGATATTTTCATAAAGAGTGAAATACAGTCTCAGAGTATGATTTTCTTTCCAACTGTCAAATCTTAGACATAAAGTACCACTGTGTCATGGATGGATCCTGAAATACAAATACCGGTGGTAAAAATAAATTTTTAAAGGTAAACCAAGTTTTCCTTAGGATTAGTCATTGTGAGATAATAGAAAAGAGGACATGGAAGCTCCACACCTCTTCCCTCATAGCTTTTCCTACTCATCTTGTCCATCTAAATGTTCATCTGTAGCCTTTGTCACACCCTTTAATAAACTGGTAAACACAAGGAAGTGTTTCCCTGAGTTCTGTGAGCTGCTTTAACAAACTAATCAAACTCAAGGAAGGGGACATTGGAACTTTGGACCTACAGCCGGTTGGTCAGAAGCTCAGGTAATAACCTGGGGTTGTGACTGGCACCTGAAGGCAGGGGACAGGTGGAGGGATTCTTATGGAACTGACGCCTTATTTAACCTGTGGAAGCTGGTGCTCTCTTTGGGTAGGTAGTGTCAGGATTGACTTGAATTCTTGGATACCCTACATGTATATCCAAGAATTGCTTGTTGTTCTGGGGGGACATGTCCATATATCTGATGACCAGAAGCGTCGGAAGTGAAGTGTTTGTGTGAGTAGTAAAAGAGACTCACAGGAAAAAATACACGGTAGAAAGAACAGGGTTTTCCTACATAGGGAAAAAAAACACTGAGTTTTTTAATTTTAGTCATATAAATGAAAGTTTAAGGCCCTACTACAAGGAAGGAGAGCCTAGGGTTGTCCCATTGCACTAAGATCCTCAAAGGAAAGTTGAAGAAGTGGTGGCATGCCCTACCTCCCAACAAAAGCAAATTCTCTCTGGAGAAAAACTTCCCCACTCACCAGTTTAGGTCCAGTGAGCCCCCATAGATCAAAATCAGGCAATAAGCTCACAAATATCAATAAATACACAGGAGAGTAAGCCACTAAGCCGGACACTCAACAGGAATAATAAAAACTAGATTTATTTTTCTATGTCAACAGAAACATCAACAACAAAAAAAAGACTATTTCCCCAAGGATTGGAGATACTGGAATTGCAAGGCACAGCATATAAAATAGCTAGGCATGAACTGTTTTGAAGAAAAATAGAAGATATAATCAGGGAAGAAAAATCTACTCTCTATGTTCATGGAACATGCATATCCCAGAAATAAGATGAGTCTCATTACCCAACTACCTTTTGAAGGAATGAGAGAAAAAAATTCTCTTCTCTTCTATGGAAGTCAGAGATAAAAAGATGACAAATGGCAACAAGACCTCTCTTGTTAATGTTGGAGTGTATTTTAATTCCAGCGCAGAATGATCCTGTGTTATAATTGAGATTTCAACATATGTTTCAAAGTAGATACAATGTACTATTGGTTGTTTGTTAAATTATATATGTATGTGTGTATATAAATTTTTTCACATAACAAAATAGTAAGGTTCTACCTACCTCCAAAAGCTTCTGTGATTGCCATGCTTTCAATTCCACCTCCTAGCAACTTACTGGAAATAGAAAGTAAGCATTAGTAAAAGGAACAGAAATAGATTAAGAAAGGAGAAAGTGCACCATTTTTGTCATATCTATCATCTATCTATCTATCTATCTATCTATCTATCCATCTATCTATCCATCCATCCACCATGAACAAGAATTCTTGGCAGAACAAATGGCACTTGACCTTAGACCACAGATTCTGCTGGATATGGGCAGGGTGGACAACAAAACAACATGTAAGCCCTGATGTTCCTGCTCTTACTTTTGGGTGCCAATAGGAAATGGGCTATATAAACTTGAGTCTCACTATTTTTTGGAACTGAATTGAAGCTTAAATAAATGGTTTTAGTTATTAACTGGGTTGTTCATTTTATACTTGGGACTATGTTTCTAAAAGTCAACTGACTATTCAGTGCTTATTTTTTAAATTTCAGAAAATATTTATCTATTTTAGAGAGAGCAAGTGCATGAGGCGGGGGGAGGGGCAGAAGGAGAAGGAGAGAAGCAGACTGCCCGCTGAGATTAGATTATTTTACACAAACCAAATTCTAGGAAGAGCATGTCAGGATAGGAAATATTCAAAGGCGTTATAGTAATGCTAGCAGTTAGAAGAATAACTGTCAGATTTTGACAGCATACATGTAATTGGTAACCCAGTGTTTCAGTGTATTTAATATTCTTGATGTGAGAAGACCTAAGGTTGGGGGGCCTGGGTGGCTCAGTCGGTTAAGTGGCTACCTTCGACTGGGGTCATGATCTCGGTCCTGATACTGAGCCCTGCTTAGGCTTCCTGCTTGTCAGTGAGTCTGCTTCTCTCTCTCTCTCCTTCTGTGCCTCCCCACTGCTTGTTCTCTCTGTCTCTCAGATAAATAAATAAAATCTTAAAAAAAAAAAAGACCTAAGGTTAGGTCATTAATTCATTAAATGCAACAAATATTAATTGTGTTAACTGTACTAAGACCTGGAAGAAGCACTTTATTTTTTTCTTTTAAGATTTTATTTATGTATTTATTTGAGAGAGAAAGAGAGCACAAGCAGGGGGAGCAGCAGAGGGAGAAGGAGAAGCAGGCTTCCCACTAAGCAGAGAGCCTGACGCAGGGCTCCATTCCAGGAGGCCGGGATCATGACCTAAGCCGAAGGCAGATGCCTAACCAACTGAGCCACCCAGGCACCCCTGGAAGGAGCACTTTAAAAACCTTTTTTATTTCTAGTAGCATGACTTTTGGGACGTGATTACATTAGACAAAGCTTTAATAGATGTGGATAATCCAATCGATTCTACATTTACACAGTTTAAGAGAGCAATATAAGTGTAAATTGAGGCAATGTCAGAAGTTATCCACAAATTTAGGACTACAGACTTCAATAAGAAAAAGAAAAATCTAGGTACTACCTGTATAACTTGAATCTAAAGGATGTGGGTTGAGAGACCACCCCATTTGGAGGGCACACACTTGAAGGTCTATGAATCTATCAACTACTAAAGAGAGCTTTACTTGTCCCTCCTCATCTTAAGAAAAATCACTCTAAAAGGCTGTAGCTCTGGAAAGTCTCAGACAAAATTTCTGGTTGATATGCAATCTTAATCAGCTGAAAAAGTAACCCCCAAATCTACCTGACAGGGTACCCAAATTACTTGGGAGAGCATTATTGTTCCCTTGATGAAACTCAGGATAATTTAGAATTAAGTATAGATATAGTGTTTTTAAATCTAGAGATTTAAAAATGGAGACACAACTCACAACCACAGATTACTATTTTCATATTAAATTTCGGAATAATCTCTGCATATTTAGTATTTGAGAACTTTTAAAGTTTAAGAGAATTTGACCTTTTATTAGAACAGACTAGCCTCTAATTGATTAAATGATATAAACTAGTAGTTTCTAAGTTGATAACTAAGTTTATACTCAGTATTTGAACACTTCAGAGCGCCAAAGACTCATTACACTTATAAGTTTAATTTATTAGATTTACAAAGACATGTAGATAATTGGAAGATTTTAATAATTACAGATTATTAAAGTTCTTACGGAAATATATTAAATCTACAAATACAATTTAAGATGTTTTAGGAAATTTAGTTAACCATGTTATAAAAGCCCCCTAAAGTTTGCTATAAGTGGACTTGCAGCTTAAGGAAAAAATGTACATTTTAAATAATCAAATGTTAATTTTTTAAGACCTAGTTCCTGAGTAATCTTTTTTGTGCCCAAAACTTAACACCGAGGACACCAGAAAACTCACTATGACAGTAAGAATTCCTTTAGCCCAATGTTGCCTAAACCAGGATGTGGTAGAGCAGCTGTCACTTGAATCAAATTGTTTTGTTGATCAACCTGATTTTGACCAATTTGCCTCGGGGCAGGATTTCCCAAAGACTCTTCCTTAGCTGTTAACTTGAAAAAAAGTTCTGTGGTTTTTTAAAATTTGGGGCAATGCTAGGTTAAAGAGATGTTTTATTTCACAACAGGATTCCAGACCCTTCCATAGGCTGGTGTACACTGTGAACCTCCAGGAGAGGAATGTAGGCGACACTACACTTTACCAACTTCCTTCGTTCACTATTTGTTTATTCATTCAGTCACTCAATATTTACCGAGAACCTAGTGTGGTGTTTAAATGGGGTGTCTGTCCCAATCAGATGGGGGCCCCCAAATGTGGGGTGCTGATCAGGTGGAAGTCAGCAGCGTGGGAGGTGAAAGGATTCATCCGATTCACCCTAGGCAGAACAGAGGACAGAAGCTTACTGAATACACCGCAAGGGAGCAGCGGGCCCACAGCAAGGGAGAGGCTGTCCGACAGGAGGCAGTGGATGAGGGCTGTTTTTATTTAATTTTATTATTATTTATTTTTTATTTTTTGGAGGGGGCTGTTTTTAAAAGGGGCAGATGAGGAGGTATGACAATGTATGGAATTCTGCCCCTTTTGGTAACTGTGCCTGGTTTAAGTAGCCCATTGCTCAGTTAGGGCCAATGGATATTTTGAGGTATGTTACCTGATGGGCCTGTTTGGTTTCAGCCACAGCTCAAGCCTGTTTGCCTAAAAGTGGCTTCTACACCTAGTTTAGGCTAGAGATTGTTCTATGCACTTGGAGTAAAGCAGTGAACAAAAGACAGAAGTCTTTCATTTTGTGGAGCTTACATTCCAGAGGGAGAACAGACAATAAACAGTAATAAGTAAGTAAATAAGTAAAATATGTGGTATGTCAGATGTCATTAAATAGTCTGAATAAAAATTAGATCCAGAAAGGAGATAAGAAGTGCAGCCCATGAAGGCAGGGCATTTAAATATTTAAATAAAATGACTAGAGAAGACCTCATTGAGAAGTGGACATTCTAGCAAAGATCTGAAAGAGATGACAGCAAGCCACGTAGATATAGGAGGAAAAAGTGTTCCAGCAGAGGAAATGGTAAGTGCAAAGGCCCTGAGGCAGGAGTGTATCTGGCATGTTCTGGGAATAGCAAAGACGTCAGTGTTCGTGTATAGCAAACTGAAAAAAGAATAAAGGATGAGGTTAGATTAGAGAGGATTTTGGCTTTTGCTCTGAGACGAGGAGTCATTAGAGTAGTTTTGGGTAGAAAAATGTCATGATCTGACCTAAGTTTTTTGTTGCTTTTTTCCCATTTTTAAAAAGAGAGTAGGGGGAGGGGCAGAGGAAGAGAATCCCAAGCAGACTCCCCACTGAGCATGGAGCCTGACAACACAGGGCTCAGTGCCATGACCTTGAGATCTTGACCTGGGCCAAAAACAAGAGTCGGATGCTCAATGAACTGAGCCACCCAGGGGCCCCTGACCTAAGTTTTAAAGGGATCGTTCTGGCTCCTGTGTGAAGAATAAACCGTAGGGGCAAGGGCTGAAAAAAAGAGAGGTTAGAAGTTATTACAATACTCCAGAGGAGATATTAATAGGTACTTTAAATGAGTAAGGTAACAGTGGAGGAGGTGGTGGAGAATTAACTGAATTCATATTTCCTCTTATTTTCTATATACACACATACACAGACACATAGGAAAAATATATAAACATTATAATGGAAAGTTTCAAACATAAACTAAAGTGGACAAAGACAGTATAATAATGAGCCATCATGTACCTTTCACTTAGCTTCAATAATTATCAACTATGAACTCATGGTCAATCTTTTTTCATATAAACCTCCAACTACTTCTCCCCCTTTTCATATTATTTTAAGCAGATACTGGACAACAAATCATTTCATCCTAAATATTTCAGTAGGTATCTCCAAAAGATGAATACTCTTATTTTAAACATAATCATATTATCATTATTACCTAAAAAACTAGTTCCTTAATATCAACTATATATAGTAATTGTTCAATTTTCCAATTGTCTCATATATATCTTATTTTTTTATACTGGGCTTAAATCAGGATCCAAATAAAAGCCACATACTGGGGATTAGGTAATATGTCTTTTAAATCTCTTTTAATCTCTAGGTCTTCTCCCTGACTTCATCTCTTTTTTGATTCCTTGTCATTTATTTGTTGAACAAACTGGGTGGTTTGTTGTTGAAGGCACAGCAGACAGGATTTGTAAATGAGTAAGAGTTAGGGTGTGAGAGGAAAAAACCAAGGTGCCAAGAATGACACCAAGGTTTTAGTTCTGAGGATCAGAAAAGAGGCAGATCTGAGATAAGGGAGGCACTGGGAGGTGCAGATCTGGGACATATAACAGAAGTTATCTGGATTTGGATCTGTGAAGTCTGAACTGCCTAGTAGACATCCAATTGAATGCAATATTTGACTTTGAAATCCTTTTTTTCTTGGAATATCTTGTGAGGCCAGGGTTTGGAGGAATACTTTGTGGAAATACTGCTTTTGTTCAAATTGTTCTTGGCCACTCATGTAACCTATGAACTAGTAATTCTGCCTAGTAAGGTAGGGAAAAAACCCACAAATTAGTAAACTTGCATTAGGAAGATGATAACTACGTCTCAGGAATCATGAGACAGTAAATAAAAAGGGAGGTTAAAGCTGTTGATGCTAAAGAGCAAAAACAAAAACAAAAACAAAAACAAAAACCACTGGATTATTTCCTCTAAAATATTCTTTTTTTTTTTTTAAGATTTTATTTATTTATTTGACAGAGAAAGACAGCCAGCGAGAGAGGGAACACAAGCAGGGGGAGTGGGAGAGGAAGAAGCAGGCTCCTAGCGGAGGAGCCTGACGTGGGGCTCGATCCCAGAACGCCGGGATCGCGCCCTGAGCCAAAGGCAGACGCTTAACCGCTGTGCCACTGAGGCGCCCCTATTTCCTCTAAAATACTCTATCTAAATTTTTAAGTAAAACCAAAAGTGAAATGGAATTTCCTTTATCAACAAGAAGAAAAGGAAATTCCAAGAAGAAAAGGAAAATCAGTTTAACTTTTCATGATGGTTTTTAAAATACAGGCTGATTCAGAAACTACTTATATTTTGGGTCTGAATTTCTTGTAACAAATTTAATCCTGCTGCTACAAATCGTCTGGAATTTGTTTGCTTCAGTAGACTTTCAGAAAGAAAAAAAACTACTACTTCAGAAAAAGAAGCTATTTCTAACAAATTCAAGAAAAGAGATACAATATTCCAAAGATGGTGTCTAGTGGTTGTAAAAAAAATATGAGATACACACTCAAATTCCTGGCTCCCAGTGGTGATATGGAAAACCATCTTTCTCTTCTCACTGTACTCAAAGGCAGTCAAGAATCCTGGTTCCTACAGAAAGACAAAAGGAGAGGTTCAAAGGGGTATAAGATGATGGTTTTATTTCAAATGCTACCCAAAACTCTCCACTTGATTATCAGGGTCTTCATTTTTTTTTTAAGATTTTATTTATTTATTTGACAGAGATAGAGACAGCCGGCGAGAGATGGAACACAAGCAGGGGGAGTGGGAGAGGAAGAAGCAGGCTCATAGCGGAGGAACCTGACGTGGGGCTCGATCCCATAACGCCGGGATCGCGCCCTGCGCCGCAGGCAGATGCTTAACAGCTGTGCCACTCAGGTGCCCCTCCCTTTTTGTTTTATACCATGACAGTGGTTCTCAAACTTTGGAGAACTTGACGGGGGGGTTAAAAATCCCAGGCCAGGGCACCTGGGTGGCTCAGTCGGTTGAGTGTTTCACTCTTGATTTTGGCTCACGTCATGGTCTCAGGGTTGTGGGACCAAGCCCCACATCGGGCTCCGGGCTGGGCATAGAGCCTACTTGGGATTCTCTCTCTCCCTCTCCCCTATCCTCTAAAATAAATAAATAAATAAATAAAATGTTTGTTTTTTTTTTAAGATTTTATTTATTTGACAGAGATAGAGACAGCCAGCGAGAGAGGGAACACAAGCAGGGGGAGTGGAATAAAATGTTTGTTTTTTTTTGTGGAGGAGCCTGATGTGGGGCTCGATCCCACAACGCCGGGATCATGCCCTGAGCCGAAGGCAGACGCTTAACCGCTGTGCTGTCCAGGCGCCCCAATAAATAAAATGTTTAAACTCACAACTCTTATTAAAAACAAAACAAAACAAAACAAAACAAAACAGGCCCTATCCCATTTCAATGAATCTGGGCCTATGTGTTCTTTTTAGCCACTCCAGGTCACTCTGATAGACACCAATGTCTGGAACCACTGTACTATGAAATTAACTTCTTCTTCTCTCTCTCTCTTTTTTCTTTCTCTCTCTCCCTCCCTCTCTCTCTTTCTCTCAATCTCTTTCTCTCCAAGAATAAACAGCTTTAGTTGAGAAAGGATGCAGACTCTGGGTATAGTAGTGGAGGAGAGGGATTCTTTTCTTTGATAATGGGATTTAATTTGCAAAGAAAATAAGACTAACCCCTAGGAGCTATAAAGTGGCAGTTTTGCAAACTCTGGGTACTGCTCTGGGTACTGCTCTGGGCCTGTGAGTGTACTGTCTGAGTTTACTCAGAAGTTAGAGCAACTGAGCTGGGTTCAGAGCAGTGTAGTTAGGTCCTCTCCAAGTTCAGGACCATACCGCCACTGTCATCACTGTCACACCTCAACTGCCTCTGGGGAAGGAAACCAAATGGCTGTCAGTGAAGGGAGCTTCTAGGACTTGCTGGAATGAGACCCTCACATACATATGGAGACATGGAGAGCCTTGTTCTTCCGCAAAGAGAGAGACTTGGTGACTATCTTTCTGCTCATTCCTGTTTCCAGAGCTAGTGCTTCCACTGGCCCCCAAAAGTTCAACACAAAAGCTTGGGTCAAAGGCATATGTTTTTGCTTGGAGCCTCTCAGCTGCATGGGCCACTCATAGTCTGTGGGCCAGCTACAAAGTGCGGGTTCAGCTCAGCTTTGGCTTATCTGCCTCAGTGAGCATATATTCTTGGTCGTATTTATCTCGACTGTACACACGTAGACCCACACTGTTAGTTTTTTCCTAACCCAGTGCTCTCTTACCAATTGGCCTATACAAGGAGAGAGCAACTTCTATGGTGCTGAGTGCTTTGCAACAACCAAAGATATAATATTTGAGGACACAAAGCAAAAATATGGAGGAGTTAAGGCAGAGAAACAGAAAGGGAGAAAAACTGGGGCGCCTGGGTGGTGCAGTTGTTAAGTGTCTGCCTTTGGCTCAGGGTGTGATCCCAGCGTTCTGGGATCGAGCCCCACATCAGGCTTCTCTGCTAGGAGCCTGCTTCTCCTTCTCCCACTCCCCCTGCTGTGTTCCCTCTCTTGCTGGCTATCTCTCTCTGTCAAATAAATAAATTTTTAAAAAAATAAAAAAAAACCCAAACAAACAAAGAAAGGGAGAAAAATTAATACAAAAGGAGACCAAAAAAAAGTTTTGGTAAAAATAATTACCTTTATAGTATTCAAGTCTCTTAACACCTGTCTCAATCTGTCAGAAATTAATTGTTGTTGCTTTGAAACTGAAGTGATAAAAAGTTAACGTGAGGAGTATAACAGATTGTGATCTATAGAAATTCAGAGTTCCCACAGTAGTTTCTGGTGTTCATTAGAAGTTTCTAGCGTTCAATGACAAAGGCTATAGAGACTCACGGGGCCTTTTAAGCTAAAACAACAAAGAACTGATTTTGCTTACAATAAGTTTGTTGGCTGCCTCTTTAATCTTGTCCACTTTTGCTTCTGAGAGCCCTTTGACATTGCATAGTGCCCTTCTCGTTGTCATTTGTATCCCTTTGATGGTGCAGATTCCTACTGACTTCAGTTTCTTAATGTCAGCCACATTCTGTAAATAAAAGAATGGGTGCAGCAGATTGATAAAATGCCAGCCTGCAAAGCTCCCATACTATGTCATGTGCTTTTGTGTCCATCTCCTTCCACCACGATGCCAATTTTATACAAGCAGCCAGGTGGAACCCACCCACCATGTAGCCAAATGTTCTGGAAATATCTGAGTAGAACATACCCAGCATGCTGCCAAATGTTCTGGCTGTGCCCTGATTTCCCAAGAATGTTAGTGAGACCATGGCAATGTAACAAGGAATTCAAAAGAAAAGTCTGTTGGTGGAAAAGCTAGCAAATTCATCACACGTTCGCCCCCTCAGTTCATCTCTTTCCTTCTAGAGAACTTCATTATGAATATGTTCTTTTAAAATTAAATTTTTTTCCCTCTACCCTTGGGGAGTGCAAATAACTACATCACCAAAGGACCAGGATTTTCTCTTGCTCCTATTTTCTAAATCCAACTGAAAGAGATTAAATGTGAGGGCTTCAGAAGATAATGTCAGGGAAGTCTTACTATCAGTGAACTGCTGTTGAAATTCATCTACTTACTCAAAGTCTGATTTCGGTCAACATCATTTACTCTAATCACCTGCCACAGAACTGAATTTTCTGTTGATGAAGACAGGGGTAGGTAGCTCTGAATACCTCTAGTTGGACCAGTGGTTCTCAACTGGGGGCAGTTTTGCCCCCTTAGGACACTTGACAATGTCTGGAGAAATTTTTGGTTGTTGTAACTAAGAGGGGTGTTACTGGTGTTACTGGCATATAATGAGTGGTCAGAAGCCAGGGATGCTGCTTAACAGCCTACAAATGCACAGGACAGCCCCCGCGACTAAGAACTCTCTAGTCCCAAATGTCAATAGGGTCAAGGCTGAGAAACCCCGAGTTGAACAATTTCACACTGAAAAATTATTTACATTGAAAACTGAAAAAATACTTACAATTCCATGTTTTTGTAATAGGTCAATGTCTTGAAACAAAGATTCCTGAAGAAGATGGAACAGAAAAAAAATGGAGCTTTGATTCTTCATATCCAATTGTATCATATCTTTTTTTTTTTTAAGATTTTATTTATTTATTCGACAGAGATAGAGACAGCCAGCGAGAGAGGGAACACAAGCAGGGGGAGCCGGAGAGGAAGAAGCAGGCTCCCAGCGGAAGAGCCTGACGTGGGAACGCCGGGATCACGCCCTGATCCGAAGGCAGACGCTTAACCGCTGTGCCACCCAGGCGCCCCTGTATCATATCTTTTAAAGAGTTAATTCAATATTATGAGTCAGTCCAAAATGCCTCAAATTCCACTTCTCTAGGCAGATCGAGTTAGGATCAAGAGTGTTTTTTCAAACACACTGTTATATACTTAGAAGATGAACCAACACTGAAAGGGCTGGGAAGCCCAACATTTTTGCCATGTCCTGTCCAGACTTTTAAGACCTTAATCCGAAGGAGTGGAACAACATTTAACCTTTTTAAAAATATATTTTCTCAACTGTCTGCTCCTCCAGACCTTGAACTCCTTCCTCTGCTACTCTGTACCAGCATGCATTGGTACCATTATGGCAGTACGGTTGTTAGGTTATTAAAATACTTTCTTGCTAGTTGCTAAGTAGCTAATCTTAGCACCCCTTGCCAAACAAGTTGTTACATATTTGTAATATCGCCTCTCTCTAAAATTATGTTTTCTTTCCACTCTCGGTTTCTAAAAATAATAGCCAACAGAGAAGGAACTTCATTTTTGTGTAATGACTGAACGTCTACCCATATTTCAACATTCTAGCCATACCTCTTCATCTTGGAATCCTGGGTCTTCCAGCACAACTTGATCCTCCTTCATCTTGAAAGGTGAGCAGCAGAAAAATGATCAGTTCTGGGAAAATAAGAAATATTATTTAAGAAGTAGTCATAGATCATATAGTACAAAATCCTTTGCCCAGAGACCTCCTTGATTTCATTTCAAAGTCACCAAGGACCAGAAGAGTAGTCACGGAAACATTTAGTTTAGAATGACTGGGCTGACCTGTCTTCTTTTTGCTGGGCACGTGACATTGTTTCTTTTGTGGGTGTACATATGTAAGGGCGGGGGACTCCATATCTACTTCTTTTCCTGAAAATTGGTTAACTTTTCTCATCGTTTGATTTCCTCTAGCACAGATATCATGACTGTCTGCTAATATCTTTTTTGCTGTCTTGGAATGCTATTTAGTATTGCATGTTGCTGTTTAAACTTCCATGTTTATGTTAACAATACCCCACGAATTTTGACCTCATGTCAGTCATTCTTCCTGTATCTTCCCTGGCTCCTAGAACTTAGTCTACCCTCAATCAATACCTTTTATTTTTCTCATACATGATGAATGCCTTCCTGCTTCCTAATTATGAATGGGCTGTCTTGTAACATAGCTCTGTTTCATAAAACATTAGATCTATTTTTGTTTTATAGTATTTACTGGACTCAAAAATTTTTTAAGATTTAATTATGGTAGATACCCAATATTATGATAACATGAGGGCCAATAAGCAGATAAATGGAAGTCTTTAACACTGTAGTAGTTGTTTTAAGATCTCAGGAATCTACAAGGCATGACCGTGGAATAAAATGTGGTCCAAGCAATCAGTTTTCTTGGCTTATTGCATTTTCTCGCTTCCTGCCAAAGTCACGCATGGTTGGGGCCTGGCAGAAGGGAAACAAAACTATTAAGGTAGAGGTATGATTGCTATCACCTAATACCGCTAAACTGCAAAATATCTGAGGCAAAGAGGAGACAATGTGAACGGGGTCTTTATATATAGGAAGACCTATAAATCATATATAGGACCCCAAACTCCACACGGACTCTCCTCATCGAAGAAAAAAATCGTTCATTTCTTCTCGCCTTGATAAAACGAAAGCTAGTTCTTTCTCAAGTAGCCATGGATGGATGGAAGACATGGATCCTACAAGTGGGGTCCCTGACACCTCGGTTTCAGGCGTCGTCGCTCGGGAGCGTGGTGCACGTCCCCGCGCCGCCATCGGCATTTTCCGGACACCCGGTTCCCTCCTCACGAGACCCGAGGCGGAGGAGGCCGCGTAAAACTTAGGTCGGACTTGCTTTAAAATAACGCTGCTGGAAATCCCTCGAGATCACCGACATTTCCTGCTCGGGCTGTGGCAGGACGCATCGAGTCATAGCCCAGGGCCCAGCGACGACCACCAAGCACCACCATGAGAGGAACCCCTGGATTTCCTCTCACATTCTTCACACGCTTGCCCTTTTTGCCACAAACCTCGCTCGTACCCACAGTCTCCCCGAGGTTTTCAAGGCGACTCCCTGCCGCCCCCAGCCCGGGCTTTCCCGTCCTCAGGGATTCTGACTCCGAACCACAACGCTGAGACTGGCAGCCCTCGCGTCACTGACCAGGAGGTTTGGCGCCAACAGACGAGAGTTTGGCAGCGTGTCCGGCGTGGCCGGGGGCCGGGCGATGACAGAGGGGGCGTGTCCAAAGTGGGCGGGGACGGGGCGGAGAGCGAGGGGGCGTGTCCACGGTGGGGGGCAGGACTGGGTGGGGCTGAGACTAAGACCGAGAGGAGAACAAGGGGGCGGGCCCACATTGGACGGAGCCTGGAGTGGGGCCGGGACTGAGGCGGGGCTGGGCCCCGGTGGGCGGGGCCCCAGGTGAGGTAGGAATGGGGGAGGAGGAGCTAGGAGTAGCGTCTACGCTAGCCTCGAGGAATGGCTCGCTGGGGTGAGGGAGGGACTCTGAGGTGGACGAAATGTCCTGAGAGAGGGGCTCTGATAGGAGGGGAGGCTGGGGGTCTCCCTTGAGCTGAGGGAGATGCTGAAGTCGGGGAGAAGCCTCCAAGGTGGTGGGGGCACGGAGGGGAGGCGTGGAAATTAGGGGGCACCGAGGCGGGCGCTGAGGTCAAGACAGGCCGCTGTGAGAAAAAAGGCCCTATGGTGGGGGTTGTTCCGAAATGGAGAGAGGCCGCCGGGAAGGGGTCTTGAGGTGGAAGGCCAAGGCGGGGAGGGGTGCTCAGCGGAGGTGGCGGCAGGTGCGGCGGAAAATGCTTATCTTGTTCGGGACCCTAGGGTCAGGAGGTCGAATATGGGGTCTTCACTAACACCTCAACATTCCGAATTTCTGACTCTCATACCATCAGCGGCTCTCTAGTCTGTGAGGGAGGCACCCAGGGCCCATTCAGGATGGAGAGTAATTTTTCTGCGTCTTAACTTGAAGTTTTAAATAGGCAACAGAAGCCAAACATATTTTGGTCCAGCTTTTAAATAGAAATTTTGGGCCCGCCTTCTTGCCAGCACAGCCGTCTCTGGTCTCTGGCAGCGTCATCTTGCTCCCCTTAAATGGAGACTGACTGTTGACGAGAGTCATGAAACATTTGAAAGAGCATGTGCTGAGGTGGAGGCTATGATGAGTGTGCAAACAGTTCTTTGAGTTCAAGACCTAGTACAGGACGACCCTTTTTCTTCAGTGTCTGAATCATTTTGCTGGAATAAATAGCAAAAAAATAAAAAATAAAAATTCCCACAATAGCAGTTGGCATTTTGTAGGACATTTTCCCCCTAGAGTTGATTGTTGAAAAAGCCAACAAGTAACTGCTGTAGCTCCTTCAAAATCTTATTTTCCAGAAACATATTCTGTCCTTTAAATTTAAGGGGAAATCAGTGCCCAGTCTGGGGATGAACTGGATAGAGATGATAGGCCTTCACGTTGAGACCTCACCTAAAATAATTGTAGTAACTTCTGAGCAACTTGTTAGGTGAGGACATCGAGTGTATGCAAGAGCTGCAAAGAGCACAGCAAGACGATTTAGGGAAATACAACATATGTAGTTTGGTGTAGTGACAGCTGGGAGAGAGAAATGTTCACAATATTTGAAGGTTGTGTGCACTACACTTAAAGAAAGAAACAGAAATGAGCTTGGTAACGACAAATTCATAAAATGAGGATAAAAATCGTGTTTGGATATGATATTGGCTATATGCAACTTTAAAAAAATTGTTTAAACCAAAAACTGGGGGTAGTTAAAAAGTATACTTGAAGACTTTTCCACTCAAATCAGGACAAAAAAAAAAAGGACTAGTTTTTCATATCATATAAAAATTCTGAATATGATGACAGTGGTATTTCAAATCAGTGGGGAAATGATGAATTCAGTGAATGGTGTTGGAACAACTAGGTAGCCATCTGGAAGAAAAATAAAATTGGAACCATACTTCACACCTTTTACCAAGATAAATTCCAGATGGATCAAGAGATTAAATCTGAATGTAATAATAAAAGTGCTAGAAGAAAACGAGACAATTTTTTATTATCCCAGAATAAGAAAAATCTTTTTAAATACGACACAAAATTCAGAAGCCATAAAAGACTTATAAAAACGACTACATAAAAAAAAAAACAAGCCTGCATTGCAAATGCTACTTTCCTATTTTAGACATAGAGTATGGGGAGCGGGAGCTTTTGTATCAATTAGTAACTAATTAGTAATTGTATCAAATAGATTTCTCAATTTCTCAAATCCTTCAGTGAGTCCACAAATTCTCTACAAAATTTTAAAAATTTGTGTCATTTTAATGGTATTCTAGAAACAACAAAACCAGGCAGTGGGAGTGCCTGAATTTTAAACCATTACACTTTACTGCCCCTCTGTGGACAACCGCCTTATAATCAAATAAAGGCATATGATCCCACCGTCTGCAGTTGGGTTTCCTCAAACTGGTGCCTGTGGATATATATTCTTGGAGTTTCAAGAGCTCAAATACGAGAAATGCTTTAGTCTCAGAGAACTTAAGAATGAAAGATCATCACACACAAAAATTTCACTTTGTATCCCCTCTTAAACATACTTAACTCATTCAAAAGATGTTTATTGAATCCCTACTATTGGTCAGACACTGTACTAGGTGTTAGGCACTAGGGATTCACCAACCAACAAGATACAAACCCCAGTGGGGGCTATAGATTGGTATGTAGAACAATTACAGTGAAACTCAGACACACACACACACACACCCCAACACACACACCAGTCATTCGGGGGCTTTCTCATTTATGTAGATTTGTTTCCAAATTTGAAAAACTTCCAACTTCATACATAGCTGCCCAGAGAGGCATGCCCCTGACAGGCTGTTTAACCAACATTTACTAAACACAGCTTGATGGGGTGCCTGGTTGGCTCAGTCGGTTAAGCGTCTGCCTTTGGCTTGGGTCATGATCCCAGAGTGGTGGGATCGAGCCCCACATCGGGCTCCGTATTCAGCGGGGAACCTGCTTTTCCCTCTCCCACTCCCACTGTTTGTGTTCGCTCTTTCCCTCTCAAATAAATAAAATAAAATCTTTAAAAATAAATAAATAAACACAGCTTGATCCCAGCTCTCTGCTGGAGAAGGAGATGAAGCTAGGTCTCTGCCCTTCAGGAGCCATGAGTCTAGTAGGGGAGATAGACACCAAAACATAATCACAGAGGCTTATTTAGGGACCTGCAAGTGGTTCTGCTGGGTAGAAGGTGCTAGGGAGAAAGCAGCTCTCAGAAGTGAAGGGGAGAAGCCAAAGGTAACATCTGATGACAGCCAACAATTACAGCACTTCCTCCTTTCCACAGATTAAGGCAACCACTGGTCACGAAGACACTATGAGATAGGAACTATTATCACCCCTATTTGCTGATGGGGGAACTGAGGTACCACAAGGTTAAGTAACTTTCTTGAGGCTCACAGTCTGGCTCCAGCGTCCATGCTCTTAACCAATATACTAAACCAGTATATGGCAGACCTTGTATATACATATGTGATTTTATTTTCCGTTTATCTAAGTATGGTTTCAGCACACATAGGAGTGGCCACTAAGCCAGGCTTGCATAGTACAGATCAACCAATTACTAGCTGTGTCGTCTTGGAGAAATTATTTAACCTCTGTGCCTCCATTTCCTCATCTGAAAACCAGTAGTAACAGTACTGAGTTGCTGTGAGAATTAAATGGGTTAATACACGCGAAGTATTTGGGCTGCTGTGTGAAGAATGGGTTGAAGGGGGCAAGAGAGAGGCCAAGGAGAATATCTAGGAGAACTGTGTAAGTCAAAGCCAGGGGTGGCTTCAGCCAAGAAAGTCCTCTTGAAAATGGGGAAAATTGTACCTCACTCACAAAACTATAGTGAGAAGACAATAAAATAATGTGGAAATATGCTTAGAAGTGTTTAGTTCAGGGGTGCCTGGCGGGCTCAGTCAGTGGAGCAAGTGACTCTTGGATCTTGGGGTTGTGAGTACAAGCCCCACATTGGGTGTACAGATTACTTAAAAATAAAATTTTAAAAAAAGTGTTTAGTTCATAGTAAAAACCTTGAATTGTTTTATTATGGATAATTTCTAATATATTCAAAGGTAAAATAATGTAATATTTCCATCACCCTGCTTCAACCACTTTCAACACATGGCCAACCTTATTTCACTTGTATCTCCATCCACTTACTCCCTCTCATATTATATTGAAGCAAATTCCGTACATCATATAATTTCTTCTGTGAATATTTCAGTATGTATCTCTAAAACATAAGGACTCTTTTTAAAAACAGAACCATAATGCCATTAGCACACTTAAAAATTAATAACTTTTAATATCAAATATATAGGCAGCATTCAAATAGTCAACTGTCCCATCAATGCCATCTATTTTTTAAAGTTTGTTTCAACTGGGATCAAAAAATGTCTACATGTAGCAACTGACTGATGCCTTTCGACCCTCTTTTGAAAAATCTATAGATTTCCTTCTTTTTTTCCTTGTGACTTGTTTTAAAAAAATGGAGTCTTTTTTTTTTAAAGATTTTATTTGTTTATTTGAGAGAGAGCAAGAGAGAGAGAGAAAACATGAGTGGGGGGGGGAGCAGAGGGAGAGGGAGAAACAGACTCCCCGCTGAGCAGGGAGCCTGACTTGACTCAGGGCATGATTCCAGGACTCCAGGATCATGACCTGAGCCAAAGGCAGACACTTAACAGACCGAGCCACCCAGGCACCCCAAAAATGGAGTCATTTATTTAAAAATGGAGTTTTCCAGAGCCCGGATTTTGCTGATTGCATCCTGGTGTGATAATCTCCTCTGTTCTCTGTATTTCCTATTACAGTAGTTGGATGTAAGGTCTAGATCAGATCCAAGTTTGGTTATTAGGTAATGATTATTTTATAGGTGGTCTACCATTAGGAGGCATTTAATGGCTTCTAATCTTTTGGGGATGTTAGCAGCTATTGATGATCAACCTAGATTGATTAATTCATTAGGGGTTGCAAAATAGTAATACATTAATTCCATTGTTCCTTTTAATTTATTAAGGGGAATACTTCTAAAAGAGAAACGTCCCCTCATCTACTGTTTGGTTACCCGGTAATAAGGTTTGTATGGAAATGGCATGATAAATGCTGACTTTTCCTCCCTTATTTACCAGGTTTCAGAATAATGAATTGGTTCCCTAGTGTCTTTCAATGGTGACCGATTAATCTCTTTAAAGCAATATGAATCTTTAAGTGAAAATGTGTTTGATGTGCTTCAATCCATGGCAATTATTATTACTAAAATGCTTCAATTGTCCCAACCTTTTTTTTTTTTTAAAGTGAGCTCCACGCGCAATGTGGGGCTTGAACTCATGACCCTGAGATCAAGAATTGCATACTCTACCAACCAAGCCAGCCAGGTGCCCCTAAATTAGCCCATCTTTAGCCAATGAGATCTCAAGTTGGCTCCTGACTTTTTCTGACAGGACTCTTGTCTTTAGTAGCTTCTTTGTTGTCCTAGTGTCACAAGTCATCTCATGATTTCCTTGCCCTAGACTGGGAACCAGACATTTCTTCAAGGATCCCTGAATTCTTTTAGCGCAAACAGTATTTCAAGATCACAGTCTGGGCATCGCAACTGCAGTCTTTATTTCTAGGTCGTTTCAACGGACAGAGTTAGGAAATAGGGTTTTTGTTTCTGTTTTAAATAGCTTGAGGTATAAGTGACATACCAGAGAGTGCACATTTTTAAAATGTGTCTACACCTGAGAACCTTCCACAACAATGAAGAGAGTGAATATATCCATCACCCCAAAAGTTTCTTCAGACTTCTTTGTAACCCCTTCTATTCTCTCCTCCCCTCCCCTCTCTAGACAACCCATCTCTCGGTTACTCAGGCAACTGTTTGTTTTTAAACATAAAATACATCCTTAATTCATCATCAGTTCAAAATCAGGACAGTAGGATTTTAACTTTGTCTCTTCTAGCTCAACGTTGGAACTTCCTTTCTGCAATGCTGAGGACGCTGGTTCTCAGCAACACTGGGAATGACAGAACTGGAGTATTACACAATTACTCACTTGTTTTATCCATTACAGTAAATGCTTCTTAAATGTTAGTTCCCTGCAACGTTCTACCCCCTTCCCCTTATAAAGGGCAAAGTATTCCTCACCATAATTTTCCCTTTTAATAGTTACAAAGAGCAGAGACAGGTCTTTTCTTTTCTTTTTAGATTTTTATTTTTTTATTTGACAGAGACAGACAGCCAGCGAGAGAGGGAACACAAGCAGGGGGAATGGGAGAGGAAGAAGCAGGCTTCCAGCGGAGGAGCCCGATATGGGGCTCGATCCCAAACACCGGGATCACGCCTTGAGCTGAAGGCAGATGCTTAACGACTGCGCCACCCAGGCGCCCCAGGTCTTTTCATCTTGAACTTCCTGAGGGGCCTATGGTTAGGAATCCTCAGTAATTTCCAGAAGGGGTCTGTGCAGAGATCTTGGTCCCAAGCTGTGCAAAGGATTGTCCTGAAAGACAGCAATGCGGTTTGCCCTGGGTCCAGAAAACCAGGAGACCTTCTTCTGGGAGGGGGCTAGTAGAAACAGATAGGCTGACAGGCAATCACATGCACTATGGTCACTGCTCCCAAGACGGAGGGACATGAAAGGCCGTGGGAGCACATAGGAGGGGTCCATACGCCAACTTTGCTGGTGGTGTATCAGGGAAGGCTTCCCGAAGGAGAGGATGTCTATGTGGGGTCCTGAAGGAGGAGGAGGAATGAGTGAGGTTGGGACTTAACAGTGAAGAGGGAGAAGGGATTTTCAGGTACAGAAGCAGCAACAGGCAAAAGGGCCAGAAACAGGAGAGAGTGTGGCTCCTTAGAGAAACTGTAAATAAAGAGTTAACTGTAATTTGAATAATGGGAAGGGAAGGTGTGAGAAAGCTCTGGGCATTTTGTATGGCACCGTGCACATGGCAATTGCTCCGTATGTCCTGGTTTCAGGAGAAGTGTACGTTTCTTTCTTATTTTTTTTTAAAGATTTATTTATTCGACAGAGATAGAGACAGCTGCGAGAGAGGGAACACAGGCAGGGGGAGTGGGAGAGGAAGAAGCAGGCCCATAGCGGAGGAGCCTGATGTGGGGCTCGATCCCATAACGCCGGGATCACACCCTGAGCCGAAGGCAGACGCTTAACCACTGTGCCACCCAGGCGCCCCAGGAGAAGTGTATGTTTCTTAACAGCAATGACAACAACAATAGCTGGTAGCAATGACCAAGTGAAATACCATGCGGCAGGAACTTCGCATAAATTATCTTATTTCACTATCACAACACTATCACTAGGCAGGCATTCCCTTTCTGCATTCAAGAAAACAAGTTCAGAAAAGGTCGAGTCACACAGCTACTAGGCCTGAAGTCAGACATCTATTTTGAGGAAGGGTAGGGAGTCAAAGCCCTGAATTTTCTGGGGCCAAAGCTTGAATTCCTTCCTTATCACCCTTCCCCCATCTCTTCACCGGGACTATTCAAGTGAATATACGTATCTGTGGGAGACACTGGAGATCCCAAGAATGCACTTATTTTCTTCTTGATTCAGGCAAACAGCCATCTGCTTGTTTTCTTCCCACTGGGCATTGCCAGGCAGACTGCTCTAACACAGACCAGGTCACCCCCTAGTGATAAAAGCCACACCCGTCAGCCCAGCTCCTTCCACATATGGGCCCCTGTACCTCTGAGTCTCAAGGAAGTCACTTTCTCTTTGGTTCTTGGATTCCGCGCAGATTTAATGTATTTATTGGCCTCTACATCCTTCCCCTCTTCCAGACTGTGAGCCTTAAGGCCAGGGAATGCGTCTTTATTCATCTCTGTATCCTCAGGGACTGCTGCAGGCATGGTAGAAAACAGACATCTAGAGGGCTTGCTCAACCCCTCCAAACCCCAGTGTCCTCCCAGGAGAAATGGAGGTGACAATACTCACCTGGTGGGGAGCCACTAGGAGGGTTAACCAAGATAAGGTCTAAACAGGACTTACCAGAGAGCTCAGCACATCATTAAGTACTCAATTAATGTCTCCTATGATTACTATTACTGTGTTGTACGATAATATTATATCTTCCATAGTATTACTACTAATTAGTGAGTGAAAGAATTAGTAAGTCAATGCATGAGTAAATGAGGTGACTTAACTTCCATTTAAATCCTGACCTTGGCCCAGGGTAGAAGTGAACTTTAATATTCTTTGTCCCATGGACTGGGAACAACTAAATGTGTTGTGGCATTATTGTTTTGTTGTTTCTGTTTTAGATGAAACCCAACAACATGGGCCGGCTTCAGGCAAAAGTTGTCCCAATGCTTGGACAAAGATTCATCATTCAGGTGAGCTAGAAGGTGAGGGGTAAGGAAGCTGGCTTCTGGCTTCCTTTTTCTGCATTGGTTTTGACTTCTTGATGTCCTCCCTGTGGATGAATCATAAAGACACAAACAGAAACAGATGAAAAGGCCAGTGAGAAGAAGAGAATGAGGAAGTGAGTCTCCAGGGTTACATAAACAGCCTAAAATCAACCACTCAGAGGGAAACTGGTCAGAAGACTGGGGAATGAAGGTGAAATGGAAAGACTGTGTAATGTGTCTGAATGTACTGGGGGGAGATTTATATAACCAAGGGGAATTTAGAGATAAGTTGTGGTAAGTACATGAGGAAAAAAAAAAAAAGGCAAGAAAACAGGCAGATCAAAAAGGGAGAGAAACTTAGTTCCAGGGGTAGCAAACAGTTTTACAAGAAAGAGAAAAAAACCATAGCAATCTCCATGGCTCAGGGCAATTGTGTTGATGGTGTCACAGTGCTGATTCGTGATCCAAACCAAATCACCACAGAAACACACTGGGAGGATGGGACTGGAAGTATGTGCATACGAGAGAGAGCGCAATCCTCGTGTTCCCTGGTGAGAACTCAATGCCTAACACTGAAATATCAAGGAGCCGGAGGACCATGATATTTTGACAGCAATAGGAAAGCAAACACCAAAACAATCTGAAGAAAATGGAAAACGTGTTGCTGGGGAATGGAAAGGGGGTCCTGAGGAGTGCAATCTTATGTAACCAGCTTTGCTGAACCATTAACTAATTAATTTAATAAGCACTTATATTATGCTTTTCATAGTTAATCAGTTTCATTTTTAAAAAGATTTATTTATTTAGAGAGAGCGAGCGAGCACGTGTGCATGGTGGGGAGCGGTAGAGGGAGAGAGAATCTCAAGCAGACACCCCACTGTGTGCGGAGCTCACTGGGGCTGTATCCCATGACCCTGAGATCATGACCTGAGCCGAAATCAAGAGACAGATGCCCAACCAACTGAGCCACCCAGGCGCCCCATTAATCAGTTAATTTAATGCATACTTATATACTACTTTGCATCAGACACTGTTCTCAGTGCTTTACAAATGTTAACCCATTGAATCGTCATAACCACCTTATGCTCTACTAACTATTTCATTCCCATTTTACAAATGAAGAAACTTGAGACATAGAGAAGTTAAGTAATGGCTGTAGGTCACACAGCTAGTAATGGATGGAGGAGCTGGGATTAACAGCCAGGTGGTCTGACCCCAGAGCTGCCTCTCTATTTAATTTTTAAAGGATGAATGTGTATTAATATAAGCAAAAGAAATTTAAATCAGTGTGATCTCGTAAGAGGACTGATTCCCAACTTCACTGGTATAGAGAGTGAAGTTGTAAAATGTGGTCAAATGTTTAGATAAGCAATGAATGGAAGCCTAATGCTAAACACACATTAGCCAATCATGAATTCCTTCACCCCAAATTCCCTGAATCCTTACTATGAGCAAGCCATAGAAGCAGGTACAAAAGATTTAATGCTGAATGAGACGAGGTCCTCAAACTTGGGAGACTTATAGTACAGAGAGGGAGACAGAAAATTCCATCACTAAAGTAGGTCATACTCAGTGGAGCAAGCTTGGAAAAGCACAGAACACAAAGTAGGCAGTCACTAGGGCAGTTTAGGGAGACTTCCTGGAGGTGGTGCTGCCCATGCTGGCTTTAAGGGTCAGGTAGGAGTTGGCCAGGTGAAAACGTGGCTAAAGCATATTTAAGGAAGAGGACAGAGTAACGAATACTTGTTAAAATGAACTGAATTAGTTGTTTTCTTCTTCCATTCTGAAATATTAGAATGTTAGAAATAACAGTATTTATAAGCCCCTCTTAACCTGAGAGATTTCATAGCCCAAACCAGTGGGGTACAAACCATGCTGCTATACTCCAGTGTCAGTGGCTGTTTCTCTAATCAAAAGAAAAAAAAACTGATAAAACTTCTCTTCATATTAAGTTTACTTCTTAACACTTCTCTTAAAAATGGGCTGTAGGGCAGGCCCTAGAGTCTGGCTGCTGGTTTCAAATCCTGGCTCTTCTGTCTACTAAAGGCGAGAGCTTGGGCAGTAGTCACTAAACCTCTCTGAGCCTCAGCTCTCAGTGATAAAATGAGGACAACACCCCCCCATATCTTACAGGAGTGCTGTGGTGATTAAAGCTTAGAACAGAGTAAGGACCTGGCCAGCATGACTCTGTCGGGTGCCCTTGTCCAAGGTGATAAAATGAATCAATAAATAAAAGTTATAATTAAGGAAAAAAAATTAATCTGTAATCAAGTTGTAACTTCTTGACATATTATGTGTTACTTTAAGATACTAGGGGCACCTGGGTGGCTCAGTCGTTAAGCGTCTGCCTTTGGCTCAGGGCGTGATCCCGGCGTTCTGGGATCGAGCCCCACATCAGGCTCCTCCGCGGGGAGCCTGCTTCTTCCTCTCCCACTCCCCCTGCTTGTGTTCCCTTTCTCGCTGGCTGTCTCTCTGTCAAATAAATAAATAAAATCTTAAAAAAAAATACATTCTACGTTAATAAAAAATAAATTTAAAAATTTTAAAAATAAAGAATACTGACAGGGGTGCCTGGGTGGCTTAGACGGTTAAGCATCTGACTCTCGATCTCAGCTCAGGTCTTAATCCCAGGGTGGTGAGTTCGAGCCCCATGTTGTGCTCCATAGCCAGTGTGGTACTTAAACTACAAAAAAAAAAATTCTGACAGTGTTCATATTTCCACTTTTCCATGGTCTTTGTTAGAACAAACCTTAAAAGAAATGCAGTCGCCTTCTCAGGACTTCCTCCAAATTTCTTGTCAGGGGATTCCTCAATGAAGGTGGAAGGTGGGATGAACATGTGGTTTGCCTTCTTTTTATCTAATGCTCTTTGATCGATATTCTTCACCTCCCTGTGGGGAAATCACAAAGGCACACACGGAAAAATACTGCACAGTCGGCATGATCTTCTCACTCCTATTTTCATATGTAAAGAGAGACAAATACTTACAAACTTATTCATTCCAGAGCAACTGACTGAAGCCAGAGAGCTGACATCTCAGCTACTCAGTCCGGAGCCCCGGCTGTGTGCTAGTGGGCATGTCAGTCCTTGGGGACACAGAGAGGAATAAGATGTGGTCCCTGAATTCAAGGAACATATGCTCAAATCGGAAGGACAGGAGAAGAAACCAACAATCTGAAAGAGGGCCGCCTGGGTGGCTCAGCCGGCTAAGCGGATGCCTTCAGCTCAGGTCATGATCCTGGGGTTCTGAGCTCTCTGCTCAGCGGGGAGCCTGCTTCTCCCTCTGCCTGCCACTCCCTCTGCTTGTGCGTGCTCTCTCTCTCTCTGACAAATAAATAAATCTTAAAAAAAAAAGAGAAGATCTGAAAGAAAGCTGAATTTTGAAGGTGATAATAGAACCCACGGTTGTGGTGAGGACTAATGGAGTTACCACAGGTCAGGTGCTTAGCGCAGTGTCTGGTCCACAATAAATAAAGGAAGACATGCTCAGGTAAGGCCAGAAGCTGCTGCTGCTGTTCTTCTAGAAGACGGTTTCCAGTGGAGTGTGTTCAGACAAGCACAGGGTACACAGTGGGAATGCCCAACTGGGCGATACACCAGCTGCCTTTTGAAACGTGAGTAGACATTGACTTGATGAAGCAGCAGGTTGTGGGCACTCAAGGTAGACAAAATAGCAATAAGAATGCATTTGTGAGAATTAAGATCCTGTAATATACTTCTCTGCTGATGGAGGATAGATGCAGAGAGACCGGTATTAAAAAACCAGCATTAGGGGCACCTGGGTGGCACAGCGGTTAAGCGTCTGCCTTTGGCTCAGGGCGTGATCCCGGCGTTATGGGATCGAGCCCCACATCAGGCTCCTCTGCTGAGCCTGCTTCTTCCTCTCCCACTCCCCCTGCTTGTGTTCCCTCTCTCATTGGCTGTCTCTATCTCTGTCGAATAAGTAAATAAAATCTTTAAAAAAAAAACAAAACAGCATTGAACTTGGCCTGAACAGAGGTAGGGAAACTGAAGGGACTCCATTTTATTTTATTTTTATATATTATTTTAAAGATTTTATTTATTTGTTTGAGAGAGAGGGAGTGCGAGCACGTGCGCAAATGGGGGGAGGAGTAGAGAGAGAGGGACAAGCAGACTCTGTGCTGAGCGCAGAGCCCAACGCAGGGCTCGATCCCACCATCCAAGATCACGACCTGACAGACACTCAACTGACTGAGCCACCCAGGTGCCCCTGAAGGGACTCCATTTTAGAAAGGCTCCGTCTCCGCTGTTTTTCTGCTCGGCCCCATTTCAGAATAAGCCAGAGAAGCTATGTTCCCACTTCAAGGGGGAAGCAAGATGGTTAATCATTCCCTGAATATTGGCCTCGGCCCCAAACACCTAATAATGTCTGAGAAGAGCGAGATCCCAACATGTTCCAGGCTGACACTGGCATCAATACCCCTACCTTCAGTAATTTATGGACTAACACCTGTTGTTCACCTGACACTCACCTCTGATTGGGCCCTACCCTGGACTCCTGGAGGAACGAGCACCCTAGACCCCTTTCCAATATAAACCCCTAACCCAAGGCAATGACAAGACTCCTTCTCCTTTCCTTTCCAAGTCTCCCAGACATTCTGTCTACTATTCTCTACCTGTCATTTGTACTATTCCGTAAACTCTGTTTTCACTTTCTCTCTTGCATTTGATTTCTATCCTGCGTCAAGCCAAGGACCCTCTTGGCTGATCCTGGGGGACCCTCCCCAGGGTCCTCAGACTCAACCTGCCTGTATCGAAACCAATGGTTATTTCAACCATGGGGATCTTTTTCCAAGTCAAAGGAAGAAATTCTGTGGACACAACATTATTACTTTTGGGATCTTCTGCCACAACTTTTTCTTAACCCCGGGGAGCCTGTTTCTGCTTGCAACAAAGAGGCAAAGAACAGCAACAAATTGCATTTGTCCTTGTTATGATCACATTTTCTTTTTTTTTTTTTTTAAGATTGTATTTATTTATTTATTTATTTTATTTATTTTTTTTTTAAAGATTTTATTTTTTATTTATTCGACAGAGATAGAGACAGCCAGCGAGAGAGGGAACACAAGCAGGGGGAGTGGGAGAGGAAGAAGCAGGCTCATAGCAGAAGAGCCTGATGTGGGGCTCGATCCCAGAACGCCGGGATCACGCCCTGAGCCGAAGGCAGACGCTTAACCGCTGTGCCACCCAGGCGCCCCTGTATTTATTTATTTGAGAGGGAGAGTGATTAAGAGAGTACATGAGCAGGGGGAGGGGCAGAGGAAGAGGGAGAAGCAGACTCCCTGCTGAACAGGGAGCTCAATGTGGGGCTCGATCCCAGGACCCCTGGTTCATGATCTGAGCTGAAGGCAGATGCTTCACTGACTGAGCCACCCAGGCGCCCTGATGATCACATTTTCTAAAGGAAAAACACTGATGTAATTCCTTGATAATATTTCCTATATTGTTATTTCTTGAGATGTTGAAACCCACACATGCCCAAGGCTCATATTTTCCACTAGAAAAAGCATCTTTAGTTTGTGTGACAGAATCGTACATTGAAACGTTTCATGGAGTTCTGCAAAGAGCATTCTGAACAGGGGGTGCTCTGCCCCCAGACAAGTTTGAGGATCCGGGCTCTGGACCCACATGTCACTGAAGTTCTCCAGCAGCCACAGACCCTGTTCCCTCAATGCATGCCTCACCCACACACGTAAACTAGGCTCTTCCTCCACCTACAGCAGGGACCCCTGGATTGCCTTTTCTTTTCTTTCTTTCTTTTTTTTTTTTTTTAAAGATTGTATTTATTTATTTGACCGAGAGAGAGCGTGCACAAGCAGGGGGAGCAGCAGAGGGAGAGGGAGAAGCAGGCTCCCCACTCAGCAGAGAGCCTGATGTGGGACTCGATCCTAGGACCCTCAGATCACAACCAGAGCAGAAGGAAGACGCTTAACCGACTGAGCCACCCAGGCACCCCTGGATTACCTTTTTTTAAGGGGGGATTGCTCCAGGTCTCCCCAACTGCAGACTTTCAACCCCAAGTCCTATGCTGCTTTGGACCCTGCAATTTCCATGGCATGGGGTCACAGGTATTATCTCTGACAGTCGGCATTTACTGAGCACTTCTTTTGAGCCAGGCTTGGAGCTGGACATCTCCGTTCACCCACAACTACTCTGTGAGTACTATTAGTGTCCCTGTTTTACAGATGGTATCCAAGCCTCACACAGGCTAAGTGATGGACATAATTCATTCAGAGAGTGAGACAGAGCTTTGGTCTGTCCAACTTCAAAGCCAGTGCTTCTAAGTGATATGTTCTGTTTGGGAAATAAACTGGTAACTGAGGTCCCAAAGGAGTCCTAGCCCACCTGCAAGTAATATTCCATATGGGCATTTATCACCTTTTGTTTTTGTTATGGCCACCATTAAAAAAACAAAACAAAAACTTCCAAAAATATATAAAAGTAAAGAAAATTGCATAATCAACACCATTTACCCATTATCTAGCTTCAGTAGTTACCAACACAAGGTTAATCTTGAATCATCCATTACTCCTTTCGCACCCCCTCATCCCCACCCCAAATGGGTGATTTTAAAGCAAATCCTGGATACCATGTCATTTCATCCATAAACACTTCATTAGGTATCTCTTTCAGACATGACTCTTTAATTCTTTATTTATTTATTTTTAAAGATTTTATTTATTCAGTTGACAGAGAGAGAGAGAACACAAGCAGGGGGAGTGGCAGGCACAGGCAGAGGGAGAAGCAGGCTTCCCACTGAGCAGAGAGCCCTATGTGGGGCTCGATCCCAGGACCCTGAGATCATGACCTGAGCCAAAGATAGATGTTCAACTGACTGAGACACCAGGTGCCCCCCGACATGGCTCTTTTAAGAAAGTAACTACAAAACCATTATAATATCTACGAAGAAAAGGAATACAGCAATACAAGGAGTTCCCTAGTATGTTCCTTTGGAACACAGATACCAGAGTTCATATACTATAAACGTGCAGCTCAAGGAGTTTTCGTGGACTGAGCATACCTATGTAACCAGCTCCCAGATCAAGAAACGGAACACTGCCAGCTCCCCAGAAGCCCCCCTCATCCGTACCCTCAGTCAAACCCTACTTCCCCAAGGGTAGCCCTGCCCTGATGTCTAACAGCACAAATGTGGGGTTGTGGTTGTTTTTCTTTTCTTTTTTTTTTTTTTTTGAGATTATTTATTTTAGAGAGAGAGTGAGAGTGCAGGAGGTGGGGGGAGGGGCAGGGGAGAAGGAGAGAGAGGATCTCAAGCCGAGTCCCCACTGAGCTTGGAGCCTGATGATGCAGGGCCCCACCCCAGGACCCTGAGATCATGACCTGAGCCAAAATCAAGAGTCAGGTGCTTAACCCGCTGAGCTACCCAGGTGCCCCTAACAGCACAGATGGTGTTTCAAGGGCACCATTTTCTTTTGTAGACAAAATTCTGAGAATCGCTTTATTAACAGAAGGTATGCTGAGCTTCTCGATAATGCCTTATCCAATAAAAAGTGGATATATTTAGGAATGAGATTGCTAACACATAATTACAAAGTTTCTACTGACTGAAAATACCTATACTATAATTCACCTGATAAGGATGCCTTTATTAAACAAGGATGTCCTTATATATTTCTGAAATATATATGCTGTAGACTTAACCTTGAATAAATTTAATATTAGCCCTAAATTATTTTTGTCTTGCTCATGCCATAGCTAGGTATAACTATGGAGGCTAAGTTCTGGCCAATGGAATGAAAAAATGGAAGGTTTATTTGTGACTCACAGGAGGAATGCATTTCTTCGGACTTCATCTTCCTTTCTATTGGCTGGAATATGGACCCAATGACTGGAGCTCGAGCAGCTATCTTAGACCATGAGGATGAATCATGGGCAAAGGATTACGGAGAAATAAGACAAAAGGGGCTTGGGTCCCTGACACTGTGACCTGCCATATCTCTTGGACTCCTTTTTATTTTATTTTATTTTATTTTTTTAAAGATTTTATTTATTTATTTATTTGACAGAGATAGAGACAGCCAGTGAGAGAGGGTACACGAGCAGGGGGAGTGGGAGAGGAAGAAGCAGGCTCATAGCGGAGGAGCCTGATGTGGGGCTCGATCCCGTAACGCCGGGATCACGCCCTGAGCCGAAGGCAGACGCTTAACCACTGTGCCACCCAGGCGCCCCTCTTGGACTCCTTTTTAAATAATAAAAATAGATTTGCATCTTGTCTTAGCCACCATTTTGAGTTCTTCTGTCACTCGAAGCTAAACCTAATTCTAAGTGATAGAATTACCTACTATGGGCTTGGTCCTATAAACGGCTTTATGTGCCTTATTTTACTTGATCAGTACAACTCTCCAAAGTAGCAAATACTATCTTCATTTACCCAACAAAGAAACAGAAACTCAGCGATGTATATGACTGGTCCAATGTCACACAGCCAGTAAGTAAAAAACCCTAAGCCTCTGGCATTCCAAGGATCCCCCCTTCAAGAATTGTTACAACTACTGGGAGAGACAGACATTACAAAACATGTATGTTATAAACAGAATACACTACCTGGTGCATAGAAGTTGCTGAAAGTATTTGCTGGAATAATGAGTGAAATATAGAAGAAACATAATAAACCATAGTAACAGAGGCAGAAGCAAAGTGCCCTAAAGAACAATTCCTGTGGGGGCGCCTGGGTGGCTCAGTCGGTTAAGCGTCTGCGTTTGGCTCCGGTCATGATCTCAGGGCCCTGGGATCTGGCTTGTTGCTCAGGGGGCAGCCTGCTTCTCCCTCTCCCTCTGCCCCTCCCCGTGCTCATACGCATGCGCGCTCTCTCTCAAATAAATAAATAAAATAAAATAAAAAAGAAGAAGAACTGTTCCTGGGCCCTCTCCCTTCCCCAGTCCTGACCCTCTCCTCCCTCACCTGCATCTTTCCAATCTCCCCCCTTCACACAGCCTTGATCTTCCATTTTACATTGAAACAGCCCTGCTACTCACACATGGGGAGCCCTCATGTCCCCTCATGTCCCAGGCTCTGGTGTCTGACGTCAGCCTTGTTGAGACCACTCTCTGCCAAATCACCAAACCCGTCTCAGCCCCAGGCTTCTGCACCTGGCACCCCCACCGCGGATCACGACTTCCCTCAGCCCTTGCTTGCCTCAGCCTCATGGCTGGTGTGCCCTTACGTGCAGGCTCTCCCTCCTTCTCCTTGGCCCCATATTTTGTCCTCCCCACATATGTGGTGGCCCTCTAAGTTTCTGTCCTTGACCTTGGCTTCTGTAAAATAGGGAAAAATAACTGTGCACACTATTTTATATCCTGAGGTTTTTGGTTTTTTGGTTTTTTTTTTTTGTCCAATAATATATTGTGATCATCCTTCCTTATAAAATAAGAATATTAGGTCGACGTGGCCATTCTTCTTGGTTGCAGGGCACGCACATATGAGCGTTTATTAACCAATCCCCTTTTGATGAACATTTAGGCTGAACTGCATCTTTGTGGGGCTGGTGCCTAACAGGTTTTTGTGCGTGCCTGTTATCATAATTTGGAAATAACTCAACGGCATCACTTTGTAAAACAAAGCAGTTACCTATATGCTCATTGTTTTCTTTCTCTCCTACGATGGCAGATTCCAATGTCTTGCCAACAACAATTCCCCCTTTCTCCCTTGCTAACCGAATCCAGTGTTATTTTGGGTAATGAAGTGCCCAGCCAGTTCCATGCTGGTCCAGGCATGGAAATCTCATTTCTCTTTGCCAAATATTTCCTGAGCTGCTTTTGCAGCCAGGATGTCCACGTGAGAGAGTTATGGGAGCAGGCAGAGACGACATGAGAGAGAGAGATACAGAGCGAAAGAAGATTTTTCTCTTCTTTAGAGAAAAAGGTGCCAGCTAATAAATGGAGAAGGGATGGTGGAAGTAGAAAAATCACTATTTTGCAACCCCAACTATAATAATTGATTCAGGCAAAGACCATCAATGGATGCTAAAACCACAGGGCGAAGGTTTGGGGAGAGCAGATTCATTCAGTCTCAAAGAATCACACCACTTATGACAGACTAACTACATAAAACAGGGGTCTTCCAGTGGAGAGGTCTGGCAGAGACACCTGTCCGGCTGACCCGACACTGAGTGTCTCCTGATGCAGTGCAGTGTGCATACGCGACATCATCTGTGAGCTGTTCTCGGCAAAAAGATCTTCCCTGAATCCAATCAAGCATCTAGTATCACCCCAGTGTCCAGTTTACAAGAAATATAGGGGATTTTGGAATACGTTAAATGCTACCCGAAGAAATAATCAGAAAAATCCAGAATGTGACTTGGGTTTTCAAAAAAGTCTATGTTATTCAAAAAATTAATAATGTATTAATTGATTAAGGGCATAATAACGAAGGTAGGGGCAGGGCACTGTCATCGGTGAAAAGACACCAAAGAGATACGACAACAAAATATAATTCCCAATCCTTGATTGGATCCTGGAGCAGCAAGTAAAACCAAAAAGGATATTTTGGGCACCACTGGGGAAATCTGAATTTGACCTAATTACCGGAGAGAGAAAGAAAATGTGGCAAAATGTGGATAATTGGTAAACGCAGTGCGGGCATATGGTGTTCAGTGCACCATCCTTGCAATAATTCCGGAAGGCCTGGAAATTTTCTAAATAAAATAAAAATATTTTAAAAAGTCAGAAGGCACAGGAAAATATCCATAATACGCTGCTGAGTGGGAAAACAAAGTCTAAAAACCAGACGGACAGTATGACTCCACTACTTTTCTTTAGTAGTCTACGGGCCCAGGAGAAAAGGCTGGAAGGATTTATAGAGAAATGTTGGCAGTGGATACCTCCAGGTGCTTTTCCAGGTTTGTCTGTCTGTTTTTGTTGAATATAAATGTGTTTGTAGTTAGAAAAAAATAATTTGAAAAGAAAGATCTGGTCTCTGTTATTGTGGAGTTTACATTCTGACCACAAGACATGTGCTTAAGAGAGTCCCAAAGCTCGGCCCCCAATTAAAAATTACCATGTGCAGGAGCACCTGGGTGGCACAGTCGGTTAAGTGTCCGACTCTTGGTTTTGGCTCAGCTCGTGATCTCGGGGTTATGAGTTGGAGCCCCGCGTCGGGCTCCACACTCAGCAGGGAGTCTGCTCAAGATTCTCTCCCTTTCTCTCCCTCTCTCCCTCTGCACCGCCCGCCCCTGCTTGTGCTTTCTCTCTCAAAATAAAATAAGTAAATCTTTAAAATGCATGTAAAAAAGAAATTGTCGTGTGCAGGGACGCCTGGCCAGCTTGGTCAGTGGACCATGCAACTCTTAATCTTGGGTTTGTGAGTTTGAGTGCCACACTGGGTGTAGAGATTACTTAAAAGCTTTAAAAACATTTTTTTAAAAATTGTCATGTGCAACAACAGACAGATGCTCAAACAATGCCTCTTCCCTAAGCCCCTTAAGTACCTGAGGAAGTTTTCTTGCAGTCCTCTTAGGTACTCGTCAAAATAATTCCATTCATTCCAGTGCAGCCGGTTCAGTTGGTGGAGGTTGTCCTTTCTCTTCTTCATGTTGCTCAGGGTCAGGTCGATGATCTCAGCATATGTCAGGACGGACTCAGTGGCATCGGCCGTCAAGGAAAGGCCCACACTGTCAGTTGGTATTGACTCTGAGCGTTACCAGTAGGGTGCCCTACTGCATGGGGGAGGGGGGAGGGAGATGGCAGAGGAGGGAGAATGACCTGTTTCTGGACCAGATCACTGAAATCTGAGCAGGTAAGGACTCCTGCTCTCTGGCCGTGACCTACCGGGGAAGGCAAGGGACTATCCTCCCCAGTGGCCAGGCCATTCCCTGTCTTTTTTTTTTTTTTTTTTTTTTTTTTTTTTTTTACAGAGAGAGACAGCCAGCAAGAGAGGGAACACAGCAGGGGGAGTGGGAGAGGAAGAAGCAGGCTCCCAGCAGAGGAGCCTGATGTGGGGCTCGATCCCAGAACACTGGGATCACGCCCTGAGCTGAAGGCAGACGCTTAACGACTGCACCACCCAGGCGCCCCCATTCCCTGTCTTTTGACAAAGCCCTTCTCTCCTCCTGCTGATGGAAGGGCTAGGAAATGCTCTTTTCAGACTGCTGTCTAAAATTCTCACTCTGTATGGTGACAGATGGCAACTACACTTACCTTGGGAAGCACTTCGTAATGTATAGAACTGTCCTATCACTGTGTCGTACACCTGAAACTATGTAGTGAGTCAACTATACTTCAATAAAAAATAAGCAAATAAATACCATTCCTACTCTATTATCACAGCAGTGAAGAGGAAGGGGTTCCAACTTTCAGTCTCAAGGCCTCATTCCCAAATCATGTTTGTATGTTGAAAAATCCTCTGTTCCTTGCCCACCCTCTCTACCCCTTCTGGATTGGTCAGAATCTCAGGAGTTTGGGATTTCAATCAAGATACATCATCTTCTATGTCTCTATTTTCCTCTCTATAAAATAAGGATAATAGTTCCTGCCTTAAATGATGTTAATAATTATGATAGTTACTATTTATTTAGAACTAGCCATATACCATTTAATCCTGATCATAACACTATTGGTTTGGTATAATTATTATTTTATTTTTTTAAGATTTTATTTATTTATTTATTTATTTATTTATTTATTTATTTATTTGAAAGAGAGAGAAAAAGCAGGGGGAGGAGCGGAGGGAGAGGGACAAGCCAACTCCACGCCCAGCACAGAACCCAAAGCAGGGCTTGATCGCATGACCCTGAGATCATGACCTGAGTCAAAACCAAGAGTTGGCCGCTTTAACTGAATGAGCTACCCAGGTGCCCCTCATTATCCTGATTTTACAAAGAAGTTGATAAAGATATTGAGCTCAGAAGTTAAGCTGTGCTCCTGAGATCTTAAGGCCAGTGGGTTGCTGAGCTGGACTCAAACCTGGGGCTGTGTATCCATACCAGGCCCCCTCCACTATCCTACACTGTCTACAGAGCAGTGAGGTGATACATAGGAAAGCGCTTTATAAAGAGTAAAGTGCTGTGAAATGTGACCGTTAGTGCCCTCTGCCTATAGGCATATACATACGCCTGGGGATATGAGTTCTCTAAGGGCAGGTGTTACCTAGTTCATTCAGGAAGCTCCCCCTGACGGGGAGCTCTGTGCAGACAGGTAACGTCCGGGCTCCATGCCAAGCCTTTATTGCTATTGTGCCTGAATTCCTCATAACAGCCCTAGAAGGCAGGTGCTGTTATCCCATTTCATAGATAGAAAAAATGAGGCTCAGAAACAAACTGAAATTTGTCTAAGATCACTTGGCTGGTCAACAGCTGAGTTGGTTCTTGAGTCCAAGTTGACTTGATTCCATGTTCTGACCCCTACAGTAAAGCGCTAGGACTCAGGACACCAACATGTCACATCTGTTTTCTTAAGATCTGAGTTGGCTACCAAATCTTTAAGATAGGGGCGCCTGGGTGGCACAGCGGTTAAGCTTCTGCCTTCGGCTCAGGGCGTGATCCCGGTGCTCTGGGATCGAGCCCCACCATCAGGCTCCTCCACTATGAACCTGCTTCTTCCTCTCCCACTCCCCCTGCTTGTGTTCCTCTCTCGCTGGCTGTCTCTCTCTCTGTCAAATAAATAAATAAATAAAATCTTTAAAAAAAAAAAAATCTTTAAGATAAACGCTAAGAGGGCCAGAGATTTGCTGATGGGTCTGGAGGAGGGGTGTGTGTGTGAGGACAATGTTAGAAGAAACACATATCTGGACCCCAGATCCTGATCAGTACATCCTCTGGGGTCAATGAGCATATGGGAGTCATTATGGAGCTGCAAAGAATGTTCCAGCACCTAGTTAGCTTTCTCCCTGGTAGACGGGAAGAGATTTTACCCCCAGGGAAATTTGACTTGCCCAAGATCCCACGCAGCCAGTTCATGAGGCCAACCTGGAAAAAAATGAGCAAGATTCTGAGCCGTGGGCTCGTATCAATGACTACCCTTGATGAGCACGTGCCAGGCACGGTGCTAAGGGCTGGGTGCCTTTCCACACCCTCGTTCTGGGAGGAGGAAGCAGAGGCCTAGAATAATAACACGTGCCCTGCCCGTGGTGGAAAGGATATGGGATGCTCTTGGTTCTTTCCCTCCTGACTATCAACACGTCTTCACCATGCTGCCGCAGACTGGCATAGTTCTGGAGGAAGTACGCAATCAGAGGGCTCTTCCCATAAATGTTGAAGAAGTTGGACGTCAGCTCAGGGCTTTTGCAGGCTGGGTGAGACTGAGTGGGAAAGAGAGTGGAAAAAATTACATGCTGTCATTGTTACAGCATGGATTAAGAAATGTAAAGGTAGGGGCGCCTGGGTGGCACAGCGGTTAAGCGTCTGCCTTCGGCTCAGGGCGTGATCCCGGTCTTCTGGGATCGAGCCCCACATCAGGCTCCTCTGCTATGAGCCTGCTTCTTCCTCTCCCACTCCCCCTGTTTGTGTTCCCTCTCTCGTTGGCTGTCTCTATCTCCATCAAATAAATAAATAAAATCTTAAAAAAAAAAAAAAAGAAATGTAAAGGTAATAATGTTCTTTGTCCAGTAACTCCAATTTTCGAAAGCTATCCTAAAGAAATTACCCAAAGTAAAGAAAAAAGATTTAAGTACTATGATGCTTGCTGCAGAGATATCGACTATAGCAAAAGATTAGAATAATCTGCATGTTCAAGAAGATATTGATATTTCTATCCCAAGGAATAGTCATGCCGCTATTGAAATGTTTATGAAGAGTTGGTCCTAAGAAACGGCTTCAGGGGCGCCTGGGTGGTGCAGCGGTTAAGCGTCTGCTTTCGGCTCAGGGTGTGATCCCGGCGTTATGGGATCGAGCCCCACATCAGGCTCCTCCATTGTGAGCCTGCTTCTTCCTCTCCCACTCCCCCTGCTTGTGCTCCCTCTCTCTCTGGCTGTCTCTATCTCCGTTGAATAAATAAATAAAATCTTAAAAAAAAAAAAAAAAGAAACAGCTTCAGACTAATAGTTGATTAAAAAATTGAGATGCAGGGGCGCCTGGGTGGCTCAGTCAGTTAGGCATCTGCCTGTGGCTCAGGTCATGACGTCAGGGGCCTGGGATCGAGCCTCGTGTTGGGCTCCCTGTTCAATGGAGAGCCTGCTTCTCCCTCTGCCCCTCCCCCCACTCCTGCTCTCTCTCGCTCACTCTCTCAAATAAATAAATAAATAAATAAATAAATAAAATCTTCTAAAAAAATAAAATGAATTTTAAAATAATAAAAAAATTGAGATGTAAAGTCAGGTAGATAGCATTATATATTTCTCTATGAAACAAATCGGTTTAAAAGAAAGATAGGACACTGGAAGTATAGTTACCAAAATGTTAATGATTCATTCAGCAAATGTTTATTGGGTCACTACCATGTATAAACACTGTCCTAGGTGCTAGAGACTGAGCCGAGAAGGGGACAAATTCCAGCCCTTGTGGAGCTTGCATTACAGTTGAGACAAAGACAATAAACAATTCAACAAATAAAGGAATAGCATGACATTATGGAGTAATAGGTGCTTTGGATAAGAATCAAGCAGGGCAAGGGATGGAGGGTGGTGGGAAGGGGGAATGGTGAGGGGAGGAATCTTTTCCACAGGGTGGTCAGGGAGGCCCATGAGGAGGTAAGGAATGAGGCTCTTTTCTAAGTGTGATGGAAGCCACTGGAAGGTTTGAGCTGGGGTTCAACAGAACTGGATTCATTTCTCTACTGATCCCCTTGACTGGTGTGTAGAGAAAGGCCTGCCGTGGGCGCGTGGCCCTGAGGGGTGGTCCAAGAGGTCTCTGCAGGGGTGGGCACTGTTGGGCTGGGGCTGAGCTGAGCAGTTGCGGAGAGGGGTGAGACGTGATGGGATTGGCAATTCGCTGCTTTGTTGGAGGACTGAACATGAGAGTAAGGGGAGAAGTCAAGGATGTCACTGCAGGTGTAAGTCCCGGCTGCTCGGGTGGGAGGACCCAGGAAGGAACAGGTTAGTGGGGCAGGAAAATCAAAAAGTCTCCTTCGGATGCGCTATAGCTGAGAGGAGGCATCTCAGGAAAGAGAAAGGACTGGGGCCAACAGTGATTTGTTTCCCTTACTTATTATTCCTCTGCCTTTTCCCAACAACGTCAATAACGAGTATGTACTAAATACTAATTACTCAATGTAAAATACTTTTGTATTTAAAGAAAAAATACATTTTAAAGAAGCAGATATAATTTAACTTAAAAAAGTCTGCCTCGTGAATAAGGGCTGTGACAACACCTGAGTGCACTATTCTCTAGTACTTTCCATTTCAAGGGCTTCATGAGATTTTTTTTTTCTGTCTATAGCACAGTCTCTTAACCTCATCACTTTGACGTGTTGGGCCAGGTAATTCCTTGTGCTGGAAGATGTCCTGTGGATAGCAGGATGTTGAGTGGCATCCCTAGTCTCTAGATGCCAGTAGGACTCTTATCTCCTTGCTCACCCCGAGTTGTGACGACCTGAAACGTCTCCAGGCATGGCCGAGTCTCCTAGGGGGCAAACTCGCCCCCACTGGAGAACTACTCTTTGACAGTAAGATCCCACTGGCTTCACAGAAACTTGAGACTGGTGGGGAACCTACAGATCGCTTAGCCCGACAATCCCTAAAGCCCTACCGCCAAACTGGGGGCGCGTCTGTGTCCACTGGTCTCCAGGGAAATGAAGGCAACAAGGACAAAAAGATCGCCATAAATCTGACATAGAGTACCTTTGTTCACTTTAAGACCTTTCTTTTATTCTGAATGACCTTTCTCCTTTTTGGTATTAATGACCTTTCTTCTATGAAACGAGGGTGATGGTAGATAGCAGTCATTTTGCTTTAATGAACTTATTTAAAATTTTTTTCAAAGTCTAGAAAATTCCAAAGTGAATCCAGGATCCACTAATCTAGCTCTACATTCATCCTAGAGTTCTTCTTTTGGCTGTCAGAATCCATCCTCCTTTCCTGACCGGCCCTGATTCTCGTGCTTAGGGGAGTTTACCTGCCCTCTACTGCTCCGGGCTTGAGGGGACTTTAAGTCAGAAGTCCTGCTCCCCCATGAGGGCACTGGAGGGGTCCCCAGAGGTCTTCACAGGCTCTTCCAGAGTCTGCTCCTGGGATTTTGAGTCTTGAGTGGGGTACACTATAGACTGAAAACACATGGGGGTTCACCCATTCCAGACATGTCACCTTGAAGAGATGGGTCAAGGGCTGAAACTGCCATGATTCTTCTCCTGGTGCCTGGACTCAATTTCAGACTTTCTAGCTACTCAACAGCCTTCTAGTTTTTGCTCAAGTTGGCCCAGGACAGATTTTGTTACTTATAAGCAAAGAATTCCAACTACTGTACTTCCTTTCAATAATATTCCCCACAGGTAATTGTCCGTTTTTGCTTCCCTAACTTTGGAAGCAAGCAACATACTACCTTCAGCAACATCCAGTTCCATTGTGTAAGCATCTGATTTCTCCTCACAGGTGCAAGGCAGGGGAGGGGCCGTGGGTGCAGGGACCTAGGGACAGGAGTGGAAAGGGCTGGCTCCTAGCCACAGCACTGGGCATATGCTGGCCAGTGAGCAAGACGAGAAGTTCTGGAACATCAGATCCAAGGGGCAGGGAGAAAGCAGAGTAGGAGCCAGAGTGAAGGGTTGGCATCAGAGACCTGGCAAGAGGAGCGAGCTGGTTTGAGAGCCAGGGCTGCAGCAAGACCAGCAGATGGTCTGCAGCAGAGCCAAGGGCTGAAGCTGGTTTAAGATGACAGTTTGGACCTTAGGAAGTTCTTTCTTACCCAACATCTGACTCTCTGTAATTCCAACCCATCTTCCTCCAGAACCATGGGTTACAGAATGGTCCTTAAAATACTGGAGGAGAGCCCTTGATCTTCACTATGTCTCGTCTTCTCCAACCTAGACATCCTTAGCGCTTTCAATAACTCCCGGGCAGTCTCCAGCCAGGCCCCTCCTTCTGCACGCATGTTCAATGAAATGTTTTGAAGTGGGACTGTCCTCTTGTTCTAGACCAACAGAACTCCTTTTTTAAAAAGTTTTTTTATTTTGGGGCGCCTGGGTAGCGCAGTCGTTAAGCGTCTGCCTTCGGCTCAGGGCGTGATCCTGGTGTTCCGGGATCGAGCCCCACATCAGGCTCCTCCGCTATGAGCCTGCTTCTTCCTCTCCCACTCCCCCTGCTGTGTTCCCTCTCTCGCTGGCTGTCTCTCTGTCACATAAATAAAAATAAAATCTTTAAAAAAATTTTTTTTTAAAGTTTTTTATTTTGACACTTAGAGATCATTTTTATGCTATCTCTGAGGATGAAAACCCCTATTATTTTTTTACAAAATAAATTCATGTTCTCTATGAAAAAATCATATAATATTTTAAAAAAGGTAAAAAGTAAAAGATAAAAGTCTCCCTTATCCACACTTGCATGCCTAAGAATAAATACTACAAACACTTTTCTGGGTATCATTCCAAGCCTTCTTGTATGCACATACCAATTTATACCAAAAATATATTTCAAAAATAAAAATGGAATCATATTCTTATATAACATCTTCTTTCTTTAATTTTTCACTTACCAGTATCTAAATACATTACCTGTAATGTTCTCTTGATTTGTGAACTTTAGACACTGTCAACTAACTTCTTTGATGTTAGAAGCTAGAAATCTGTCTCACTGGACTCACATGTTGTCTACCTTGGATTCGGCTGCCTCTGCCCTTCGATATTCCTATATATATAAATTCCCCAACTGACCAATGTTGACCCATAGGTAGCGACATCTCTATGCCCCTATTCAGCAGGAAGAAGGTACCGAAGATAAGACCTTGCACCCTCGGCAACCTTAAAAGATTTAAGGGTCAACATTGTTCAGGGGGGAACATGATGAGGAGAATAAAGGCAAGCGAAATGTAGATAAAATTAAATTTCCTTACAACCTGCAGCCCACTGATAAACACCTGAGACATGCAGAGCACGACATTCCTCAAGGAACGCATGGCAGCTTTAATGTTGATGTTTTGTGGGAGACTGAAAGCAACCTTAGCTCGACAATAGCCAGACCTCCAGGATCCCTAAGTCTTCTTCAACGTGCAGAAATCCCTTTAGAGACTTCCTTTATCTCTACCCTCTCCCCCACAAAACTTAAAAGCATATAATGAGTCACTCTTCACAATCACAGTGCCGCTCTTTCTGCCCACGGGTCCTGTCCTCATGCTATAATAAAAGTGCCTTTTTGCACCTTAAAAAAACCCAAAACCCAAAAACCAAAAAAACAAACAAACAAAAACTGTCTCATTGTTTTTAATAGCCACAGTATCCATATTATGGACATTTCACAATTTAGTTTTTTATCTACAGGAATTTAAGTTTTCTTTCCAGTCCGGGTTAATGTAATGGGTGGCCACGTATAAACCTTTCTACAGGATAGGTCATCTGAAATGGAACTGCTAGGTCACAGGTGCATACATTTAAAATTTTAATGGGACATTCTAAACTCATAAAACATCTAAAAAATGCTAGTAAATATTTGTAAAATCCTTTTATTTTTAAAAAGTATTTATTTATTTATTTTATTTATTTGCCAGAGAGAGAGAGTTCATGCGCAAGCAAGAGTAGGCAGAGGGAGAGGGAGAAGCAGACTCCTCGCTAAGCAGAGAACCCGATGTGGGACAGGATCCCAGGACCCTGGGATCACGCCCTGAGCTGAAGGCAGATGCCCAACCAAATGAGCCACCCAGGTGCCCCTTAAAATCATTTTCAATGAATGGAGGAGCTTGCAAGAAAGTAAGGAAAATCCTTTGAGGTCTAGGGAAGTGAGGGAGCCCTGAAGTTGGATGTCTGGGTGGAGAACAACTTCAAAGGGAGGTGGAATTGAGAGTCCTTTCCTTCTTCCTGGTGTTAAGCCAAAGGCTCTACTGTTCACCATTCTGCAGGGTTTTTAATCCCAATGTCTCTATCCAGTTACCGAGTTCCCCTTGCATTCCTGCTGTAGTGGGATATAAAAAAATTATCTTAGCTGGTACCAGAATTTACCACAGGGAGGGTGATATAGAAAAGGCTGGGGTTCGGAGCCTACGGCCAAGAAAGAATTCTTGAGACATCTTCGGTGCCAAAAGGTGGTTTAATAAAAGCATCTTTATTAAAAAGGTGGTTTTATTTGGAACAGGACCCGTGGGCGGAAAGAGCTGCACTGGGGTAGTGAGGAGTGGCCGATTATATACTTTCAGGTTGGGAGGGGGTTAGGGATAGTGGGTTTTTTTTTTTTTTTTAAGATTTTTATTTATTTGACAGAGATAGAGACAGCCAGCGAGAGAGGGAACACAAGCAGGGGGAGTGGGAGAGGAAGAAGCAGGCTCCCAGCAGAGGAGCCTGATGTGGGGCTTGATCCCATAACGCCGGGATCACTCCCTGAGCCGAAGGCAGCCGCTTAACCGCTGTGCCACCCAGGCGCCCCAGTTTTTTTTTTTTTTAAGATTTTATTTATTTATTTGACAGAGAGAGAGACAGCCAGCGAGAAAGGGAACACAAGCAGGGGGAGTGGGTGAGGAAGCAGCAGGCTCCCAGTGGAGCAGGGAGCCGGATGTGGGGCTCGATCCCAGGACCCTGGGATCACTAACGCTCTGAGCTGAAGGCAGACGCTTAACGACTGAGGCACCCAGGTGCCCCAGGGATAGTGTTAAGTCTAAGGAATTTTGGAAGCAAGGTTTCCAGGATCTAGACGGGCTACTGCTGTGAGGAAAAGGTCATTTGCTACTGTCTAGTAAAACCCTAGTCATGAGACCCTTCAGACAGTGGGCCATATGCTTGGAGGATGATTGCTAACACGTATCCTGGGGAAATAGAGATGAAGGAAGTTTCTAAAGGAATTTTTCTATGTTAAAGTAGACTGACAGGACCCTGGGGGTCGGGCTAAGATTGCCTTTCACCCTTAGCAAAGTGTCAACATCAAGGTGGCCGAGCTCCCAAAGGAAGGTCCTTCTGCCTGTCTCAAGGATTGGTCAACGGGCTGTAGGCAGTAAGGAGATCTCATTTCGTTCTCTTGCCTTTGTTTCCCACATCAAGAAGACTGTCTTTGCTCAGGAACACACAGCAATTAGCCACTTGGTGAGAAGCTTAGAGCCAAAGGCAGAGCGAGAGCTACGCTGCTCTGCGTCAGAAATGAGCAGGAATTGGAGATGGGAGAAAGAGGAGAGGAAAATGGAGAGGGCTGGGGGAGGGGGTCTAACCGGTGGGGCAACTACAGGGTTTGTAAGAAGGGTAACTCACATAACTGTTGTCAACCACTGTGATAGGGTCCCCCTTCTTCCCACCTCTTTAAACCCAGTAATACCTTCTATCCTCACTACACACGCACAGGCCTGTGTGGGCGGTTTTGCAAAAGTGAAGGAAAGAGGTGAGCTCCGTATTTGGGCTGATGTGGTCTGTGCAGAGCGCATCCGGGACAGAAGAGGACCTCAGTGCCAGGAAAAACAAGCCCCCAGAGTCCACAGACCTGTGGAGAGAAGACTGGGCTTCAAACAAATCATATGGCAAATGCTTAAGCCAATCTTTAGCTAAATTCAAAGGAGCAGAGTGACCCCTGGTGACATCTGGTTTATCCGAGTAGTTTTTGCACTGCGAAAAAAATTGGGAGAATATTTCATATAATTTTAGAGTGGTAAACATCTTTCTGAGTAAGAAATGAAATCAAGAAGCCATAAAAGAGAAGACCAATAAATATGACTGTAAAACATTACAATTTTCTCACAGAAAACACCATAAAGTAAAACGATTCAATAGTAAACATTTTTGCCACACATATGACTAAGAAATGAGCTTCTACAAATGAATAATGAGCAAAACACTAAGAACCTCACCTCAGAAGAAGAAAGATTTCTACTTAGAAAAAACCAAAAAAACTAAAGACTCAGGCATTTCATAGAAAAAGAAGTTCCAAACTATTATAAATATAGGAAAATAGGGGTGCCTGGGTGGCTCAGTCGGCTAAATGTCTACCTTCAGCTCAGGTCGTGATCTCAGGGGCCTGGGATTGAGTCCCGTGGGCTCCCTGCTCATGCTCTCTCTCTCAAATAAATAAATAACATCTTAAAAAAGAAAAAGAAAAACAGACTTAACTTCACTCATAATTAAAGCATTCGTATTGAACCAATAAAAAAGGACCATATCCCCCTCGTGGGAATAGCAACAAATTGATAATGCACAACATTGGCAAAGGTACATGGAAGGGCTCTCGTATGCTGCTGGTGGAAAACAAATTGGCACAACTTCACTGGAGAGCAATTTAAGATGTACTTTGATTTAGCAATTCCGCTTCTAGGAATGTTTCCTACACGTGTACTTGCACATGTGAGCCAAGAAACACACAAACACTAAGCTGTTCAAGGCAGGAGAATTTAGAATGGCCAAGACTAGAAGCACCCACGTGTCTACTGATAGCAAAATGGCTAATGAACGATGGAACACAGGTGTAAACATGAAAACAGACAGTGATGGATCGCCAGGTGCTCTCGTACGGAACGTTATAGAAGATATCCTGAACTCGGTAACGAGTCTGATTGAGAGCACAGGATCTGGAGTCAGACCGCTCAAGTTAAAATCCTGGCTCTACTGTGACAACAACTAAAATGAAAACAACTCGATCTAAAAATGCGCAACAGATTGGAATAAACATTTCTCCAAGGAAGACACACAACTGCCAACAAACACATGGAAAGATGCTCAGTATCCCTAGTCATTGAGGAGATGGAAGTCAAAACCACAACGAGATACTTCTTGATGCCAACCAGGCTAACCCTCATGAAAGAATGGAAAAGAAGTATTGGCAAGGGTATGGAGAAACTGAACCCCTCACACGTTGCTGATGAGACTGCAAAATGGTGCAGTTGCTGTGGGAAGGTTCGGGAGTTCCTCAAAAAGTGAGACACAGAGTTACCCTACGACCCAATAATGGCACTCCTGGCTGTGCACCCAAGAGCGCAGAAAACCACATGCACACACAAACCTGTACAGGAATGTTCACGGGGAAAAAAAAGGAATGTTCACGGAAGCAGTATTATCCGTAAGAGCCAAAAGATGGAAACCACCCAAATGTCCATCGAGCGGTGAATGGATAAACAAAATGTGGTCTATTCATACAGGGACTGGTACTCAGCCATAAAAAGAAATGAAGTACAGACAGAGACCATGAGTGGGTAAACCTTGAAAACACAATGCTAAGTGAAAGAGATCAATCACAGAGGGCCACATGTTGTGTGATTCCATTTACAGGAAGTGTCCACAAGAGGCAAATCTATAGATTGGTGCTTGCTTGCAGAGGCTTGGGGAGAGGTGAGCAGGGAGTGATTGCTGATGAGTACGCAGTTTCTGTTGAGGGCAATAAAAATGTTCTGGAATTGGATAGTGGAGATGATGGCACAACCTTGTGAAGAAACTAAAAGCCACCAAATTGTACGTTAAAATGATGCATTTTATAGTACGTAAATTGTGTCCTTTAAAAATCTCGGCTCTGCCACCTACTAGCTATTTGGCTTTAAGCGAGATACTTAATATTCCTGAGGCTTGCTTTCCTCATCTATAAAATGCGGATAATAAATACAAACTACTTTTCATAGGGTTATGTGTGGATTCAATGAGTTAATATATATGATGTGTTTACAATGATGTTTGACATACAGTAAGCAATCAAGAAACATTAGCTATTACGTGTCACAATGAAAAAAAACAAAGTGCAATTTCATTGCAGTGTCTGTATTTTGTAAAAGGTTTATATTCCTTGATGTTCATCAGCCATTTCTACAAGGATATATGGGAAGATAGTGTTTGCCTCTGGGTAGGAGGCATAGGGCCCGGCATGAAAGAGAAATTTACTTTTTATTACATATCCTTCAATACTGTTTGACTTTACCATGGATGAAGATTATCTTCTCTTTTTTTTTTTTAATTTTATTTTATTATATTATGTTAATCACCATACAGTACATCCCCAGATTCCGATGTAAAGTTTGATGATAAAAACTATGGTATTAAAAAAAAAAAAGAATGGGCAACAGGTTACATCAATGCTGTGCCTCTTCAAAGTGGTGAAGTCACGTTAGCTCCTCAGTCAGGGGGGTCCGGCGGGCCCCCATAAATAGCTTGCTAAGCCAGCTCCCCTCTGGCACTTCCCTTCCCCTCGTCTCTGCCAGGCTGTTGGCTCTCAGCTGCGGTCCACTCCTGTCAAAATCTGCCACCATCCACTCTAGCGGCTCGCCTTCCTCTCCTCACCAACGCAGGTCACAGAGTAGGACACAACCGCTCGTCACCGACCACCAGCCCTGTCAGCAGGAAGGGCCATAACCACTGCTGGACTTTAGTTTCCTCATTTTATACTTTTTAAAAAAAGATTTTATTTATTTGAGAGAGAGAGAGAAGAGAGAGAGAGAAGGAGCAGGGGGGAGGGGCAAAGGGAGAGGGAGAAGGAGACTCCCCGAGGAGCAGCAAGCCAACGTGGGGCTCAATCCCAGGACTGTGAGATCATGACCTGAGGTGAAGGCAGATGCTTAACCAACGGAGTCACCCAGGGGCCCCTATTTTCCCCATTTTGTAGAATAAGGTCAGAAAAGTGAGGGGCGCCTGGGTGGCTCAGTTGTTAAGCAACTGCTTCGGCTCAGGGCGTGATCCCAGGGTCCTGGGATCGAGCCCCACGTCAGGCTCCTCTGCTAGGAGCCTGCTTCTTCCTCTCCCACTCCCCCTGCTTGTGTTCCCTCTCTCGCTGGCTGTCTCTCTGTCACATAAATAAATAAAATCTTTAAAAAAAAAAAAGAAAAGTTAAACAACCTGCTTAAGTATCACAGTTGATGAGATGCAGCACTGAGATTTGAACCCAGGTCTGTCTGTCTTTTTCATCATGTCCTGCCACTTCTCAAAATTTCATTCCTAAATGCCGAGGGGAAATAGACAGTGGTAAAATATGGAGAAATGAAGAAGGTTCAAGAACTCTGAAGGTGCCATTGATGTAAAGGACCACCTGCTGAGGTTTGTGGGGAGGAGTTAGGGGAGGGGAGAAGAAGAGGAGAGAACACACATTAACCCAGGGCCTTTCAAGTCCTGGGGACTTTGCTAATGTCAAAGCTCAGAGATGAAAAAGCGCAGGCTCAGGGCCAGACAGATCTGTGGGCAAGTCTTGGCTTTCTCATTATTTGCTTTGTGAATGTGGACAATGCTCTGAGTTACCACTTCCCTCACTAATAAACTAAAGAGCAGGAGAAATTATCTCAGAGGACTGTGACAGTAAAATAAAATAGACTGCACATACGGGTTTAATGTCTGACATACGGTAAGTGTTCATTACATGTTAATTATCATCACAACCTCAGGTAAACCTCAGAAGAACACCATGACCCAGGAATCATCGTCCCCATTTTCTCGAGTAGGAAACTGAGGCTCAGTACTCTCTTTGCATTACACCAAGGCTCCGGTATTCCAAGCGAGTAATTTAAATCCCTGGAGAAATCCAGATGAAACACTCACTCAACTAACTGGCGTCTACCTCACCCAAGAATTAGCCTTGGGAGATTTCCTGACTGTATCACCCCAGAGTATAATCAGAAACACCCCAGTTCTTACCCTGACATCCTCGCAGTGCTGGCTTTTCTCACCAGATCTCCTAGCCCCTCTTAAATCATCTCTACGATTAAATTTCCAATCATGTGCTCACCTCCTTGGGAAGCATATTCTGAAGTTCTCTTGCTTCTGATATCCTCTTGACTAGTTTTGTAGCTTTCCTCAAGACCAGAATCTGACCGTGATGCTCTGTCAATGTAATGTTAACAAGAAAAGGATCATTGGCGCCTTTCGGCCATGATGAGAAGGAACATATCGCAGATCTCAGCTTCCCATTGGTGTGAAAGTGCCTGGGGGCATGCAGATCATTGGGAGACGCTAGAGGAAGCAGCTCAGGTAAATTCATGCAGTTTCACTTGCATTTTAGCCAGATATATACCTGCGGCCACACACGTTTGTCCCTCTGCGTATCTGTCCGTCCATCCATCCATCCATCCATCCACTAAGCATCCACTAAGCATCTGCTACGTGTCAGGCCCATGCTCAGTGCTGGGAGTGGACTATCTTCAAGGAACTCACAGTTTAGTGAAAAAACAAAAAAAAGGCATGCAGTAGTAAGTGTACCACCAACTCCATGCCATGCATAGAATTCTCTCCAAGTTATGCTACGGTTACAGAAAGGGAAGTAGAGGCTTGATGGCCACAAAAATACTCTGCAGAGGGGCGCCTCGCTGGCGTAGTCAGTAGAGCATGCAGCTCTTGATCTCGGGGCCATGATGTCAAGCCCCATGTTAGGTGTAGAGCATACTTCAAAACAAACAAACAAACAAATAAAAATGCTAAGCAGAATCAGGAAGGGTGTTGAGAATAAAAGATCCAACTCTTGCACAAAATTATGGCTTTTCTGTGGGAGAAGGTTAACAGACTATTTTAAAGATGGGCCAAGAGAAACAATAGATCATCTATAAAGGGGTAACAATTAGAATGACTGCAGAGTTCTCAACAGGAACAATAGAAGGCAGAACACAATAGAATGAAATCATCAAAGCACTGAGGCAGACTTGTGTACCCAGCAAACTATCTTCAAGGACAAAGGTGAAATAAAGACATTCATAGAAAAACAAAAATTAAGGGAAGACAACTGTGATAAAGGAACTGCTAAAGATTCTCTTTCTTATTCTCTCTCTCTCTCTCAATATCTATCTATCTAATATTTTTTTCCAGGAAAAATAATCCCAGAAAGATGGTCTAAGCATCAGGAAGTAGTAGGCAAATAAAATGATAGTTTAAGAACAAACAAAAATTATCTATAATAATATGTATAATATGTCATTTGTGAGGTTTTAAAATAAGACAGAACTATGGGGTGCCTGGGTGGCACAGCGGTTGGGCGTCTGCCTTCGGCTCAGGGCGTGATCCCAGCGTTATGGGATCGAGCCCCACATCAGGCTCCTCCACTATGAGCCTGCTTCTTCCTCTCCCACTCCCCCTGCTTGTGTTCCCTCTCTCGCTGGCTGTCTCTATCTCTGTCAAATAAATAAATAAAATCTTTAAAAATAAAATAAAATAAAATAAGACAGAACTAAAAACACTAGATAAAATAGCATTTAAGTCTGGAGGGAAGAGATTGGAGTTAAATTAGTCCGAGCCCTTGATTTGTTCAGGAAAGGTGGGTAAGATATTAGTTAACTTTAGGGGCGCCTGGGTGGCACAGCGGTTAAGAGTCTGCCTTCGGCTTAGGGCGTGATCCTGGCGTTGTGGGATCGAGCCCCACATCAGGCTCTTCCGCTATGAGCCTGCTTCTTCCTCTCCCACTCCCCCTGCTTGTGTTCCCTCTCTCACTGGCTGTCTCTANGGCTGTCTCTACCTCTGTCGAATAAATAAATAAAATCTTTAAAAAAAAAAAGATATTAGTTAACTTTAGATAAAGCTAAATATGAATGAGAGAAATTCAAATGCATTTAATAAAGTGAGGTTTCACCATCTTGGTCCTATAGACATTTTGGCCAGACGATTCTTTCCCGTAGGGGTTGCCTTGTGTGTTGCAGGACGTTTAGTGGTATCCCTGACCTCTACCCACTAGCTGTTGGTGGCACTCACTCCCTGAGACACTTAGAGACAAAAATGTCTCTAGACATTGCTAAATGTTCCTTGAGGGCGGGGAGAGAGATTGTTCCTGTTTGAGATTCACTGCAATAAAGAAAAATCTGCAGTAAAGAATATAGAGAGAATATGTAACTTCCAAATAATCAGAATAATATGGAGTAAGGGAAAAGAAGAACCAAAAGAACTCTATCAGGATTCCAGTTCTGGTTAGGATGGACTAAACACACTCTACCCCATCTCCCACTCGATGCAACTGAAAGTCCTGGACATAATGGATGGGGTGGCTATCTGAGGACTCTGAAAAGTAGATGGTAGCAGGTGACTTGGGAAAGAAAACCAGAACTCAGAATAAGAACCATATGGCAGAGAGTTTCCTGGATTTCTTCTTTCCCTTTGTATGTCCCAGCTCAAAGGCAACATGAATCCCAGAACTGAGAACCAGGTGAAGACAGAAGGAGACCTAACAGAAGCCCTCTGTCTGTGGTCCAAAAGTGAGAAGCCCTAAGGGACAGCAGGAGTGGGGGAAACCCTGTTTTGTTCTCTCTTCCACCCATGCATCTCAGCAGGCCCTCTTCCTAAAGCTGCAACCCTATACGGTAGTGACAGCAGAAGAAGTGGCAGCTGGACAGGCATCTAAAACTGTGAGGGAATCCTTCTCTGCACCATGGGCTTGTGGTACAAAGAGTGTGAAGGGAATCTCTGTTGCTTTTTTCCTCTCTGTCCTCCTCCCGGTTGGCCCATGGAGACTCGGTCATAGGAAATATGCGGAAGAGTGCAGAGGCTGAAGTTCCAACTTTCTAGCAGAAGACCAGACAGGGGTGCCTTTGGAGCCAGAGCAGGGGGAAGAGAAGAGAGGTCAAGAAAGGAATCCCATAAAATTGTGCATGGAAGCCACGCTCACCTGAGCTGCACGCACATAAGTGTATCTGACCCTAAACAGCATAAAAAAGGCTTTGAGAACTGAACTGCAAGGCAGCTCACTGCTCAGGTCTCAAATGTGGTCCCTGGGTGGCACATGTGTAGGATGGATCCAGATGGCATTGCAAAAGTTTTGAACACTGAACTGGCATTGAAAGCGCAATCTACAGAAGGCAGAACTTGTGATCTGACCCTAACCGGGTGAATTTCCTGCTGAAAACAAAACAAAACATTCCAACCTTCTCAATACATTCAAACCAGACTCAAATCTTATAACATTTAAAATGTCCAAGTGTGCCTGGGCCGCTCAGTTGTTAAGCATCTGCCTTTGGCTCAGGTCATGATCCCAGGGTCCTGGATCGAGCCCTGCGTCCGGCTCCCTGCTCAGCGGGGAGCCTGCTTCTTCCTCTCCCACTCCCCCTATTTGTGTTCCCTCTCTCTCTCTCCTCTCTCTGTCAAATAAATAAATAAAGCTTTTAAAAAATAAATAAATAAAATAAATAAAATGTCCAGAATACAATCCAAAATTACTCAACATAAAGCAATGAGGAAAGGTTAATGAATTCTCAGGGGAAAAAGACAGTCAGCATCACCCACCCTAAAATGACTGAGCTGTTGAAACCATCAGATGAAGACTGTAAATCATTCATTACAACAATGATGTAAGAAGTAAGGGTGAACACTTTGAAACAACAAAAAAAAAATAGTAACTCTTAGTAGGGAAAAAGAAGCTATGACAGGGAATCAAACAGAAATTTTATAACTGAAAAATACAACAACGGGGGAAAAAAATTCACTGGATGGGATCAATAGCAGAACTGAGGTGACAGAGGAAAGAGACAATGAACTTGAAGATAGATCAATAGAAATTATCCAATTTGTCTTTGACAAAGCAGGAATGAATATCCAATGGAAAAAGCAACCCCTGTGACCTTGGCCACAGCAACTTCTTGCTAGACTCATTTCCAAAGACAAGGGGAAAAAAAGGCAAAAATGAACTACTGGGACTTCATCAAGATAAAAAGCTTTTGCACAGCAAAGGAAACAGTCGACAAAACCAAAAGACAGCCGACAGAATGGGAGAAGATATTTGCAACTATCTTATCAGATAAAGGACTAGATCGAATATCTATAAAGAACTTATCAAACCCAACTTATCAAAACCAAATAATCCAATCAAGAAATGGGTAGAAGACATGAACAGACATTTCTTTAAAGACATCCAAATGGCCAACAGACATGTGAAAAAATGCTCCATATCGCTCAGCATCAGGGAAATACAAGCCAAAACCACAATGAGATACCACCTCACACCAGTCAGAGTGGTTAAAATTAACAAGTCAGGAAATGACAGATGTTGGCGGGGATGTGGAGAAAGGGGAACCCTCTCTCAGTGCTGATGGGAAAGCAAGCTGGTGCAGCCACTCTGGAAAACAGTATGGAGGTTCCTCAAAAAGTTGAGCTACCCTACAATCCAGCAATTGCCCTACTGGGTAAATTTTCCCCAAAGATACAAACGTAGTGATCTGAAGGGGCACCTGCACCCTAGTGTTTATAGCAATGTCCACAACAGCCAAACTATGGAAAGAGCCCAGATGTCCATTGACAGAGGAATGGATAAGATGTGTTTTTTTTATACCATGGAATGCTACTCAGCCATCAAAAAAAAATATGAAATCTTGCCATTTGTAATGACGTGGCTGGAACTAGAGGGTATTATGCTAAGCAAAATAAGTCAATCAGAGAAAGACAATTATCATGTGATCTCACTCATATGTGGAATTTAAGAAACAAAAGCAGAGGATCATAGGGGAAGAGAGGAAAAAAATAAAGCGAGAAGAAATCAGAGAGGGAGACAAACCATGAGACTCTTTTTTTTTTTTTTTTAAGATTTTATTTATTTATTTGACAGAGATAGAGACAGCCAGCGAGAGAGGGAACACAAACAGGGGGAGTGGGAGAGGAAGAAGCAGGCTCATAGCAGAGGAGCCTGATGTGGGGCTCGATCCCATAACGCCGGGATCACGCCCTGAGCCGAAGGCAGACGCTTAACCGCTGTGCCACCCAGGCGCCCCGAGACTCTTAATATAGAAAATAAACTGAGGGTTGTTGGAGGGGAGAGGAGTGGCGGGTGTGGTGACTGGGTGATGGACATTAAGGAGGGCACATGATGTAATGAGCACTGGTATTATATAAGACAGATGAATCACACCTCTACCCCTGAAACTAGTAATACATTATATGTTCATTAATTGAATTTCAACTTAAAAATTAAAAAAAAGAAATTATCTAATTTGTGTGGTATTTTCTGATACCACATGTCTGGTTCTTCTATGCCAGTTCTCTAATTCTCTGATGTATACTGGGTCTCCAACAATAAAATTGAGTTCTAAATCTACCTAGAGTTAGCCTCAGATCCCACAAGGTAAAGAACTCAGTCTGACAAAACTGTGTCCACTTCAGGCACCAGTCTCAAATGGGATGCCCAGTTACCCACATTTCTATCCAGCCTATTACAAATTTGGGGGTTCCTATGACCCACTCTCAAGTTTGATAATTCTCTAGGATGACTCACGGAACTTAGGAAAGTGCTATATTTACCTTTACAGATTTATTATAAAAAATGCAGCCCAGGGGCACCTGGGTGGCTCAGTTGTTAAGTGTCTGCTTTTGGCTCAGGTCATGATCCCAGCATTCTGGGATTGAGCCCCGCATTGGGCTCCCTGCCCAGCGGGAAACCTGCTTCTCCCTCTCCCACTCCCCCTGCTTGTGTTCCCTCTCTTGCTGCCTCTCTCTCTGTCAAATAAATAAATAAAATCTTAAAAAAAAAAATGCAGCTCAGAGGGGTGCCTGGGTGGCTCAGTCAGTTAGGCGTCTGCCTTTGGCTCAGGTTGCGATCCCAGGGTCCTGGGATCATGCCCCACATTGGGCTCCCTGCTCCATGCAAAGCCTGCTTCTCCCTCACCCTCTGCCACTCCCCCTGCTTGTGTTTTTTCTCTCTCTCTCACTCAAATAAATAAAATCTGTAAAAAAAATAGGCAGTTCAGAAAGATGGAAGAGATATGTAGGGCAAGGTATAGGGGTGGAAGGTCCACGCCCTCTTCAGCATACCACATTCCCAGCACATTGATGTGCCCAGCAACCTGGAAGTTCACCAAACCACACCGTCCAAGAGTCTTTATAACTCAATCTCCAGTCCTCCTCTTTTCCCTGGAGTTTGGAGAGGGTGGTGCTGAACGTTCCCACTCTACTCATGTTTGGTCTTTCTGGTAACTAGAGCTGAGCCTGAAGCCATCTGGAGCCCCAACCTGAGTCACTGTATTAGCAAATAGGTGTTGTTGAAAGATGTTCATTATGAATAACAAAAGACACTCCCATCACTTGGGAAACTCTGAGGGTTTTAGGAACTCTGTGTTAGGAACTGGGGACAAAGACCAAACCTATATTTTTATTATACCACTCAATCTGAACAATGTGGAGACAAAAGACTGGAGAAAATGAACAGGGCCTCAGGGACCTATGGGACAATATCAACAGGTGTAACATCTGCGTCATCAAAGTCCCATAAAGAAAGGACAAAGAGTGTGGTTCAAAAAAAAATTATTCAAAGAAATAATGTCTGAAAACTTATCCAAATTTGGCAAAGGACAGAAATTTACAGGTTCCAGGGTTCTACAAACCCTGGAACAAGTTAAATCCAAAGAAACCCACGCCCACACACATTGTAATAACTGGCTGAAAGACCAAGACCAAAAAAATATCTCAAGGGCAGCCAGAGAAAAATGCATTACACAAAAGGGCAACAACTATGTAAATGCCTGGATTTTCTCATCCAACCATTAAGGCCAGACAGCTGTGGAATATTTGAAAGGGCTCAAGGAAAAGAACTTCTGACCCAGAATATCCAAAAAAAATATCCTTCAGGAATGAAGGTGAAGGGGCGCCTGGGTGGCTCAGTCGGTTAAGCATCTGCCTTGGGCTCAGGTCATGATCCCAGGGTCCTGGGATCGAGCCCCACGTGGAGCTCTCTGCTCAGCAGGGAGACTGCTTCTCCCTCTGCCTCTGCCTGCTCCTGTGCTCTCTCTGTCAAATAAATAAATAAAACCTTAAAAAAAAAAAAAAAGAATGAAGGTGAAATAAAGACATTCTCAGATGAAAGAAAACAAAGGAGCTTCATTGCCAGCAGGCCTATTGTAAGTGAGATACTAAAGGAAAAGTGTTTTGTTTTGTTTTGTTTTGTTTTCAGGTCAAAGGAAAATGGTACCAAAGGAAAACGTGGAACTTCAAGAATAATGAAAAAAAACAATATGGGCGCCTGGCGGGCTCAGTTGGTAGAGCAGGTGACTCCTGATCTCAGAGTTGTGAGTTTAAGCCCCACACTGGGTGTAGAGATTACTTAAAAATAAAAATCTTTAAAAAAAAAGAAAAAGAAAAGGAATAGGAAAACAGAAATTATAAATATCTGGTCACATACAGTAAGTATATAATATACATAGTAAATATATAATATATTGTATATATTATTGTATATATATTATTATATATATATATGGTTCTATACAGTAGAGATAACAGTCTATTTTTGTCCTCTTACACGCTTCAAACTGTGTATGATGATCACTTTGGAGGACAGTTCCTCAAAATGTCACCATATGACCTGGCAATTGCACCCCTTGGTTTACATAGACCCAAGAGAAATGAGAACATATGGCGCACATAATCTCATACATGGATGCCCATAGCAGCATTCTTCATAAGAACTACAAAGTGGAAACAATCTGAACTGAATAAAAATTAAAAGAGCATATCTAAAACATTCGTGAAACGCCTCAGTCTGCAGAGGGAAATCTATAGCAGTAATTGCTCATGTGAGAAAAAAAGGTCTGGGATGCCTGGGTGGTTCCATCGTGAAGCGTCTGCCTTTGGCTCAGGTCATGATCCCAGCATCCTGGGAGCAAGCCCCAGGCCAGGCTCCCTGCTCGGTGGGGAGACTGCTTCTCCCTATCCTGCTCCCACTGTGTTCTCTCTCTCACTGTCTCTCTCTCTCTGTCAAATAAATAAAATCTTTTTTAAAAAAGAGGTCTCATTTTCATTCAGTTTGAAACATTGTCTAAGTTCCTTTGATACTTCCTCTTTGACTCATGGGTCTTTATGAATTGAATATATAATTGGTCTTTTGTTTTGTTTTAAGTAGGCTCCACATCCAGCATGGAGCCCAACGTGGGGCTTGAACTCACGACCCTGAGATCCAGACCTGAGCTGAGATTGAGAGTCAGACGCTTAACTGACTGAGCCACCCAGGAGCCCCTCCTTCTGATTTCCTTAGTAGCATTTTCTTTTTTCTAGCTTACATTATTGTAAGAACACAGCATATAATACACGTACCATACAAAATATGTGTTAATCAACTGTTTACGTGGTTGGTGCAGCTTCCAGACTACAGTCAGCTAAGTAGTTCAGTCTTCGGGGAAGTCAAAAGTTATATATGGATTTTTGACTGAGCGGTGGGATCAGCATCCCTACCCCCCGTGCTGTTCCAGAGTCAACTATATGTTTACATTTTGCAAAGTCTCCTACAAATATTTACCTCTGTTTGGAATCTGGATAGATCTCTCAATGGTAGTTCCCAAGTTGGTTTTTGTGTGTGTTTGTTTGTTTGTTTTAATAACAGCTTGATTGAGATGTAATTCACATACTCAGAGTCTTCATTTCTCCATCAAGAAAAAGGATTGTTTAATTTTTTGGAATTATGAGGACATGTGTGAAATTGTCTAGAATGATACTTAACAGTTCCTGTTCTTTGCTTTCCCAGGTTCTGTATTGGTCTATTCGGCATCCAGTAGTTAGAGGGCAAAACTCATGGCCACAGTTGTTCACGTCTCCCCTGTGACCCAGAGCCCATGCTCTGAACCACCCACTTCTCTAACTCCAGCACTCCAAGGTGGGTTTTCCCCTGCCCTAAATCACCCCGAGGCCAGGCGCCAGACAACTAGGGACAGCCCTACACCCCAAAGCCCACCAAGGTCGCTCAAACTAGCTAACCCTAACCTGTTAGCCTTTTCATGCCTAATCTTTTGTAAAGAAATCCCGGTAAAGTCTGTGGCCTATGCCTTCCCCTTGCTCTGTTCTACCTCCTGACGGATCCTGGTGCTTCCTCCCATGGCCCTGAGTGGGCCTCTGTTTCTACGAGAACTGTGAGTAGCAAACTTTTATTTTAAAGGCATTGGCCTCTCTGTGTAGTCACTCAGTCTCTTTCATAAATGGACATCTGGACACAAATCAATCCCTACCTCAATCAATGCTGTTTTCTGATGGGGCCGCGGTGGGGGGGGGGTGGAGCGGGCAGTAATCGGGTCTTGGGTTTTTTTCTTCCATTGCTAACAACCTCTCTTCCCCACAGATACCAGCACCGTGCTGAACTCATCCTCATCAAAGTGGAACTTAGTGCTCGTTGAACTGAAAAATAATTCTTTTTTTTTAAAGCTTTTATTTTTTGATCGATTCATGAAAGACAGAGAGAGAGGAAGGCAGAGACAGAGGGAGAAGCGGGCTCTCCCAGGAGCAGGGAGCCGGACACGGGACTCGATCCCAACCTGAGCTGAAGGCAGATGCTCAACCGACTGAGGCACCCAGGCGTCCCCTGAAAAATAATTCTGTCCTCTTCTCAGATACTAGTCGGTGCCAAGGCCCGGGCCAGAACTGCAGATGTAAACTAGGGTGGCAAATTATGTTTGAACAAGCCCAAGCAACTAGGGCTTGGGAGATCATAACGAAGTCAAGACGCCTACATTTTTTTTGGTAGTTAACATACCTGTCGCAGCATTCTGTGTTTGTGATCTATCTGGTGAGCTCTTCTTGGCCGAAGAGTCTTTCTCAGTGGTTGAATTTGCACCAGGAGACTCCAGCGGAGGGAAAAAAAAAAAAAAGAATAAATTTAATAAAACTGGTGATGAGAGGAATACAAACAGTGTACACGAAATTTCCTAGACATGGCTCATTGTTCTTAGAGACAGAACACGTGGAGGGAGACCGTTCAGTACAGCCTGAGTACTCAGCCCTCCGACCCAGGAGCGTGGCCAAGAGGTGCTGATGCGGAAAAGTCAGAAGCTGGGGATGGAGCAGGCCAGGTGCCAGTCCCAGCCCTGTCCCTCCGAATAGCTGCTAATCTTGGACAAGTCCCTGAACCACTTGGTGGTCTTGGTTTCCTCCTAGGTTCTTAGGAGGATGAAGTCCTCACGTGCGTGCAAAGCACATGAGTAGCCGCTCCTGGAACGTGCTCTGCGAGCGTTCCCACCATTGTTCTCACACACACTCATTGCACCTTCCTCAGGGGACATTTTACTGAGCAGCACCCACTGTGTCTGCCCCTGGGCACACCTTGGAACCTAGTTCCTGCCCAGAGGAGCTCCCAGTCTAGCCGCGGAGAGAGCAGTAAATAGACAGTTACGCTAAGAGGTGGAAAGTATCACCTATTTCCTAGAGAGCTAATGTAAGTTGGGGTTAGGTGAGTGACAGAGACTCAAAATGACAGTGGTCCAAACTACGTAGAAATGTCCCTCCCACATAACAACAGTCTGAAGGTAGGCACTCCAGGGCTAATACGGTATTTGCGCTGTGATAAATCCTTAGGGACTCTGACTTCTTCCAGCTCGTAGTTACAACATCCCTAAGATAGGAGCCTTGTTCGTAGAGTCCAAGATGGCAGCTAGAGCGCTCAGATATTGGGAACAACTAACAGTCTGCCACAGCCATACGAGCAGAGTATCATCGGAAGCCGATGACGGGGCGGGTGGGGGGGAAGGCCTGATTCTGTCTGGGGGAGAGCTGGAGGGCTTCCAAGGAGAGAAGACACTTCTGTTCTGTCTTTAAGGATGAGGAGGAGTTTGGCAATGTTGAACAGATGGCCCACCAAGTGGCAGACAAGCAGTCCACCAGCCGCAACAACCGTTTTGCTTTATATAAATACTATATTTGAATGGGAAGGGCGCTGAAAGGACTTCCCGTGTCCCGTGCAGCTGGCTGGCCAACAGCTACTGATTTTTAGAGCGTAGAAATGGGTCCTGGGATGTGTTAGAGAGAAAATGCTCCCGGCTCGATGAAGCATCACAGCTCCTTAGAGAGCTCTACAGTCCAGCAGAGAATAAATGCACTACACTGGACTCCAGTCCTGGGTGTAAGTCTCTTTGTTGGAGAGGCAGCAGGGCCACGCGCCACGCAGAAGGACTTCAGACTGACTGTGTCCGGATGTCACCTGAGGTCAGCTATGTGGCCTAGGCTAAGTTGTTCACCTCTCCTGAGTCTACTGCTTCGTTTGTCAAACAAAGATAACAATTACCTGCCTTGCAAGCCCTAGAGAAGACACTTCCCCATTTAGTCTCTCGGGTTGTGACCAGTGACCACGTCCGAGCTGTGAGGCAAGGCAGCTATCATGAGGTGGGGGGTAAGCTCAGACTGCTCTGGGATCCCCTCCCCACCACGGCCCAGAGGAGATGGAGCCCTCCTGCCCCACTCGCTCACCCTGCTGCTCGAGATTCCACGCGCTGAAGGCTCAGGGACAGGGTGCCAGGGAGCCTGTTTTTGAGCCGATGTGAGATTCAATCTGGGGCTGCCCGGAAGTGTCTGGGAGGGCAGCAGGCTTCGCAGATCTGGTATTAGCAGGTATGGGCATGAGCTGGAGGAGCTGGGGTCATTACTGTTAACGACCCTTACTGTCCTCATGCTCTGGAACTTGGGAAAAGTGGTTAAAATGAGTAGACATTCCAATAGGACCTGACTGAACAATCTCTGGCGCTTCCTGTCCCTGGACTGAATCTGCAAAATGGGTATTAGTTGTGATGTTCATTTTGCAGGTAAGAACACAGAGGCTCAGTTTTGCTGAAAGGTGTACGATTGAGAGGTGGCTTCACCTGGAGGGAAATTTCGATCTTCCAGAACGAAGCTAGTGTGTTTTCCTGCTTTTACCTACGGCTCCATGGTGGTCATTCACTCCCAGCTCCTATATGTCGTCACAAATATGGACAACTTGGGTAGGACTTGTTCTTTCTTTAACCCAGACCCCTCCTCCAAAGCCTAGTCCTGTAGATTGAACTACCCGGGTGACGTCTGGATCCATGCTTCTCACAGGTACGTGTTAAAGGTAACAAGTTCAAAGCTGAACTCTTGGTAGCTTTCCCCTCCCTCAAAGGCTCCATTCTCCCTCTCAGTAAACGGCACTATTCAGGTGTCTAAGCCACACACCGAGGAAGCCTCCTTGGCTCCTTCCTTCCTTTCCTCCTCCCCATTCCCAGAGCCAATCAGTTAGCACCTGTTGAAAGATCTGGCTCCAAAACACATTTCAGGTCTCCACTTCTCACTACCTGCTGTCACTTTCTCTTCCTGAGACAACCCCAAAGCCTCCTAGCTGCTCATCTGTCCCTTTCTGTTACATTCTCCATATTCAGAAGACAGTGATTTTGTAAAAATATACATCGGAGGGTATCATCTCCCTGTTTTAATGGATTCCCATAGCACTTAAATTATATCCATATTCCTTACCGTGAGCCTCCCAACTGTATGGGACCTGGCCCCTGCTACGTCCCCAGCCTGGACTCCTGCCCCTCTTTCCCACATGAGCTGGGTGATGGTATCATTGGCCTTCTCTCTGTTCCTTGAATATCTCAAATTTTTTTGAGGTTTTTTTTTTTTTGGCCTCGGGGCCTTTGCACACACTGTTCCCTTTTTCTGGAAGGTTCTTCCATTCACTCTTTTAATGGCTGACTCCTCAACCTTTGGTTCTCAGCTCAAATGGCTCTTTCTGGCGGTGTTATCTGTCACGTGTATGCCCTTCCTTCTGCATATACACAAGAACCATGCCCCAAGGTGAAAGACTTCTTTTGTGGCTGCGATATAGACATTTCACCTATGGTCTACCCTTTAGATGCATCACACCTGCCCGACACTCCGAAGTATAAATGACCAACATGACAAAGCGGCACCAGGCAGACTCCACTGCTGGGAAGACTGCTGACAGGAAAGCAGGGCGGAGGTGTGAGTATCCAGTCCCTGGGAACGCTGGTGGGGGCACAGCTGTGTCCCTCTGCAGGGGTGGGACAGCTTGGCATCGTTCTTGCTGGCATGGCCTCTGAAACTAACACGCCCGCCCTTCCGGGGGAACGGTGCACCACTGTTTTCCTTGAATACGTTTCTTCCTGGAGGAGATTCCACTGTTTGCAGGTAAGAATTCTGATGATGATGGGGCGCCTGGGTGGCACAGCGGTTAAGCGCCTGCTTTTGGCTCGGGGCGTGATCCCGGCGTTATGGGATCGAGCCCCACATCAGGCTCTTCCGCTATGAGCCTGCTTCTTCCTCTCCCACTCCCCCTGCTTGTGTTCCCTCTCTCGCTGGCTGTCTCTATCTCTGTCGAATAAATAAATAAAATCTAAAAAAAAAAAAAAAAAGAATTCTGATGATGATTCCTCCATATACATATATTTTTAAAGATTTTTATTTATTTATTTGAGAGAGCGAGCGAGCACACAAGCAGGGGGAGGGGCAGAGGGAGAGGGAGAAGCAGACTCCCCTCTGAGCAGGGAGCCCGATGTGGGGCTGGATCCCAGGACCCTGAGATGATTACCTGAGCCGAAGGCAGACACTCAACTGTCACCCAATGATTCTTCCTTATAAAGACCTTCTTTGACAATCTTCTCTAATATTTGTTAAATGAATGACCCCGCCTTTAAAAGGTAGGGGCCCTTAGGTATGGCCGAGCCTCATGCAGAAGCCAGATATACCATTAGATGCTTTTTCGTTCCCACTGGGCAGACCCCCAGCATTAAGCAAGAGAAGGACAGACGACAGGTCAGACTTAAAACAACTGAACGGCAGACTCTTAGACAGATGGCTGCCATTGAGAAACATTTTGAACGCAGACAGCTATTTCTGTGAGCAGATGGGAAAGTGTGTCTGCTAAAAGCAAGAGACAGGCTCTGTCCTCAGCATGGAATTCCACCCGTCCGTCCTGGTTCACCCAGTTACGACTTCAGCTGCTTTCACGGTTGGAAAGCTTTTGATTATTTCTATTTCTGGGGCAGAAAACGGAATTCTTTAGCTGGGTTTCTGAAATAACTGTCAGGAGATTTTATGTATTTCGGTACAAAGAAAATACATTTTGTTTTACACGGTGGTGACAGGCAGTGCGGAAACACTCAATAATATTGTGATCTTGGTCTCTGAGTGACAGCTATGCCCTCTGCAGTGCCCGCTTTGTCTCAGCTTCTTGGGGGCGGCCACTATACGCCAAGCGCGGGACCAAGACTTCACACAGATGGCCCCATTCATGAGGTCAAGGGCTCTTTGTTGAGTGTCGTCTTTGGGCTAGGTCCCCCCTAGGAGCTGGAGACAGAACAGCGAGGAAAGGGGCCTTGTCATCCTGGCGATTACATTCTAACAGAGGGAGTCAGACACTAAACCAAACCTAAGCCCCTGGGAGGGACAGCAGAAGCGCCCTCCAGGACATTCAGTCCCCCACGTTCAGTGCCCCGCGTGGTAACAGGGAAGATGGGCGGTCAGGACCCGCCAGCCTCGCTGGGGTGATGTCAGTGCTACTGGGACCTGAAGGACAAGAAGGAGCCAGCTGTTCCCTAGGAACTCTGAGGACAAAACACGTTCCAGGGGAAGGTCACAGTGCAAAGGCCCAACCGGACACAGGCCTGAGTGTCCAAGAGGCAGAAGGAAGTCTGGCGGGCTGATGTCTGGCGCCGAGGCACTGAAAGGATGCCAGGAGCCTGGAGACAGAGGTGGGGGCTGGACTGCAGGGCAGCCCACGTCAGCCCAAGGAGTTTGTATCGGATTCCAAGTGCACCGGAGAAGGGAGAAGCTGCTGGAGGTTTTTAGCGGAGACCAGTCTCACCTGTCTCACCTGGTGTTATGTCTGTGCAAAGGTCGCTCTGGTCACTATGTGCAGATGGGGCTGGGGCCAAGGGTAAAAGGGAGGAGCCTGGGAAGACGCTGCTGCCCTCCGCCGGGAGAGTGCGGACGCTGGGTGCTCGGAATCCGCAACCTCCTCCCCACTTTCCATGTTGATGACGAGGAAGAAGGCGGCTGGCTGAGGACATAGCTGGGACATGTGTGACATTCCTCCAGGAAACTTCTGACTACCTTAATGTTAATGCCTTGCTAGAGCGGAAAACAACCTTAACTTGACGATGGCAAAGCCTCCAGTCTGGTAGGTCCTCTTTAGCATATGAAGGTTCTTTTAAAAGCCTCCCTTATCCTTACCTCCCCCAGACCCATAGTATAAAACCAATTGCCCCTCACAACCCCAGGGCAGCTTTCTGCCCCGGGGTCCTGTCCCTGTGCTTTAATAAACCACCTTTTGCACCAAAGCCACCTCAAGAATTCTTTCTTGGCCTACAGCTCTGGCCCCCATCCCACCGAACCTCACCTACAATGCAAAACTGCATCACTGAGACCCCCCCTGGTGAGGCCCAGGGGGCAGTTGGATACACCAGGGTGGGGAGGGAGATCTGGGTGTTACTGGCATAAGGGTGGCATTTAGAACCAGAGTGATGACGGAGGGAAGGCTGGCTGAAGACAAAGCACAAGGGGACACCCTGCGACCCACCGCCCCACTCCTGGGTGGGACATGTGTGACATTCTTCCAGGAATCTCCCAACTATCTTAATGTTAAGGCCTTGCTGGAGGGGTAAACAACCTTAACTTGACAATGGCAAGTCCTCCAGTATCTTGTAGGTCCTCTTTAGCATATGAAAGTTCTTTTGGAACTTCCCTTTTCCTTGCGTCCCCACTGCCCCATCCCCCAACTCCCGGGGATATAACGGCCACTCCTCAAGGCCCCGGGGCAGCAGCTCTTTCTGCCCGTCGGTCTTAATTCTGTGCTTTAATAAAACCACCTTTTTTGCACCAAAGGTGTCTCAAGAATTCTTTCTTGGTCGTCAGCTCCGGACCTCACCCCACTGAGCCTCAGGTATATTCCAAAACCCCATCAAGAGGGCCAGATGGGACCACTTGGGAGGAATATATAGGTAGAGGGGAAGGGGCCAGGACAGACTGACAGGAAGGAAGGCACTCGCAAAACTCTGGCAACACAGAAACCGAGAGAAAAAAGCGGCTCAAGAAGAGCGGAGCAGCCAACCACGTGACATGGACTGGAGGGGGGAGCAGATTAGGGTTGGGGCCCCAGAGGCAGGAGCAGTGGCTAGGACGCACTGAAGGCGGGATCCGTGAGTGTGGCTGAGGCTTTTGAGAAAGCCTGGTGGGAAGGGTGGCAGGAATTGGGGGTGCGGAGGCAAAGGCAAAAGGTGCCGGAGAAGGACTCTTCGAGGATGGGAGCGATCCAACAGAGCGGGAGAAGATGGTGATAAAGACAGAGGGGGCTGTGCCCACAGGGGGCGAGGTCCAGACCCAAGTGTGGAAGGGCCCTTCCTCCATAGGCACAGGAGGCTGGTGGACGGTGAGGGTACAGATGGGGCTGTCGCCTCGGGGCAGGAGGTGAGGACCTTCCTGCTGGCTGCTTCTAATGGTAGGAAGAAGCTGGGGCGGGAGGGCAAGTGGGAAAGGGGCCGGCGGTGCAAGATTTCTGGAAAGGGACACCAAGTGAAATAAGGGTTGGGGGGAGGGGAGCCTGGCTGTGCTGCATGATGAAGGAACCGAAGGCAAGCTGAGGACAAAGCAGAAGCTGACACCCCACAACCCCCTCCACCAACGGGATATATGTGACATTCCTCAGACACTCCTGGAGGCCCTAAAGCTAAGGAAAGGAAAAACAACTTACAGGGATCACAATCCCGCAAGACAGGAGTCTCCCTCAGTTTGCGAATGTCTTAAATCTACAAGAACAAAGCATTTCCATGAATGACCTAGCTTCCAGAAGGCAATGTAGAGAACAATTAAATGTCCTTATAATCTGCAGCCATCGACAGATACTTGAACTGGGCAGAGTATAAATGCCCAACTATCTTCATGAGAATGCCTTACCAGAGGGGTAAGCAACCTTAACTTGACAATGGCAAGGCCTTGGGTATCCTGTGAGTCTTTAACATATGAAAATCCTTTGGAAACCTCCCTTTTCCTTCCCTCCCCCAACCCCCTAGTGTATGATCAGCCGCCCCTCACAACCCCGGGGCAGCAGCTCTTTCTGCCCATGGGTCCTGTCCACCTGCAGTAATAAACACCATTTGGCACCAAAGACGTCTCAAGAATTCTTTCTTGGTTGTCACCGCTGGACTCCACCCCACCGAACCTCACCTATATTCCAAAACTACATCACTGGGACGCATGGCAGCATGTGGCAGCACGTGGCAAGGGCCCAGCTGGGGGGTGTGGCCGCAGACTGACAGGGAGCCCGGCCACACCGTCCTGTGTGCCGCAGTCTCCAGTGTGTCAGGAAGAAGGCCCTGCTGCTGCTGTACTCATTTCACAGCCGTAGAAAGCAAGTCTTGGGGAGCTTAGGTAGCTTGTCTGAGGCCACACGGCTCCTCGGCTATGACTGGAACCCGGGAGAGGGTGCTGGAGGCTTCTGTGTCCTGCATATCCGCAGGCAGGCTAAACAATGTTCTTTGTGAGACTCGAGCTGCATGAGTGACCTCGGGAGCCTGATTCGCTGACATTAGCTGACCTCCAGGTCACAACTGGCCCTTTAGGTCTGGAATGGAATCCGGGAGGGGAGGTGAGCCCATCTACCCCAGCCTCCCCAAGATGTAAAGACAGGATAACACAGAAAGGCAGCTCGCTCCAAACCGCAGGCAGGAAAACAATGTTTGACTTCAGACCCCCGTCATGTGCCCTTTAAATAGTCATTTGCCCTCGAAATACGGCCCTTACGGGGCTGCCCCAGCCGATGAGAGGCTGGATGTTGTAAGTACCCGATTTGATGGACCTCTGTCTTACATTCTCCTTCACTGCTTACTATTGCCCTCACCTATGCACAGATTTCCCTTTTCTTTCTGTTTCTATCAGATTTTTATAATACCAATAAAGTGTCATTTTCCTCTTTGAAACTGAAGAGTACGGATACCGTAAATCTTTTCTTCGGAACAGACAACAGGCTTTTAACTAGAGGCCTTCAACCCCTGTGAGGACATGGAGACTTTCCAAGGAATACTCCGTTTAAAGATCCCCAAGTGTCCTCACGTCCTGTTTTCTGAAAGTGGTCATCCTGAGCGCGTGTTGGTGTCGCCAGTAGCCTTTATCCCATTTTACAAAAGAAAGGCACGCCCTTCACTCATTCCAAACACTGGGTGAACGTTCCAGGGTGGAAACACCCCCAACTCTGCAGCGAACAAAGGGGAAAGGCTACTTATTAAAAACAAAACAGGGTGTTAGAAATGAGGACGTCGGTCTACATACAGCTTAAAGATTAGTGGGAGAGACAGTCATGATCAGTGGAATGACCTATAATTCCTTAGCTCGGAAGGAGAGGGCTCTGAGCACGTCGAACAAGGAATGGCATGGGGACCAGGGTGGAGACTGCAGACCCTGAGGTCTTCAGTGGAGATGGAAGGATGAGCGCGTGTCCCATGCACTGGGGCGGTGTCCAAAGAGCCAGAGCGTAAATGTTTCCAGCTGTGCAGGCCCTGAAGTCTGTATCACAGCTACTCAACCCTACCATTGCAGAGCACAGTCGAAGACGGTAGTCAACCAGTGACCGCGGCTGGGTGCCAGTGATGCATTACTTATAAAAATGGGTAGCAGAAGGCCTCATGCATGGTTTTTCCAGGCATTTATTTTTTTTCCAGCTCTCTGGAAAAAGCAGGCCTTGCTAGGGAGTGTTTGGCAGGTTTCATGTTACCAGTGGGAGGAGATGCTGACAATGTGGGTGGCGGTCGGGGAGGGAGCTTATCTGGGACAAGAGGGATGGTAGGTACAGAGGCCAGGTGCTGGTAGGGGATGTGATGTCTACAAGGAACCAAGAGAACACCCCTGCTGCAGGAGCCCCAAGAGCCAAGGAAGGTGGGGATGGGGCTGGCAGGACATGGCAGGGCCACACAGGTCAGTCTACCCCCAGGCAAGAGGAAGCCTTCTGAAGTCTGGGAGGTATTTTTCATTTGGGCTGGGGGAGGGTGTTTCCGGTAGGGGGGAGTAGGCTGGGCCCAGGGTGTGACCGTATGACGTAATTAGATCTGCCTTTTGAAAAGACTACAAGGGTACTGGGGAGGTTGAGGGAGACAGGAGCCTACTGCAATGGTGAAGGGGCTCAAACTGGAGTGTAGGTAGAGGAGGGGAGGGGAGGGGAGGGGAGAGAGGGAGG